>NC_136604.1:22189213-22281713 GCF_910589615.1 Taurulus bubalis
CATGATGTAGACCAAAAATTCATACAGTTGTTTTACTTCATGAGCATTTTAATAACCGTAAATTAATGGAGACACTGATAGAAATCTTAGTACGTGGGCACAGCCGTTGGTTTATTATCCGATTCTCTGCAACATGCATATATATATATATATATATATATATATATATATATATATATATATATGCGCGCTCTGCAGAGCCCAAGTTGAAGCATGCTGTGAAAATATAGTTGTTCTTCCAGAGAAAAGAGAAGATGAAACATTTAGATTTCGTCACGTTAGCGGCCCCCGTGTGTGTGTGTGCGTGTGTGTGTGTGTGTGTGTGTGTCTGCCGACATGTAATGTGCTGAGACGACGTCTTGAAGATGCAGTTAAAGTTCCCCAGCAGTGTTTTTTTGGAGCAGATTGCTGGAGAGAGACCGAACGACTCGTAGCTGAAGTCACCGCTCAGTCGGGTTTCTGGGAGTTTTTAAGATCGTTTTGTTTTCGTTCCGTTTTGAAAACGTTGCCCTCATTACTTTCTCCAGCTGTTTGTTTGTTTTGTTGCCAAAAAACAACCGATTGGCAGATTGATCGCGGCTCCAGTTTGAAGACTCGATGAGCGGAGAGTTTGAGAGTTTGAGAGTTTCTGTCGACTGAAAGGAAACGGAGAGGAGCGCCTGGTTTTTAAAAAAGAAAGAAAGAAAGTGACGCTACTGTAAATCACTGAAATACCTCGTGTCATTATTACTACTGGTCTCTTGTGTGACCTCGCTTACATTTGTGTACGTTATTGTACATGTAATACAACACGTGCACACGTTCTGGATTAGGATCAGAGGAGCGGGTTCATGTAATGAATAATAATAATAATAATAATAATAATAATGAGGCAAATCTCCACACCTCTCTTCACGTCAATCAGTGTTTAGTTCGGTTCCTTTCTCGACCCACAGATGTATTTATTATCGGGTGAAATGTCACAGAAATACAGTATGAAAAGGTGCCACTTTGTAGTACTTTAATTTCTTTAAAAAAGGAAAAGAAAGTACCATAAGGATTATTATTATTATTTGTGTGCGTCTTGTTCATCACGTTGTCGGAGCTGATTCTTTTTTGGCTCCGATCTTTCAGTAAATGCACTTTTTTTCATTTTAATTTTAATGTTTCTAATCACCGGTCCAGACAGAGGGTCTCCGGGTCGCTCCTGATTTAAATGTATTCCCCCGGCCTGAGAGGAAATCTAGGAGCAGAGTCGTACAATTTGTGATTATTTATTGAGTCCTGCTAAAGACTGATCCCTGAACCACTGGAAACCCCAAAAAGAAAAGACCAGAACCCATTTAGGAGCCGTGTTTTCACCTTTTTTCTTTCCCCCACGCAGAGGACTTCACTGAGCCTCTGAAGCACAACTCCTCCCGAGTGTCGACACTGTTTAGACTTCCACAGCCTGAACGTCTTTAAGGGGCCGCCTGCAGACTCCTGTTCATTACTGTTGTAATTGCTGAGAAAGACAGACGGGGACGTCCCGGTTGTGATTTAGAAAGCTGTGCTTTTCCACATGTTTTTCAGCGATGAAAGACTTTTGATTATTGGTTTTGATTGTTCTGGAAGCTTTTTTTTTTGAAAAAAAAGGTAAAAAGCTGCTAATTTTTTGCCTTTTGTTTTAAAAAGAGATTTATGTAAATAAAATCATCTTTGATATTGCACCTGGACTGTGTTTCGGATGTCACCAACACCATTAAAGAGACCCGGAAATCAGCCATGCTTATTTCTACCTCCTATACTTTATTACTTATTTATCACAACAAACTGCAGGTAATGGAACAAACATGTTTTAGTTTTTATTTTGGGGTCAACTGTCCACTTGAATGACTTTATCAGGTACATATTTATTCCTTATAAATAAAATGAAGCTGCAGTGAATATCATTGATACACGTGCGTGGAGCTCCAGTTTGTGTGGAGATGTAGTTGCTTCATCAGACCTGCAGGTGGGGCTATTTACCCATTCATTCATTGCTTACCTGCATTACTTCAAACTGTCAAAACTGGTCACCAAGCAGGAATAAAAGTAGATTTAAGATTAATGAGAAATGTAATAAAGGTGCATAATGAATAATGACAAGTAATATATGTATGTATATATATATATATATATATATATATATATATATATTTACACTACTTTACTATACATTACATTTTATTTATTTTTAAATGAATGTATATATAGTAAAACAGTAAGTATTAAAGATATTATTTGTAATCTATATATTTTAATTATTGTATATATATATATATTTTTTTTAATTATTGTATATATATATATTTTTTTTTTTAAATTATTGTATATATATATATATATATATAGTAAAATAGTAAGTATTTAGTAGTAAAGATAATATTTCTGATCTGTATTTTTTTTTTTATTATTGTATATATATATATATATATACAATAATAAAAAAAAAATATATATATATATATAGTAAAACAGTAAGTATTTAGTCGTAAAGATATTACTTATAATCTATATATTTTTTTGCCGGTGGATTTAAAATCTGAAAAGGTGTGACCGGAAGCGCCGCGTCTTATTTTGAAAACCGCCGCCGGAAACCGCGATGTTTTCCTTTCCTCAGACTCCGGCTGACTTGACGCCGCTTTTCTTTAGTTCTTGTTCGGCTTTAGCTCGAACTTCACGCGCCGAACCGGTCCCGCCATGCGCCGCCACGTTCAATAAAGTGTTGTATGTATTCACGTGTTCATTCTCACCGCTCACGCTCCTCTAATCCGCCACAATGCTCTCGCTTTGCCTCCGGAGAGTCCTCCGACCGGTCGGGCAGAAGTGTCCGCCGCGCCGCCGGATGGGAACCCACGGGAGGAGCGAGCCGCGGGAGCCGCTCAACTCCGTGACCCGAGCCAAGGACTTCATCTACCGGCTGCAGCCCGCGGAGAGGACGTGTCTGCTGCGGCAGCTGCAGAGCTTCGAGTCCGAGGCCATCGCTCAAGGTACCGCGCACACACACCGATATGAAAGCGATATTATTATATGTATTATTATCCACAAGTGCTGTGAATGGGTGCTAAAGTCAAACGGGGTGGAGTCTGTGAAGGAAGGCGGCTGGCCCGCGTAAAAGTCACGTGGTTGGCCACACCTGAATTGGGTAAAGGTGTTGTAAGTGGGCTGTAAATACTATAAAACAGGTGTGTCCTTTTTAAAGCTGCATTCTCTCTCCTGACCACCAGGGGGTGGCTCATCTGGTTGTATAGAAGTATATGCTTCATGTGTTAAAGCTGCATTCTCTCTCCTGACCACCAGGGGGCGACTCCTCTGGTTGTATAGAAGTCGATGCTTCATGTGTTAAAGCTGCATTCTCTCTCCTGACCACCAGGGGGCGACTCCTCTGGTTGTATAGAAGTCGATGCTTCATGTGTTAAAGCTGCATTCTCTCTCCTGACCACCAGGGGGCGACTCCTCTGGTTGTATAGAAGTCGATGCTTCATGTGTTAAAGCTGCATTCTCTCTCCTGACCACCAGGGGGCGACTCCTCTGGTTGTATAGAAGTCGATGCTTCATGTGTTAAAGCTGCATTCTCTCTCCTGACCACCAGGGGGCGACTCCTCTGGTTGTATAGAAGTCAATGCTTCATGTGTTAAAGCTGCATTCTCTCTCCTGACCACCAGGGGGCGACTCCTCTGGTTGTATAGAAGTCTATGCTTCATGTGTTAAAGCTGCATTCTCTCTCCTGACCACCAGGGGGCGACTCCTCTGGTTGTATAGAAGTCTATGCTTCATGTGTTAAAGGTGCATTCTCTCTCCTGACCACCAGGGGGCGACTCCTCTGGTTGTATAGAAGTCGATGCTTCATGTGTTAAAGCTGGATTAGAGCTGGAGAGCTCGTGAACGTCATGTGACTGGCGTTGTTCTGCTTATTCCACCTTTTTGTTGCATAAAATAATCAATACTGGCACTGTGTGTGTGTGTGTGTGTGTGTGTGTGTATAATCCCCCTCGTGAGTCACCAGAGGGTATTTTCTGTTTGGTTTCGGTTCTTGTTGAGGCATTTTTTTCCCTCTTTTGAAGCCGAGTGACTCATCTAAGGACCGAAATAGTAAAATCAGCAGCTGAATCAGGATTGCAAATATCTAAACGGCGAGTAATGTGTCTCTCTCTCGTCTCGGAGAGACTGACGGAGTAAAGATCCAGGTGCTCTGATAGTCCAGAGCTCCGCCAGGTGTGTCCTCAACAGCCGTCTTGTGTGATGGAAAAAACACAACCAGTACCGTCTGTTTAACTCTCGACGCCAACGAGGGATTCTAATTCTGTAAACTCGTATTCATGGACGACTTTGTTACCTCTGTACTCGCCCCCGTAAAGTAAAGAAGTTTAAAGCATTAAAAGCATTACGAAGAAACGAAGGCTGAATATCCTGCATGAAATGCAACAACAAAATGAGACTTTCCAGCGCTTGACTGGCGGCGGCGTACTCAGCAGCTGTACGGGTACTTCCGTTACCCGTTAGCTCTAATTTTTTTTTTTTTTTAAAGTGAGCAAACTGATTCCCCCGTGGAAGTCTAGACAGTCTGTGGTTGATTCCCCGCCGTGTCTCTGGTCACAGAGCAGCGCCTCGGGTTCGGCGACGCACTCAGCAGGGAGTCCATATAAAAGCATGAAAAAAAAACGGACAATAAAAGTTGATGGCAGCCTCGAGAGGTCTTCGGGCAGGCGGGCGTTAAAAACCGGCCACCCATGAGAGGCGCACACCCTCGCTTCACAGACTTCTTCTTCTTCTTCTTCTTCTTCTTCTTCTTCAGTACGGTCTGCCTGATGGTCTATCCATCCGCTGCCATGCAACGGCATGTTGCGTAACCTGTCGTCTCAAGCTGTAATGAAGCGAGCGACCCGGCTGCTGGCTCCACGCCCTGCCGGCCGAGTGCAAACATTTCTTCACAGTGACTGTTGTGTCCGCCACAGTTTTCTGCACAGGTGAGGAAGGTTTGGAAGAGCACTCAGCACCTTGTTGTTATTAAAGTACGAGCATCTTCTGGAAGGCTGATTGTTCGGTGGCCGTCGGGCCTCTTTATAGGTCAAACAAATGTTTTTATTTATTTGTTTTAACGTCAGCGCGGGCAGCAACCGGCTGTGATCTCACCTCCTGTATTCCAGAGATTCATCGTAGTTTAATTCATCATCCTTGTTTATATGGATACTCGCTCACGACCCTGAAACGCAAACATACGGCCCAGGGGGTCCAGTCCGGTCCGCGGGATAATTGTTAAAATTGCTAGTTGTGACTCGAACCACTGATCCTCTGATTGTAAGATGGGCATGCTAACCATTGAGCCACAGTCACAGTTGATTACAGCACTGACATTGCTAAAGATATTGCCCAACTGCAAGGGAATCTGCAGAGGAGAACAGTGGGCTGATGTCTGAATTTTTGGTCTTTATGTTTCTAGTTTATGTAGAAAATAGAGTTTATCATCTAAAAAGCTTCACCAATGATTTAAACATAGAGAAATATTGTCATTATGTAATGTGTTAATATGCTGTGATTTTACTGGTCCGGCCCACTTGAGATCAAAATGGGCAGCATGTGGCCCCTTCACTAGAATGAGTTTGACACCCCTGTTTAGAACAAAAGGCCACGACATTTGAGACGCCATTGGTTCGCAGGATTTGGTAATTCCAGATATTTGAGCTTTAATCCTCCCAAATTGCAACTTTAAGTAAACTTTCAAAGTCTTAAACTTAAACGGCTGTGGACTTCTTGGTGGAAACGCAGCTTCTCCCATATTTCCCGCCGTAACCTTCTGACTGGTAACTTGGGGTTCAAACCGACTGAAAGTCATACTTCATGTTTCTTTCATTTTTAAGTGGGGCGGCGTGGAGTCGCCGCGTTAATTAGACGACCGGGTCGGTGCAGCAGCGACGCTCAAAGCCTTCACTTCCACTACTAATGAGCGAAATGGAAGAGGAACATCGAGCGGATGGGAAGCGTTTGACGGCTCATTAAAACACGACTTCTCTCCGTTTCTAACATTTAGTGCAGGAGCTGTGAACAGGAGCTGCACAAGTGGAGGAAGGTACTCAGCAGGAGGTTCGTTAAGGCCGTCGTCACGCCGACGGTGTCACTTTGAGTTAAGGAAGTGTTTCAGTGGCGACGCTCCTGAACGTTATGGACTCCATGTTTATGTGAGGAAGGCTTGTTTGAGGAGGTTTAGAAACGGCGTCTCGTCTTTCCACTGTTACATGTTCCTCAAACGTAAGACATCCTTATCAATTGTGTTGAGGTGCTCATGTCAAATATATATATTTTTTATTGTTTTTCAAACTTGCAAATAAGGCCGTTTTTAACTAGTCGTCTTAACATTCGGTCGACTCATCGATCAGTTCATGCAATCAGAATCATGAAAAACATGGAAATGGGTAATTAGTCATGAAAATGCATTAAAAAAAAGTGTCAAACAACAATGAGTGGACTTATAGACGCAAATATCGACGTTGCTGTCGCCTTGATAACCCGTCCTCGACCGGGTCGGTCTAACGACGTCCACAGCGTTCGTATCGGAGAAGATTAAAGGCTTATTTTGAATATTTTTTACTTTCATTTGCCCTCATGCAAATTATTTGAATCATTCGTGGTTCACAAATGACACCAGACCAAAGTTAATCGTCACGGTTAATTTTTTATTCAAGATAAATGTGTGTGAACAGAAGTTATTATCACTGTCAGTCATTTTGTAGTTTTAATTTATATTTTGGAGATTACAGAACATTTAAAATATGTTGGTGCTCCTCTTGATCATTCATCAGGAGGCGACTAAGAGTTAGAAATGTTTTTATTCATGATGATCATTCGTGAGACCGTCTGCATCTCTGAGGGCACAACACAAAAAATGAGCCCGTTAAGTCGTTAAAACTCTTTTAAGCGAATGCATCAATGTCTGCGGTGCGTAGCAATAAATCTAAATGACGCTTTAGGGACGACGTCGTTTAATTTTTAGAAGATATTTATATATTTTCCCCAATCAACATCTGAGAAAGAAAACATTTAGTCCAGAGTAATATTGGAGGCACAGGCTTCAGAAGAGGAAACGTTGGTGTTCAGTATTGATGAAGTGGTTTATTTATTTATAATATCATTTTTTCACAAGGCCAGTTGGCAACCAAAGCCATAAAAAGCTGCGGTCGCTCCGGTCGGGGTTTTCGGGGCCGACTGTTGGCAGCAGAAGTCCGTCCATACGCTGACGACTCTCTGATCATGGAGTCTGTTTGAAGAACATCTCGTCTTCATCGGTCAACAAGCTGCTCTGTGTTTGATTCATTATGAATGACGTGAGACGACTATTCCCCATTTCATGGGCTATGTTTAGGGGGTTGATGCATAGCTTGTGTTAAACAAAACCAAAAAGGGTTCATGTGAAATAGACGTTTATAATGATGTCCGTTGGTTTCCGTTTAGCTGCTTAGGGTCAAATTGGGTTACTCAATTAATGGCCTCTTAAAGGCGCAGTGTGCAGGTTTTGGCCCCATCCAACTGAAACTTCTTACGTGAACATAGAGCTTGTCGGTTCCGGGCTCCTGTAAAACCTGTAAAAACGATTCCTATCTTCAGGTGATCGTACACTAAATAAAACAGGCCTCGTATTATATTGCATTTCTGCCATTAGGTGCCACACGCTGTTCCTTTAACGCAAAGCAAACGCATGCACACTCTGAAGGATCACGACTGAAGAGGATCTGTGACTCTTATGAAAAATTAGAATGTATAGTATAGAAAACCACCAAATAATTAATTGGCAGAGAAGATTTGGCACATTTTTCCTGGGCTTAACCCACATACTGAGCTGTGCTGCTCATCCCAGCAATGCATGTTCCTCACAGGGAGGGCAGCGGTTAAAAGGGAAATGAACAAGCTTTCCAACGGTATAATTTTATTTATATATATATATATATATATATATTTTTTTTTTTTCAATGACAAGAAGCATCGTTACCATAGAGAAATAATCTACCACACACACAAATTTATTTATTTATTTATATATAAAAACCTGTATATAACTATTGATTAGAGTCTGTGATTTATAGTATTTTATAGAATCAAAAGGTTTTTAGCGTTTTAACATTTTGCAGTTCAATCAAAGTTCAATCAAAGTTGCCAAAGCTCAGTGTTGGCTGAGGAGGTGGAAGAGTTTTAGCTGCTGCATGAATGAATGAATGAATGAATGCATGAATAAATGAATGTTGTCATTTAGAGCCGGGCGGCCGGAGCTGGAACCTGTTGGTTTACTTACGGAGTCCAAATCCTGAATTATCGAGTTGAGCTACAACGACATGTAATCTGCAGGAAATGTTTCTAATCTTTTGGGGCTGAAAACGACCGGCAGTGTCGACTGTAAATGATAATTCATGCAACAACCCTGAATTATCTCTAACTGGCTCTTTCTCATTGAGCAGCCAGCCCTGGTAGTGTTGGTGTTTTTAAATATAATGAATGGATGAACCAAAGGTTCAAAGCACCAGTTGCTCATTAAAGGAGCAGCGTGACTCCACCACGGCTGCTCATGACCCACCAGCAGTCTGAACTGGGACACTCCCAGTTCAGACTGCTGGCAACTAAACTTTGCACTTCCACCTTTTGAGACAAAGCGTCTCTTTGCTCTCAGGACGTCCGTTATACCCCAACAATAGCTGATTGTATAAAAAGTGTTGTTGGAACAAAACGTCTAAATATCTTTAATATTTGTTTGTTTGACGCAGAGATTATTTTCTGCGTCAAACAAACATCAAAATCCAATTTAAGCTAAATTATATAAAACAATTACATAATTTTGTTGATGTATATTATTTTACACTGTTTAAAACTTCCTCCATCTTGTAGAAATGCTGCCCCCAGTGGTCTGGAGAGCTTGTGAACGTCGTCAATACTGGCTCAAACCTCGTTGTTGTAGAAGTACATCTAGTTCAGGGTGTTCTCGACAACAAAAGGATCCTGGTTGACTCTTTAATGGGAATAACTATAGTGTTACATTCTGCTGGAACATTTCCAACTCTAGCTGGTTACATGTCACCTTAAACTGTGCATGTAGTTGTGTAGTTGAGCTTGAGACTAAACCGACGCTCTGTAGAAACTAAACAACCGAGCTCTACCCATCCTTCTGTGGGCCGGATGGAGACTCAGGTAAAACAGATCAAGAGTTTCTCTGGATGATTTCTCTGCTTTCCCTTTTTTGTTTGATGTTCGTCTCTCTGCAGAGAGCATTTCGCACCGGTGACAATAATAGACGCCTGAAATTAATTCAAACAAACGAAAACCTGCGGGGAATCCATCAGCGGCAACGGGACGCCTCCCTTTGTGTGCATATGATCCTGTAGAGCGCTGCAGCTCAGAAGATCTGCTCCGTATCGCCAACAAAGATCTGCAGCCTCCCAACAGAGGACATGAGAGGCTAATGCACACATATATATATATATATATATATATATATATATATATATATATATATATATATATATATATATATATATATATATATATATATATATATATATATATATATATATATATATATATATATATATATATATATTTTTATAGCTATGTATTGTGGAAACAACGTCCTTTTAACCGCTTACGGCTCCGGGCAGGAAGAGGAAGTGGTCGAGGTCTCGGCTTTGTGTCCGACGCAGAAGAACCCAAAACTGAATCTTCTGTCACTGTCTTAGTTTGTCTTTTTGCCAGCAGCTTAAAGTCCTGGCAGCAGCTCCACTGTGGGCAGAAGCTCAAGGTCTTTAAAAAAAGAAAAGGGGTTGAAGTTGTAAAAAAACAAAACAATGCTGCAGTCGCACAAATTATGTGTTTCACTCGATTGATACAACATGCAGTTTGTCACATAAACATGAAGAAGCAATTCCTTGACTGTAGATTTAAACATCATAATGTTTCTTCGCTGCAGTTTCAGTTTCCTCAGGAAGTGCTGCTCATGTGAGGAGGCTGGAGAGGAAGTGAGTTGTGATGTAACCCGTGTATTCCTGTTCTCCATAAATGTTTTAAGGCAACGAGAGAATCCAGAGGTTTAGTTGCATGTTTTTGAAGTTGTGGTCTGACATCACAGCTCACAACTTCTTAATCCGTCATTACCGCCACACAGTGGCCTGAGGGAGGCGTCACCGCCTGGACTCTGGACAGATGGTGTTGAGCCAAGTCGACGTCTGGGTGCTCAATGCAGGACGCTGCCTTCTGTGAGGCAGAGAGAGAGAGAGGCAGAGAGAGGCAGAGAGAGAGAGAGGCAGAGAGAGAGAGAGGCAGAGAGAGAGAGAGGAGAGAGAGAGGCAGAGAGAGGCAGAGAGAGAGAGAGAGAGAGGCAGAGAGAGAGAGAGAGGCAGAGAGAGAGAGAGAGAGAGAGAGAGAGGCAGAGAGAGAGAGAGGCAGAGAGAGAGAGAGAGAGAGGCAGAGAGAGAGAGGCAGAGAGAGAGAGAGAGAGAGAGAGAGAGAGAGAGAGAGAGAGAGGCAGAGAGAGAGAGAATCCGCTAGAGATAGCATTAATAATTGATCATATTTGTAGTGTAATGCGTTGCAATATGAGCTAGAAGCTGATCTGACAGCAACACAACCAGCAGGACGTCTGACCTACGGCAACTACTTTTATTAAACAAACAATATTATAATAGTACATTTATTTATATTTATAATATGTAAGGGTTATAGAGGTAAATGAAGATCTTCTACATTTAAATTGCACACAGTTGGTACAATTGGTAGAACCGTTGTGGAACAGTTGGTTAGAACAGTTGGTAGAACAGTTGGTAGAACAGTTGGTCGAACCATTATGGAACAGTTGGTACAATCGTTGTAGAACAGTTATGGAACAATTGGTAGAACAGTTATGGAACAATTGGTAGAACCGTTGTAGAACAATTGGTAGAACAGTTATGGAACCGTTGGTAGAACAGTTGGTAGAACAGTTGGAGGAACAGTTGGTGGAACAGTTGGAGGAACAGTTGGTAGAACAGTTGGTAGAACAGTTGGTGGAACCTTTTGTAGAACAGTTGGTGGAACCTTTTGTAGAACAGTTGGTAGAACAGTTGGTGGAACAGTTGGTGGAACAGATGGAGGAACAGTTGGTGGAACCTTTTGTAGAACAGTTGGTAGAACAGTTATGGAACAGATGGTAGAACAGTTGGTAGAACAGGTGGTAGAACCATTGTAGAACAGTTATGGAACAGATGGTAGAACCATTATAGAACAGATGGTAGAACCGTTATGGAACAGATGGTAGAACCATTATAGAACAGATGGTAGAACCGTTATGGAACAGATGGTAGAACCATTATAGAACAGATGGTAGAACCATTGTAGAACAGACGTTCTCCTTCTCTCTACTTGCTGCAGGAGAACTCCAACAGGATGGACTCAAAGCGCTGAGCGACCACATCGGGTTCACTGCCCGTTGTTCTCAAACGGTAGTCTTTATTCTTTTATTTCATTGCTCCTGGAAGGTTTAGTGTAAATAAATAAACAAACAAACACCCCAAGAGTTTGTTTCACAAATGGATTCCACAACAATAATAAAAACGATTTAAGAATATGTGACATTTGTTGGTATGTTTGTGGTCGTTGGCCCTGAGCCAATCATTGGTGTCGTGTTCCAGTCCAGTCCTTCTTAAAGGAACAGTACACGTTTGTCAGGTTGGTAAACCTGCAGATCTCAGATGTATTTAAAACATTCTGGCTCAGAAATGATCATTCTGGTGTTTTTGTTCTTGTTCCATTCAGCCTCATTTTCACGTCTATATTTGGATCCACCCACAGCCGGAACAATGCAAGAACACAAAAGATGTTCCAAAATTGCAAATGTCCCCCAAAAAAATGAATGTCACGTTTTGCACATTTTGACTAAGTCGTTCTCAAATCCTTCAGTGATGAGTTCTGTTTCCACGGTGAAAGTAAAACAAACACAAACTGACATCAGCTTTGAGGATTGATTCAGGAATGTTCTCTCTTCTTACTCCGAGCTGTCGCGGTTCTCCGGGTTCGGTGAAGCGGTTCCACTCCGTCACCCAGCAGACGGACAGGCAGCATCTGCTGCTGTCTAATTCTATTTAAATAAAGTTGTGTTTCATTAAATCACGCTGCAAATAAACCGCGTTGGACTCGCTGCTGTCAGCGGAGACTCGTTCTACTATCAGACTCCAGAGTGTGTGTGTGTGTGTGTGTGTGTGTGTGTGTGTGTGTGTGTGCGCGCATTGTGAGTGTTTAATGCATAGTTGTGTATCTTGTGTTTGTTTGTAGATGTATAGGTGTGTGTTTAGGTGTGTGTACCTTGTTTGTGTAGATGTATAGGTGTGTGTCTGTGTGTAGATGTATAGGTGTGTACCTTGTGTGTGTGTGTCTGTGTGTAGATGTATTGGTGTGTGGTGTACTGTCTGTGTGTGTGTGGGGATGTATTGGTGTGTGTGTGTGTGTGTGTGTGTGTGTAGATGTATTGGTGTGTACTGTGTGTGTGTGTAGATGTATTGGTGTGTACTGTGTGTGTGTGTAGATGTATTGGCGTGTACTGTGTGTGTGTGTAGATGTATTGGCGTGTACTGTGTGTGTGTAGATGTATTGGCGTGTACTGTGTGTGTGTGTAGATGTATTGGTGTGTACTGTGTGTGTGTGTAGATGTATTGGTGTGTACTGTGTGTGTGTGTAGATGTATTGGTGTGTACTGTGTGTGTGTAGATGTATTGGTGTGTGGTGTACTGTCTGTCTCTGTGTGTGTGTGTGTGTAGATGTATTGGTGTGTGTGTGTGTGTGTGTGTGTGTGTGTGTGTGTGTGTGTGTGTGTGTGTGTGTGTGTGTGTCACCAGAAGTTTTCCCATTGTGGCGTTTCAGCTCCAAATCTTCAGGTTTTTTCTTCTCATTGCAAAAAGAAAACATTCCTAACAATCTGTGAACGCGACTGATGAAGATGAAGATGAAGATCATACTCCGCTCGGCGTAACCCGACACCGTGTCCTCTTCACGTCGTCTGTGTTGTCGGGTCGATGCCCTTCATCACGTCTAAATGCAAAGATCAAAGAGCCTCTTTCTGACCTCCTGAGGGTCCATGATCACGTGATTATTACATGATTATTATTACGTATTTATTACATGCTTATTACGTGATTATTACATGATTATTATTACGTATTTATTAGCGGTATCAACAGAAGACCTTCACGTTACAGTCAGAGAGTCGGAGGATCTTCTTCTAGTCTATAAATATTATTTTATTCTGGTCCAGGAACAGGTGATCAATAAAAAGCAGAAGTATATTTATGGGAGGAGCCACGGACTGAAATACACCTGACCTTTCACCACGGTGCTGCTGTCTGCTTTGAACACACACACACACACACACACACACACACACACACACACACACACACACACACACACACACACACACACAGGTTATTCCTGTGCTCTTGGCATCTCTCCGGTGGCAGAGAAGCTGCTTTAAACCGGTGGGAGACGAGCACTTGAATGCACCGCCACGCGGGTCTCTCTCCACGACCCAGAATGCACTCTGCTCCAGTGGCGTCTCCTGACCTTCATTTCACCCCAACGGCGCCTTCTGTTGTGATCGTTATGAAGTCTGAAGCGATGGAACCGTTATGAGGCCTAAAGGTCAACGCCTCGTCTGATCGTCTCCTTTAAAGAAACTTGACCTGAAGATCATTGTTGTCATTATTATTATTATTATTATTATTATTATTATTATTATATTATCATTATTATTATCATTATCATTATTGTTGAACATGAGTTTAAATGAGCCGACGCTTTGAGTCAAATCTCACCGTTTAATGAGCAAACTCCTGATGTTCTCCTTCTACTTCTTCTCCTTATTTCTCCTTCTTCTTCTTCTTCTTCTTCTTCTTCTTCTCATTTCTCCTCCATCTTCTTCTTCTTCTTCTTATTCTTCTTCTTCTTCTTCTTCTTCTTCTTCTTCTTCTTCTCATTTCTCCTCCATCTTCTTCTTCTTCTTCTTATTCTTCTTCTTCTTCTTCTTCTTCTTCTTCTTCTTCTCATTTCTCCTCCATCTTCTTCTTCCTTTTTCTTCATTTTCTCTTTTTTCCTCTTCCTATTCTCCTCCTTCCTCTTCTTCTTTTCCTCTTCTTCTCTTCCTCAGGGACCCTGGAGCCTTCACCACCGACGTCAGACCAGATCCGATACGGTGAGATTAGATCTCTTGACTCCATCGGGATCTCTTTGATGTTTTGGTGTTCTTATAATGAGAAGTCTGTAATCATCTTGTTTATAATAGGAGGAGAATCCTAGAGAGAATCTGTTGAACCAGGATGAACAGACTCACGGATTAGTGAACTTTGCTAAACCTTATTCTCTCATGACTCATTATGGACGTGTGGATTTCAGAATAAAAGCGCGCCTGATTAAAATATAGAAAAATGCTGTGTTGTCTCATATTCTGTATCTTTTGACATGGTCACAGTATTTATGTCACACCTTATCTATTTCTTCACCTGTGTGTGTGTGTGTGTGTGTGTGTGTGTGTGTGTGTGTGTGTGTGTGTGTGTGTGTGTGTGTGTGTGTGTGTGTGTGTGTGTGTGTCGTTAACATTGCTTTGCTCTCCGTCTGCAGTCGTGTTCCACAACGCCATCCCCTTCATCGGCTTCGGCTTCCTGGATAACGCCATCATGATCGCAGCCGTGAGTCCATCACACGTTTAGTGGAAATACTGAAGACTCTGTGACGCTGAATGTCTCTCTCTCTCTCTCTCTCTCTGTCTCTCTCTCTCTCACTCTCTCTCTCTCTGTCTCTCTCTCTCTCTCTCTCTCTCTGTCTCTCTCTCTCACACTCACTCTCTATCTGTCTATCTCTCTCACACTCACTCTCTATCTGTCTCTCTCTCACACTCACTCTCTATCTGTCTATCTCTCTCCATCTGTCGCTCTATCTCCATCTCACACATTCACATCACTCCCACTGCCACTCTCCCTCTCTCTTGCTATCTCTCATTCTCTCTCTCCCCCTCCCTCTAGGGAACACATATTGAACTCTCTCTCTCTCTCTCTCTCTCTTTAGGGAACACACATTGCACTCTCTCTCTCTCCCCCCTCTCTTTCTCTCTCTCTCTCTCTCCTTCTAGGGAACACATATTGAACACACTCTCTCTCTCTCTCTCTCTCTCTCTCTCTCTCTTTAGGGAACACACATTGAACTCTCTCTCTCTCTCCCCCCTCTCTCTCTCCCTCTAGGGAACACATATTGAACTCTCTCCTTCTCTCTCCCTCTAGGGAACACAGATATAACTCTCTCTCTCTTTAGGGAACACATATTGAACTCTCTCCCTCTCTCTCTCTCTCTCCCTCTAGGGAACACAGATATAACTCTCTCTCTCTTTAGGGAACACATATTGAACTCTCTCCCCCCCCCTCTCTCTCTCTCTCTCTCTCTCTCTCTCTCTCTCTCTCTCTCTCTCTCTCTCTCTCTCTCTCTCTTTCTTTAGGGAACACATATTGAACTCTCTCCCTCTCTCTCTCTCTCCCTCTAGGGAACACAGATATAACTCTCTCTCTCTCTTTAGGGAACACATATTGAACTCTCTCCCTCTCTCTCTCCCTCTAGGGAACACAGATAGAACTCTCTCTCTCTTTAGGGAACACATATTGAACTCTCTCCCTCTCTCTCTCCCTCTAGGGAACACAGATAGAACTC
Organism: Taurulus bubalis; assembly: GCF_910589615.1. Lineage (NCBI taxonomy): Eukaryota > Metazoa > Chordata > Actinopteri > Perciformes > Cottidae > Taurulus > Taurulus bubalis. Next base: position 22,204,907 of record NC_136604.1, read on the forward strand.
TCTCTCTCTTTAGGGAACACATATTGAACTCTCTCCCTCTCTCTCTCCCTCTAGGGAACACAGATATAACTCTCTCTCTCTCTCTCTCTCTCTCCCTCTAGGGAACACAGATATAACTCTCTCTCTCTCTCTCTCTCTCTCCCTCTCTCTCTCCCTCTAGGGAACACAGATATAACTCTCTCTCTCCCTCTAGGGAACACATATTGAACTCTCTCTCCCCCCCCCCCCCTCTCTCTCTCCCTCTAGGGAACACAGATATAACTCTCTCTCTCCCTCTAGGGAACACAGATATAACTCTCTCTCTCCCTCTAGGGAACACAGATATAACTCTCTCTCCCTCTAGGGAACACATATTGAACTCTCTCTCCCCTCTCTCTCTCTCTCTCTCTCTCTCTCTCTCTCTCTCTTTAGGGAACACATATTGAACTCTCTCCCTCTCTCTCTCTCCCTCTAGGGAACACAGATATAACTCTCTCTCTCTCTCTCTTTAGGGAACACATATTGAACTCTCTCCCTCTCTCTCTCCCTCTAGGGAACACAGATAGAACTCTCCATCGGTGTGACTCTGGGCATCTCCACCATGGCCGGTAAGCACGACGTCTGATGGTCGAGTGAATTAAACATTTTAAAGTCTTCCTCTGGTTGAGAAACATTTTCTCTGCTGGATAGAACATGAATATATGATAATATATGTGCATATAATGTATATTAAAATGTGTCACTGTCTTTTTTCCCTTTTTTACACACAGATTATTATACATTATTATAATAATGTGTTTATATATAATATATTATACAGTTCACGCTTCAATGACTGCATTCTCTCTCATATTCTCTCAGATGTAAGAACATTCCTCTCGTTCTATATCGCTTCAAACTCAACGGTTCGGTCTTAAAGTCGACTTCATTTCTTTAATCAATACGTTTTATTTTAGATGACGCCTCTGAAGAAAATAATCATTTTTTTACCAGAGATGTGATCATAATAAGTTTATTTGAAATAAGCGATTCAGCATGAAGAAAGTATTAAAAACGCCTGTTTGTCAATAACTTCCTAAAAACATTTACTAGAATGTATCAAGTACTTTATAAAATGCTACATTTTCATTCTTTGAAGTTTTTTGTTGTAGCAGTCAGGAGACGTATGTGGAAATATCTGCAGGTTTCAGTGAGCGGTTTAAACCACGTGAGCAAAAACACTGTTTTGTTTCACGACGTAAAATATGAATTAAATAATGTGTTCGTCAATGAGTTCATCTTCAGCAATAATTCAAAAATCCAAAGAAAAAAATTGCGTTGTTTCGTGAAAGAGCAAAAACATGTCATCGCCTCATAATGTATCGTGTAACCCGACATTATTATTATGATTTTATTAAGATCAGATCTAAATGTATGGAGAGAAACTATTTTCCTGAGACGAGATAACGTGGAACAATAAACACCACTTGGTTTTTTGTTCCTGGAAACAATTTTATATTTATATATATATATATATATATATATATATATATATATATATATATATATATATATTATAATTGACAAGTTATTCACGTACATTTGGAACTTTGCTATCAACAGGAAACATGTTTGCGTGGTGGTGTAAAGTCTGAATAACACGTATAATAACGGTCGCAGGTTCTTGGTTGCGTCCCGGCTGCCGGGTCTCGGCTCTTTTCCTCCACTTCTCCCTCTCCTCACCGCTAGATTATTCTGTTTCCATGGATACTTGGCTCTAGTTTTCCCTTGCAAAGTGGTGTGTGTGTGTGTGTGTGTGTGTGTGTGTGTGTGTGTCATCCAGCCTTTAGTGATGCTGAGCTAGTTACTGCGTTTATTATTTTCACCTCCATCGGCAGCAAAGAAAACTCAAATTTTGAAGATTTGAAAACGTAGCACCTGCACAGATATTAAGGCCGCGAACAAAGAACCTCTCTGTGTGAGAACCCAAAACCTTCAGATGGCGTTGATGTGGTTCATTAACCGAACGGAGAAAGAAGCCGATGAAAGGTTTTCAGAAGGCTACTCTTTGATCTGTGAAAACTGGCTCACACCTCTCTCTCCCCCCCTCTCCCTCTCTCTCCCTCCCTTTCCTCCCACTGAGGCTCATCCTGTGCTCTCAGCTGTTCTCCTCTACTCTTCATCTCTTTCAACACACTGAGCTGGCAGAGTTGAGGTGTTTTCTCTTGGTCTTCTTAAGTTTTCCTCAGCCCGACACATTTTCTCTTCCTGGTGACCCCGATGTGATATCTGTCGGCCTCGAGCTCGATAACCGTGAAAAGCCTTTTAATGGAGCGAGGCGCGATTTCTTCAAACGGGGATAAAGATACACATTCCAATCGCGAGTCCTTGAATTTCTACCCGGAGCTTTGAGTTAAAGAGACGCCCCAATTATAAATATTAATAATAAATAAATATTTATTCTGTCACGCACCGGTCAATTTATAGATTTAGGTCTGTTTACCTTCACAAGACGAGTGGAGAAAACATCCACAACACACACTATCTGTTGATTTTACTACGTTACCATTAGATAAATAAATGTGTTTTGTGAGAGAACTTTGACTAAGTGTTCCCCTCTTGTGGTTCTGCAGCCGCGGCGTGGGGGAACCTGGTGTCGGACCTGGCCGGGCTCGGGTAAACAAACTTTATTTATTTAATTTAGTCTGTGTTTTTAAATCTCTATCCTTGTTTTGACATGTGTTTTTTTTCCTCCCTATGTAGTTTAAAGATTTCATTCCTTCTGTCTTATAATAACTTATGTTTTTATTAGGAGGGGTGTATGTATGTGTGTATGTATATATATATGTGTGTGTGTATGTATGTATGTATATATATATATATATATATATATATATATATATATATATATATATATATATATATATATATATATATATATATATATATATTAATTTTTGTTTACATTTTATTTTTATATTTTACATTGTTTGATATATGTATATAATATTAATTAATAATAATATCAACACATTTATCTTTTAAAAGTAGCTGCAGATGTAGTTAAAGATTGTTGTAATTGACGTCCTCACAGATAGTGAGTGAGTGTGTGTGTGTGTGTGTGTGTGTGTGGTAGTCTTGCAGGCTATGTGGAGGCTCTGGCGGTCAAACTGGGGATGCAGGGTCCAGACCTGACGCCCAAACAGGTGGACATGTGGCAGACCAGAGTCAGCTCTCACATGGTGAGATGTTCAGTCTTCTGGAAACATCTTGTGTGTTTTATATATATTTGTGTGTGTATTGTTAAACGTAGAGAAACGAGAGCTGATGCGTACCGGTAAGTCTCATCAGAGGAAACTCATTTCAGGGAGAATCACACAGACTGTCGGATGTTTTCTGTAGAACTGCAACAAGCGGTTTGGATTAAATCTGAAAAATAATAATATATTATTTCTCTTCCTGCAGGGCAAAGGCATCGGCGTGGCCATCGGCTGTATTTTGGGGATGTTCCCGCTGTTCTTCATGAGCGACGACGATGAGAAGGAGAAGAAAGAGAAGAAGAAAAAGAAGAAGGAGGAGGAAAAGAAGGAAGCACTAACCTGCAGCGACGCTGCGTCTCCTTCCTCCTAACACGCCGACGTGGACTCAAACGCCTCGGTCCTCAAACCTACGAAGCCGTTCTTTGTATCATCGGTTCTTTCTATTGTTACGTTTCTTACGCAACAGTCTGTCACTACGAGCTTCTCGCTACGAAAGTCTTCCAGGAGAAAAGCATCTCCGCATCTTCACCGTGAATCAAAACCTCCAGATCTTCCTCACGCGATAGTTCATATTACCGTAAAGGTCGGGTTATAAGTCTGCTATATAAGTTATAAGTCTGCTGCTAGCCAGCTAGTGCTGCTGCTGCTAGCTCCCAGCTGTAGCCAGCTAGTGCTCTGCTAGCGCCCCGCTGTAGCCAGCTAGTGCTGCTGCTAGCTCCCTGCTAGCGCCCCGCTGTAGCCAGCTAGCTCCCCGACAACCACTGAAGGTAGCGGGACCAGCCCCGGCTTGACGCCCAACTCTGGCAGCGGGGACGCGGGCAGTAGCAATAGGACTGGAGCTAGCAGCAGTGCTAGCTGGCTACAGCGGAGAGCTAGCAGCAGGGCTAGCTGGCTACAGCGGAGAGCTAGCAGCAGGGCTAGCTGGCTACAGCGGAGAGCTAGCAGCAGGGCTAGCTGGCTACAGCGGAGAGCTAGCAGCAGGGCTAGCTGGCTACAGCGGAGATCTAGCGGTGACAACCACCGACGGTATTAGCGCCTTATAACCCGACTTTTACGCTAATAGACTTTGAATAAGTTAGCAAACAGTTGTCTGGGTAGCGGTGGGGGAGGGAGGGGGCGGAGCTTAAGAGCTTCAGGGTTTTTACTAACGTCTTCCCGTCCTGCAGCCCGTCGGTGCAGAACGTTCCACCCTAAAAAAACATGAGTGGCGCTTTTTGAATCATGTTTTAGTTTTTCTGTTCTGCTGAAGCTCCCAGAAGGTTTTAAGATGAGACGGAAACTAATCTTGTGTTTCCGTCTCTCAGAGTAAATAGTTTTTGCTCTCCTTCAAACAGCTGCTGTGATTATTTATTTTTTGGCGGGATTCATACTTCAGAAATCTCCCTGATTGAAAGAAAATGAAACGCAGCGTTTTCTTTCTTTCTTCAGCAGATATTTTATACATTTGAAGACGCCCGTCTCTGAAACTCTAGTTTCTCGTCTGTTCTGATTCTTTTTAAACTTTTTACCAGAAGCAACAACGTAAATGAAAATAAAACGTCTACCTCCAGGGGAACGCGCTCCTCGGTTGTCTTCATGAAGAAGTGACGTGTACTCGATGATCTCTCCGGGTTCGATTCCCGGAGCGGACGCCCAGCGGCGACGCACGACTTCACCGCCGGCGTTTTGCTTTCTGAGGTCTATTCTGTCTTTCCTGTGTCAAATTTGCAGCATCTCTCTTCTCTTCTTCTCTTTTCTCTCTTCTCTCCTCCTCTTCTTCTTCTCTTCTAATCTCCGCACAGAGTTCTTCACGCACTACAATGTGCTCTCAAGTACCCACAATGCAACGAGCTGCACAAGTTAAAGCCTCACTGATGTGTTGCACGAGAAAAACATACTTATTGTTGTCGTTCTTTAATGCCGTTAATTAGACGACAAATTTAGTTTTTTGTTGTTTTTTTGCCTTGAAGTTTGAAAATTGCCAAAACTTAAAGATATTGTTCTGATTATTTAGTTTTGCTGTTATTTAGCAGATTGTTGTTTTAAGGAGGTGAAATGTTTGAACACTATTTTTTAAATGAGATATTTAAGTTTGTCGTTGAGGGCGAGGAGCAACTAATTAATAAGTAATAATAATAATAATAATGTGCCGTTGGTGGACAATCTGAACTTGTATGTTAAACATCTCATGTTTATATCATGTTTTTTTTATTTTTCGAGCATGTGTGGTGAGCTGTCTTTTATTTTCCCTCTTTTCTTGATATTTCTGCATAATTTATCAAAAGAGGAAAACATTGTTTTTGAAGTCTCTGAACAAAAGTATATAATCTCTAAAGTCTATTAAAGGAATGCTGTGTTGTGCTGCCACCTGGTGGCCAAGTCTGGAACAACAGGTGTGTGTGTGTGTGTGTGTGTGTGTGTGTGTGTGTGTGTGTGTGTGTGTGTGTGTGTGTGTGTGTGTGTGTGTGTGTGTGTGTGTGTGTGTGTGTGTCATGTGAAAGTATTGATTATGTTGCTCAATGCAAAGTGTACACTTTAAACTAATATAATAATAAATGTGGGAGTGTTTCTCTCTGCAGGCGAAGCTGAATCTGTGTTGTTGTTGTTCTGCAACCTTCTGATTGTTGCTTATTTAACCAAAAATATTCTAAACGTATTCAAAAACCCGTTATTAAGTGTTTTTTATCTATTTGAACACAAAACTAACACTAACAAAATGGGACATGTTTTACAAAACCTCTAAATAATAGAGCATAGTTATTTTCCAATTAATTAAATAATCCTGACAAACAAATACAAAATATCCCAAAAATGCAAAAAAAAAAAAAATCTTTTCCTACATTTTTACAGATGGAGATTGTTTATTTATTTAAAAGTAATATTTTTCACCATTTAAGTTATAAACACTGACATCTGAGTTTAAAAAAGATCCCATAATTATTTGTTTTTCTTTGCCTCTCCTAACTTCTATAATAATATTAAATATTTAATTAAGAGACAATACAAATATATTTTACTGCAATCTGGAGCTGTTGACATTTGTTTTGTTGTTGCTTAAATCTAAAAGACAGACCAGCGTCTTCATCACAATAAAAGACAGACCAGCGTCTTCGTCATCAGATGCACGTTGTATGCTACGATTTTATTATTTAGCCAAAACAGCCGGTTTACATAGAAAATAGGAACTGAACATTTGACATAATACAGGATTCTCAGAGCCAGAGAAAGAAATACAATAAACAAAACATGTTGCCATTACAGGACTCTGTGTGTGTGTGTGTGTGTGTGTGTGTGTGTGTGTGTGTGTGTGTGTACAGCAATATATTATTCTGATGCCTTCTGGGTAATGAAGTCATTAAGCATCCACCTGCTTAAGAAAATTGTAAATTGTAAATTTGACTGAAATTAGATTAGAAGTTTTCCTTCTTCTTGCCTTTATCCGTCACGATGCGTTCAAGGCCTGTGGGAAATGTCACTGAGCTGACCGGTAAACAGTATTTTTACATTCATGTGCCGTTTTGATAGAATGAAGTAAAACAATGGAAACTTTATTTGTATACAAGCTCAAAAAGGAGAAGCAAATAACACGTGTTTATCATCATTAATGCAGCCGAGTTGTGGTTATTACTACATTTAAAATGTTTCCATCGTCCAAATTATTACCCAAAACCAGGAATTATGATGAAATTAACGACTTCATTCATAATGTGTTCCCCCGTCAAAGAATATTTGATTATTTTAAAAAATAAGCAGCTTTGTTTGATCTGTTTTGTTGATAAATTATTATGTATTTTAAATAATAAAATACATAATTGAGTAAAATGTAAAAATAAATAAAGGAAACATGGATGGTTTCCTGTATTTGAATGTTCCAACTCTTTTTGGCAACAATGAACTAAAACAATAAAGAGCATCATCGTGTGCATTTCATTGAGAACAGTTTGGGTTGTTGCGCATTAATACTGTGTTTAATCCCAAATGTTTTCCCATAATCCCGTCTGCCGGTGTGTGGCACTGAATATATGTTGGGAAAATAAATGAAATCAAAATAAAAGCCTTTAATTTTCAACACCTTTTTAGTGAGAATTAAATGCAATAAAAGAAACAAATCATTTAACACGCACTGTAAGAGATTTGGCAACTTGTCTCAAAAGTAAAGGCTAAATGTTCACACACACGCACACACACACACGCACACACACACACACACGCACACACACACGCACACACACGCACACACACACGCACACACACACACACACACACACACACACACACGCACACACACACACGCACACGCACACACACACACACACACCCCTCTTGCAGGCTCCAACAGTCAGCTTCATATGCTTGTCATCGCATCAACTACACGATTGTATTCGGTAACCTGAAGTGAAATAAATAAATAAAAAACATAATAAAAAAAAGGCTCCAGTCATCATACAGGGTGTCAAACTGCTGCCGCACAAAATATGACACATTATTGATTATTGATCCCTGCAGGGAAACGCGTTGAGCTCATGGACGGCATCTAAAATGCATTCTGGTCCTGAAGAAGCAGAACAACTGAGGACAAAACAAATAGTTCCAGTAGAAAAAAAAGCAGACTATTCAATCTTAAATAAAAAAAAAAAAAGACAACATGCATATTAAATATATTTGTTAATATGTTTCATATGCTCAACAGGACATTTGGGAGTTTAGAAATGTGTAAAGCCACAAATAAAATGGCGGAAAACATTTAAAAATGGATACAAAATGTGAACTTGTGATGACACTATTAACAGTAACGGGGAAAAGTTTCGTCTGTTTCGGCTCGTTAACGCTAATTACCCGCAAACAACCGGCTTGTCGGGCTATTTGACATTTAGTGATTACAAGCTATTACAGGCTGATATATATTTGTCGCAGTTGTACATGAATATCAGTGCACGGCCGGTTACGCTTGTGTTGCGCTAGTAACCGTTTAGCTAACGGAGGATTTTCAGTCGGTTTCCCGCTAACAGCCCTGGCGCCATGATGGAGGTCAACGCATGTTGTTGATGCGTCTGCAGAAACGTTTCAGTCTCATGAATTAGATTTGTTGATAGCTTCTGCCAAAATATATAATTTAACAAACTATGTTTATCTAACGAAAACTATAAATGTCTGTTATTTAGCCAAGCAGGACGGCGCTGCTATCGGCAAACGTAAGCTAACGCTCCTTCAGCTCATTTTGGGAACAGATTTATAGCTTTATCATTGAGAAAATAGGACGTTTTAACAGGTGTTCAGTATTCGTTTGCACGTTTGCGGTACGGATCGGGTAGCGAGCGATGTCGCTTTAATCTGAGACATTTCCGATATAGAAATCGGCTAAAGACCTCCAACATGGCCGCCGGAGTGTTTAAAACCACCTGAAGAATTGCTCCGTAATCCGGACAGTTGGTGTTTGATGGCTAGTAAGCACAGATAGTTTAGGACTAAAGCAAAGCCAGATCCCAGACCAGTTTATAAACCGGTTTTCTGTACACTACACGGTGGAACCAACAGTTCCCGGATCTTCATTTTAGGAGGCGTGTACTTCCAATTTTCTCATTCGAGTCCCAAAAACGGCCAAATTCGTCTGTTTAAATATGTTAAAATGACACAATTCGGCACATCGTCTCGATACCGACGCCTCGACTCGTCCGCAACCCGCTTCCATCTGTGCCAACTACATACAGCTCACCACCGGCACACTGGCTTCACTACAAACAGACCAATACACGTAATCCACATTACTCCAATTACTAATGCTAAGTAGTAACACGGAACCTGTGGTGACGACCTCCATCACTACCACGGACTTGGAGGCGTCTGCTCACAACACAGCCGGTGGATTTATAGAAAACCTGGAGGCCGACAAAGTCCCATCACGCCCGCAGGATTTGAGTTTTTGGACAGGAATTAAATGCAAATTGCAAGAAAAAAGGTAAATAAATACTGACAGTATCTCAGATTTGTTTGGAGGAACTGACAGAAGACTTAATCTGGCACCTTGTTGGCATCCGCGGCTCCTATAATCCACTGCTGGGATGTTACGCACTTGTAAATCTAATTTAAAAAGCCAAAATGTTTGTTTATATTGGGGCAAAAAGAACATGCAGGTTAATCTACCGTATGTTGTGTTAATAATCTTCAATATGCTAACATATACAAATACTCTTTATTCTCTGTCCAACACCCCATTTATGTTTTATTAATTTTTTACAGGAAAAACATAATTGAAAAATCCATAATTTCAATTAAATAGAGAATATTTACGTTAAATTCAGCCTTTCAGGGCTTTTGGCACCTTTTAGTGGAAATGGGAGACCAAGGGGATGTGAAAAGAAACGCATGACAAACAAAACATACAAACACATCAAAATATAAATATGTACATACAAATAATGATTTGATCTTTTTTGAAAATACTCCCGTCAATCCTTCCAGAATTTTTTTCAATTGTCATCTATTGTCATTTCCTTCCAATAGAACGAGCATTAACATTTTACCCAACGTCTCATTTAAGAAGTCGCTGCTACAACTTTGTGTTTTTTCGACAAAAGGACGTCCTTGCTGAAGTTGCCCAGTGCGGCTGATCTCGGATCAGCACCAGTAGAAACCTCGAGCCGGTCAAGAGCGAGACTGGCGGGGTTTTCAACAAAGAGTTAAAGGGACAAGTGCTTCAAATTCGTGGCCTAAACGAGTCGATTGAGGTCTTAATCTTCGTTGGATAAATTCTAAATCCAGACAACTTCTTCTTACTCGCATCAGTTCTGATCGTTCCCCTTTTTGAGTCTGTATCGGTTCAGAAAAGAGATTTTCAAACTGTGTATCTCATTTCAACAACTTCTCTTTGGCCAAAAGAAAAGGCGACAGTGCTAGAAAGTTTGTTTTCGCCTTTTCTTTCACTCAAAATTGTATAATTTCTGTAATTAACTCCACGATCAAATATCACTGCAAAGGTCTGTTTGCTAATTTCTAAACTGATCCCCGATCAGAGTCTCTGGGCAACCTCGGCGTCCAGTCGATGTCATACCTCCCATTCGCGTCAACTTGTTAATACATGACGTGACGTATTGAAACCCATTTTGCGTCCCTTCCAAGAGCATATTTGCCAACAGGGATGCAAAATGGCTCAAGTCGAACCGACCCCTTTCCCGTCTCAGTAAATGCACGGCGCCGATCGGTCATTGGTCGACGTCCTCTTGAGCCTGACGCCTCGGCGGATGGCCACGAGAAAATCCTCCACCTCGCCGTATTCCGACTCCTCCAGGAGCTCCGGGAGGGGCCGGCGCTCCCACTCCACCGCCGGCCGGCTGCCGGGTTGCGGCGGCGGGGTCGGGGGGTCCGACCCCTCGCTCTGGCGCCGGGTCTCCCACGGGCCGGCTCTCGGCGACAGAGGTGTGGTCGCGGGGCTCAGAGGGCTTCGGGTCGCGTTGCCGCCGCCGCCGCCGTCCTCTGACGACGATGCCCTGCCGGGGAAACCCGGGTGATCCGGCACGGTGGGGGTCTTGACCGGGATCATGGGGGGCTTGATGGGTATGGGGCCCAAGCCGAGTCCTCCGGACGGCCGGCGCAGGTTGGGTTTGGAGGACGGCGTCCGCCGGATGGTGGCGACCCCCGGGGTGACGATGGCTAAGGGGTTGCAGGGCAGCCCGGCGGTGGAGGCCGGGCGCTTGGACTGGAACATGCGGCGGTAGGACTGAGTGATGTCGCTGTTCCTCGGGATCGTGGACGACTTGTCGAAGTCCTGCTGCGGCTCCCCGTCCTGGTCCGCTCCCACGGAGTAGTAGTCGCAGTCCGACACTGGAGGGAACAGACAACACGGCACGCGTCAGGGATGCAAAGTGACTCGTCATCGTCTCTGAAGGGTATTTCAGTTTGAGGAGATTCTTTTCAAAGTATTTCAGAATCAGAATCAGAAACCGTTTATTGCCAGGAATGTTTACACAATCGAGGATTTTTTCTAGGCGAAAGGTGCATACATTAGAGTTTGTGTGTGTGTGTCCAAAACAAGGTTGTGTACTAAAGTTTGCATCACTTAATTATTGCGTAGGCGCCTAGAGGGGTTATGTTGAAAAAAGATAGATGTATAGATGTGTGTACTGTGTGTGTGTACCTTGTGTGTGTGTAGATGTATAAGTGTGTTTGTGTGTGTGTACCTTGTGAGTGTGTGTAGATGTATATGTGTGTGTACCTTGTGTGTGTGTAGTTGTATAGGTGTGTGTGTGTACCTTGTGAGTGTGTAGATGTATAGGTGTGTGTGTGTGTACCTTGCGAGTGTGTGTAAAAGTATAGTTGTGTGTGTGTGTACCTTGTGAGTGTGTGTAGATGTATAGGTGTGTGTACCTTGTGAGTGTGTAGATGTATAGGTGTGTGTACCTTGTGAGTGTGTAGATGTATAGGTGTGTGTGTGTGTACCTTGTGAGTGTGTAGATGTATAGGTGTGTGTTGGTACCTTGCGAATGTGTGTAAAAGTATAGTTGTGTGTGTGTACCTTGTGAGTGTGTGTAGATGTATAGTTGTGTGTGTGTGTTTACCTTGTGAGTGTGTATATTTATAAGTGTGTGTGTACCTTGTGAGTGTGTGTATATGTATAGTTGTGTGTGTGTACCTTGTGAGTGTGTAGATGTATAGTTGTGTGTGTACCTTGCAAGTGTGTGTAGATGTATAGTTGTGTGTATGTACCTTGTGAGTGTGTGTATATGTATAGTTGTGTGTGTACCTTGTGAGTGTGTGTAGATGTATAAGTATGTGTGTGTACCTTGTGAGTGTGTGTAGATGTATAGTGGTGTGTGCACCTTGTGAGTGTCTGTATATGTATAGTTGTGTGTGTACCTTGTGAGTGTGTGTAGATGTATAAGTGTGTGTGTACCTTGTGAGTGTGTGTAGATGTATAGTTGTGTGTGTGTACCTTGTGAAGGGATGGTGTCCTCTGAGCAGCAGAGTGTGTGTGTATGTGTGTGTGTGTACCTTGTGATGGGATGGTGTCCTCTGAGCAGCAGTGAGCAGCAGGGTGTGTGTATATATAGGTGTGTGTGTACCTTGTGAAGTGATGGTGTCCTCTGAGCAGCAGGGTGTGTGTGTGTGTATATATATAGGTGTGTGTGTAGCTTGTGAAGGGATGGTGTCCTCTGAGCAGCAGGGTGTGTGTGTGTATATATAGGTGTGTGTGTGTAGCTTGTGAAGGGATGGTGTCCTCTGAGCAGCAGGGTGTGTGTGTGTATATATAGGTGTGTGTGTGTAGCTTGTGAAGGGATGGTGTCCTCTGAGCAGCAGGGTGTGTGTGTATATATAGGTGTGTGTGTGTGTGTGTGTGTACCTTGTGATGGGATGGTGTCCTCTGAGCAGCAGGGTGTGTGTGTCTGGCTGCTGTAGCCACTGGATCCCTGCAGGGAGTCTCTGCTGGACCCGTGGATGTCCAGGCGGAGGCCTCGGGCCAGCGCCCGGGCCAGCTCCTCATGGGTCTCCCGGTCCTCCTAAAGGTCCAACGTAGTCTTTTATTTCATAACTCGACCCGAAACACACCTGGAATGTCGCTCGACTACTCGTGAAACCTGGCTTGGTGATTGGTGCGTGACTATAAACATATTTAGAAAGTGTTGTTATTAAAGTGACGCGTTTAAAGCTTCACCGTCAGAGTTTACACGCTACCAAGTCATGTGACCAAATACAAACGCCCTCTGACCCTGTGTGATGTCACGGAGTAGTTTCCCTTCACCCCCTGTGGCTCCTCCCCCCTCGCGGTGACGTCGGCGCCGTGGTGGCTGCTGGGATCTGTAGTCTCTCTCCTGTCCCTGCTCCTCTTCAGGGTGTGGACCATCGACTGGTCATACGGTCCCGGTTTGGCCCAGTCCTAAACAGAGAGGACACTTTGTGGTTTGTTCTTTATTAAATCATTATATATATATATATATATATATTTCTTTCATTCATTTTTATTTATTTATATATATATATACCGTAAAAGTCGGGTTACAAGCCGCTACTATGTTCGGTGGGTGTCCCTGCTAGTTCCCCCGCGGTAACCAGCTAGCGCTGCTGCTAGTTCCCCGCTAACTTCCGCTAGCTCTCTGCTAACTTCTGCTAGCTCTCGCTAGTTCCCCGACAACCACGAGAGTCGGGCGGCGACCCGGGCAGGGACGCGGGCAGTAGCAGCAGCAGCGCTAGCTAGCAGCAGCAGTGGGGAGCTAGCAGCAGCGCTAGCTTGCTACAGTGGGGACAACCACCGAAGATAGTAGCGGCTTGCAACCCGGCTTTTACGGTATATATTTGTATATTTGTATTTTATTTATATATATAATATATTTATTTCATTCATTTTTATTTATTCATGTATATATATATATATATATATATATATATATATATATATATATATATATATTTGAATATATGTTTATGTTTATTTTATATAGTTTTTCAATTTATTTATGTATTTTATTATATCAATATATTACATTGTTACATGTATATATATATATATATATATATATATATATATATATATATATATATATATATATATATATATATATATATATTGCATTTATATATACAGTATATATTGAATTTATTTTTATATATATTTTCATTTCAATTGATATATTTCTTTTATGTTTTTATATATTTTTTATTCATTTATTATATATATTTGGAGTTACTTTTGTTGTGAATTTGTAATTTGTATTTACATTTTTATTTAGAAACGACAATAAAAGTAGTTTGGGAAAACCCGACATTTTGAATATAAACTATAATTTTCATTCAAAGAAATATTATATTATAATATATGACATACATATAGAAAAACAAGAATTATAAATATTTACATGATCATTTAGTATAACTATAAATCTTTGTCAAAATTAGGATTAAATTCTGTCAGTTCAACTTGTTTTTTTTTAAAGCACACATCAGACACAACCTGTTTTAAAGAAGCACAAACTGTGACATCAGGACATTAAAGTCCGTTACAGAGCAGCATTTTGGTGAAATGTATCTTTGATGTGATTTCAAAGTGAGCAAAGAAAGAAAATACATTTCAAAAGAATACATCACAAAATGAAAGAGTGGAAGACAGAAGGAGGATAAAAAAAAGAGGAGAAGGAAGAGAACGTGATGGAGAACGAGGATCAAACCTTCCAGGACGGGACTCTGGACGACGAGGTCGCTCCGGGGCCGAGGGGCGGGGCCTCTCCCGATTGGCCGGAGCCTGAACGAGGCCACGCCCACGTGGGGGAAATGCACGAATAGGAGGGCGAGGAGATGGGTGAGGAGGAGGAGGAGGAGGAGGAGGTGAAGTATGGAGGGTGGAGGTGGGAGTCCGGGGCCTGCAGCGCCGCTCCGTGCAGACAGAGGGCGCCGGGGAGCTCGACCCCGTTGGACAACTGAGGAGCGGATGAGCGGAGAAAGAATGAAATAAATAAAAAGGTGACGACGATGTGAAAACAAACATGAGGGAGACGAGCTCGGGTATATTTGTCTCTATTTTATTGTGACCTGAAGCTGCCCCACTACCCAGCATGCTCCTGGGTGAGGGAGGTCTTCACAGACCTGGACCCCGGTGGATCAAAGCTACAATACCAACATCTGCTACATTTTGGTGGGAAAATACTTTAATGAAGCTTTTAATTATTAAAAAACGTTGTGACCCCCAAAACGTTTTGTGCGTGTGTGTGTTTATGTGTGTGTGTGTGTGTGCTTTATGTGTGTGCTTTATGTGTGGATGTGTGTGTGTGTTTATGTGTGTGTGCTTTATGTGTGTGCTTTACGTGTGTATGTGTGTGTGTTTATGTGTGTGTGTGTGTTTGTGTGTGTATGTGTTTTTTGTGTGTGTGTTTTCTGTGTGTTTTATGTGTGTGTGTGTATGTGTTTCTATGTATCTGTGTTTGTGCGTGTGTGTTTATGTGTATGTTTATGTGTGTGTTTTTATGTGTGTGTAAGTGTTTTTATGTGTGTGTGTTTATATGTATGTATTTGTATGTGTGTGTGTGTGTTTATATGTGTGTGTAAGTGTTTTTATGTGTGTGTGTTTATATGTATGTATTTTTATGTGTGTGTGTGTATGTGTGTGTTTTTATGTGTGTGTATGTGTTTTTATGTGTGTGTGTATGTGTTTTTATGTGTGTGTGTGTGTGTTTATGTGTATGTATTTTTATGTGTGTGTGGGTGTGTATGTGTGTGTTTTTATGTGTGTGTGTGTGTGTATGTGTGTGTGTTTGTGTGTGTGTGTTTATGTGTATGTATTTTTATGTGTGTGTTTTTATGTGTGTGTATTTGTGTGTGTATGTGTGTGTGTTTATGTGTGTGTGTGTGAGATTATGTGCATGTGTGTGTTTTTATGTGTGTGTGTATTTGTATGTGTGTGTGTGTGTGTGTGTGTGTGTTTATGTGTGTTTGTGTGTGTGTGTGGTCACGTGTAGATGTTCACCTGTTGCAGCCCAGATTGGGGCTCGTTGTGTGAGGGTGAGGAAGAGGAGGAAGAGGAAGGCTCCTCAGATAAAGGGGAGACACACGACTGCAGCGGAGCCATGCAAAGCACACACACACACACACACACACACACACACACACACACACACACACACACACACACACACACACACACACAGAGCCAGCGGCGCAGAGGTAAACAGACAGAAGAAGAGCAGAGGAGCGAACATGTTAGTCAATAAAAAAACAAGCAGAATCTCCGCAAAGTGAAAGTAAAGCGACGGAACAAACGAAGAAGAAGAAGAAGAAGAAGAAGAAGAAGAAGAAGAAGAAGAAGAAGAAGAAGAAGAAGTAGAAGAAGAGAGACAGGAAGCGGCAGCAGGTGGGAGGAGAAGCTCACAACATACATCATAAATAAAATAAATATAAATATAAATAAAATACTGAAAACATCAGGCAAACGCATCGTTCTTTCCACATTTATTGTGAGTATTTCAGACTCTAAAGCTGCATGAACGTGTTGTTGACTCTGGCGCCCCCTGTGGATGAAGGTGGCAGTGCCTCGGAGCACCAGGGTCCCTTTAGAAAACCTCTTCACTGCAGACAGTCTGCTTAGTGGACGTCTCCTTTAAGTACGATTAGTGTATCTGATAGTATTTGATCTCACAATGTATCAAATACTACTACTACTACTACTACTACTACTAATAATAATAATAATAATAATAATAATAGGAATAACTGATATTGTCTACACATATTTTTTTGTGCCCGTGAAACACTGCTCAGAAAACCCTGCGGGTGTTAAGTGCACACACGTGCACGCACACACACACACACACACACACACACACACACACACACACACACACACACACACACACACACACACTCACACACACACACAAACACACACAGAAACACACTCACACACACACACACACACACACACACACACACACACACACACACACACAGAAACACACACACAGACACTCACACACACATTCACACACACTGACACTCAGATACACTGACACACACTCACACACACAGACACACACACTCACACACACACACACACAGACACTCACACACACACACACACACACACACAAACACACTCACACACACACACACTCACACACAGACACTCACACACAGACACACACAGACACACAGATACACACTCACACACACACTCACACACACAGACACACACACACACAGACACACACAGACACACACACACACACACATTCACACACACACATTCACACACACTGACACTCAGATAAACTCACACACACTCACACACACACACTCACACACACACACACACACACACACTCACACACACTCACACACACACACACACACACACACACACACACACACACACACACACACACACACACACACACACACACCCCTCTCTCTCTCACCTGGGAGCCCTCCGGCGGCATGGGCGAGGGGGACTTGGACTGGGAGCACTGGTTGAACTGGAAGGCGTCCTGGGAGATGAAGCCAGAGTCGTGGGAGGAGATGGAGGAGAGTCGGGGGGGCTGCTGGGGGAGCACCGAGGAAGACGAGGACGAAGAGGCGCGGTAGCGGAAGTGAGAGGTGGGGGAGTGACAGTGAGACCCGCTGGAGCGAGAGTCACTGCTGTTCACACTGTTCAGGCTGCTGCAGGGGGGAGGGGGGGGGGGGAGAAGGGGGGAGAGAGGGGAGGGGGACAGGAGGGGGGGGAGGGGGGGGGGGGGGGGGGGGGGGGGGGGGGGGGGGAGGAGAGAGGAGAGAGGAGGAGAGGAGAGAAGATTATTTCCCAGATTACATCGTCAACCGTTTTCAACTACTTCTACTACTACAACTACTTCTACTACTACAACTACTTTAATTACTACTTCTACTACTACAACTACTTTAATTACTACTTCTACTACTACAACTACTTTAATTACTACTACTACTACTACAACTACAACAACCACTTTAATTACTACTTCTACTACAACTACTTGTATTACTACTTCTACTACTACAACTACTTTAACTACTACTTCTACTACTACAACTACTTCTACTACTACAACTACTTTAATTACTACTTCTACTACTACAACTACTTTAATTACTACTTCAACTACTACAACTACTTTAATTACTACTACTACTACTACAACTACAACAACCACTTTAATTACTACTTCTACTACAACTACTTGTATTACTACTTCTACTACTACAACCACTTTAATTACTACTTCTACTACAACTACTTGTATTACTACTTCTATTACTACAACTACTACTACTACTTTTACTACTGCTACTACTACTTCTACTTCTACTTCTACTACTACTCTTACTTCTAAGGGTGAAATAAATTGTGTTTTTCATGACAGTACATGTACATCACGGTTCTCTGAGTACAACGATACTACTCTTCCTATTTTAAAATAACCTAATACATCTAGCAGTTCCACCGTTGGCCCCCAGGGGGCAGCAGAGCAGCAGGCAGCGGGTCAAAAGGTTTCTGTGGTTTCGGTGGTTTGTGGGAACCAACCTGCACATGCTGGACTTCCTGGATACGGTGGTGCTCGGCGACGAGGGCGGAGTCTGGTAGGTCCAGGTGCTCTCTGAGCCCTTCAGGTCTACGATCACCTGCAGGGACACGGCAAGAGGGGGGCTCAGTGTGTGTGTGTGTGTGTGTGTTTGTGTTTGTGTGTGTGTGTGTGTGTGTGTGTGTGTGTGTGCATGCGTGCATGTGTGTGTGTGTGTGTGTACCTGCTCGCTGGAGGCCGGCAGCTTGTGTGGGTCCATGGTGAGAGCCTTCAGGTCGTCGGTCAGAGTCTGCAGGTGAGTGATCTCCCCCAGCATGGACATCTCCTCCTCCTGACGGCAGATGAACACATGAACGCATGAACGCATGAACATGAACACATGAACACATGAGCACATGAACACGTGGCCGTATGAACACATGAACGCATGAACACGTGAACATGAACACATGAGCACATGAACACATGAGCACATGAACACACGCCCGTATGAACACATGAACGCATGAACACGTGAAGATGAACGCATGAGCACATGGACGCATGGACACATGGATGCATGAACATGAACGCATGAACAAATGAACGCATAAGCACATGGACGCATGAGTGCATGAAGACATGAGCGTATGAACGCATGTGCGCATGAACGCATGAACACATGAGCGCATGAACACATCAACACATCAACTCATGAACGCATGAGCACATGGACGCATGAACATATGAACACATGGCTGCATGAACGCATAAACACATGAACACATGGATACATGAACATGAGCACATGAACACATGGATACATGAACATGAGCACATGAACGTATGAACACATGAACGCATGGGCGCATGAGCGCATGAACACATGAACGCATGAACACATGAACACATGGCTGCATGAACGCATGAACACATGTGCACATGAACGCATGAACACATGAACGCATGAACACATGACCACGTGAACACATGAACACATGGACGCATGAACACATGGATGCATGAACATGGGCGCATGAAAGCATGAGCTCATGAACACATGAACGCATGAACCCATGAAAAACATAGACGCATGAGCGCATGAACACATGAGCGCATGAACGCATGTGCGCATGAACACATGAACACGTGAACGCATGAACACATGGCTGCATGAATGCATGAACGCATGAACACATGAACACATTAACCCATGAGCACATGGCTGCATGAACGCATGAACGCATGAACACATGACCACATGGCCGACTCAAACAGGTTGCATTCAAAACACCTCTCGGTACATTTAAAGGTTTTTATTGCTTTATCCTCCGGTGAACATGTGACTGACCACGACGGGCTTCAGCATGAACATATGAACACATGAACATGAACACATGAGTGGTGAGACTGACCACGACGGGCTTCAGCATGGACATATGAACACATGAACATGAACACATGAGTGGTGAGACTGACCACGACGGGCTTCAGCATGGACACGAAGCAGCAGAAGCGGCTCCTCTCCTCCACCAGCGACCTCCTCACCGCCTGCTTCTCCGTCTCCTCCAGCAGGAGAAACTTATCACTGACCTCCTGCAGAGCGGAGTCCAGCTGGGGCTGCAGGTCTCCACGGCCTGGACACACACACACACACACACACACACACACACACACACACACACACACACACACACCGTTAAACTCTGTAGTTGTGGGTTCGCGGCTCTAACTGTCGAGCGCTAAAGAAGAAAGAAGGCGACTTACCAAATACATCCGCTGGACAGAGCAGTGCATGATGGGACATCACAGGATGAGGAGGGAGGAAATAAAAATAAATAAAAACATGGTATTACTACATGGAGAAAGTACTTGGATCTTAAAAGTACTACAAAACTACAAAAGTACTTGGAACTTCAAAAGTGAATGTTATGGATTCTGAATCATACTAATAATATACTTATAGTGCCCAAAGTAAAGAATACTCATTATGCAGAATGGTATATATTATATTATATCTGATACACACATAATACTACACACCTAACAATACACACATAATACTACAATGAAGCTGCTGCTCATTTAAATAATCATTTCTCAGAAGTGATCACAAACCTTTCTTTGCTTTCTTCTGCAGCTTCAGAGTGTCTGAAGATCTCTTCTTGATCTCCTGACGGGCCTTCTTGTACTCTGCAGACACACACACACACACACACACACACACACACACACACACACACACACACACACACAACGATGAATACACAGTTTGAGGCGTGCACAGAAACTGTAGAGACATGTTTTTTGGTTTGATACATGATGTATAAACAGCATGGTGTCTGATTTCACTTGTTGTCTCTCTCTCTCTCTCTCTCTCTCTCTCTCTCTCTCTGTGTGTGTGTGTGTGTGTGTGTGTGTACCTTTGGCGTGGTCTTTGTCCAGCGTGTTGGCGACTCTCTTCCACTCCTCCGTCTGCTCCTGTAGAGGGTTGATCAGACAGTCCAGGAACACCCTGCCAACACACACACACACACACACACACACACACAGACACACACACACACACACACACACACACACACACACACACACACACACACACACACACACACACACACACACACAGATACGTCTGAAAACACAAGTCCACAAAATCTGCTACATAATATAAAATAAATAAAAAAATAGACCAAAACTACTTATTCTTTTCACCCATGTATTTATTATGTATTTAAATAGTAAATAATTTATACAAATAACTGTTATTACAAACTTTAGTATTATTCTTATTATTTATTTATTGTAATAGTCAATTCTATATACAAATAATATTAATAGCTATTATGAACTTTATTATTATTATTAATAATGACAGAAGAGTAGACATGGAAAATGAGGAAGAGGAGAAAGAAAAAGGAGGCTGCAGCAGGAGGAAGAGGAGGAGCCGGTTCCCATGGAGAGCTGGTACACCTGTTCAACACACACCACACACACACACAAACACACACACACACACACACACACTCACATGGAGAACTGCCGGAGCTTGGCCTCGATGCTGCGGTGCCTCATGCACATCCTGGTGAGGGCCGAGCCGATGTCTCTGGTTCCTCCTGGAGAACACAGAACACAGAACACAGACAGGTTCTGTCAGAGCTCGGCGGAACGGTAAAAATACTCAAGAACCACGACGACGAGCGGATCCACAGAACAATTATCCCCCAAAATCTTGATCGGTTAATCGCTGGAGTCGTGTTTTATGCACAAATGGCAGAAAGATGCTGTTTTCAGCCTCTAAAAGAAAGGAGATTTCCTGCTTTTATCTGTTTGATATCATATTAAATTATTATCTTTGAGACATTTCATGACCTGGATGATGAATCGACTGATCCAGAAACATGAATGAGAACATTAATCATTAATTAGAATAATCAGAAATGCATTTCCTCATCTCACATTTCATCCGTCTGCACGAACACGTTCGGCTGCAGCAGCAGAAAAAGGTTAAATAGCGTTTTTGGTCCTGTCCCTTTAAGAGCGACGTGATACACGCGTCAGCTGGTTGCCAGTTTTCTTACTTAAAGTCTGTTTTAATATCGTTAAAAACAAACAACAACAACCCAGGATCAATAAATGAGAAACAACGTAATGTGACACAAAAATAATACGGCAAAAATAAATTTCCATAAACACACACACACACACACACACTTTGGAGCTTTTACTTTTGCAGAGTCGTAAAAAAAAAAAAAGGAGCACATTTATATATATAAAAATGAATTATTTACCCAAAGAAATTATGTTTTTTAAATGTAATCTAACTCTATCTGACGCCCACCAGTAGAGACCAGAATAAATGGTTTTAAACAGTTTTAATTGTCTAAAAATGTAACTCGGAGGGCGGAGAAAACTCCATCTGTGACTGCAGCTTAAAAAGGACGGAGAAATAAAAAGAGACCAGAAAACTAAACGGTGTGACGACTTCCTGTTGACGTAAAGGAGCCAGAGGTCAGAGGTCGCCTGCAGCCTCGTGGCCCGTTGCTCAAGGACACTCCAGCAGGGCGACTGTCACTGCAGCAGAACCACGGGCACCCGAGGGTGCCAGATGGCCGCCCCCTCCGACAGAGCCCCCCCTCCTGGGGAAAGTTCAGCAGACCTCAGCCGGTCAAATACTAAAGTACAAATACACCTTCAACCTTCATCATGTCTTTATTTTGTACATTTAATAATAATATCTGACGTCTTATATTGACGTGCTCGGTTTCTCCTTAAGGTCTTTTTTACGTGGTGTCCATGAAGGGTGCCCCATGAGGGGTATACAAGTGTCTGTGTGTGTCTGGGTGGGGTGGTGAGCACTGCATTGCACCACTGACACCTCTTCCTCTCCTCTTCCCTCTCTCCACATGTCCTCCTCCTCTTCCTCTCTCTGTCTCTTACACATCTTCCTCTCTCTCCTGGAAGCCGTTCAAAAAGGAGGAGGGGGAAACGAGGAGAAAAGCTTTGCTCACAAAAAGACCATCATTTAAGAGGGGTTTCATATTTAATTTAATTTAATTATCGTTAATAGGTTTTGTTAAATCGAGGACAAAAACTTGGAAAGTAATAAAAGATAAAAACATTAAACGCAATGCAATTGTCAAAAAAGACATTTTGTTGTCATTGTTGAGATGTTTGACTTTGACCACCGGATCGTGCATTACACCTGTTAGTGTTGATATCAACAGGTGAAGGATGGAGTCTAAATGAAAGGGCACATATTGAAAGGTTCATATTTCTATTTTGGGTTTTCTACTAGAACATGTTTTGCTTTAATGTCTGAAAAACACACCTGTGCTCACCTGCTACGTTTTAGTTACCGTCTCTTTAAGAGCCCCGCCCCCTTTTTCAAGGGCCATGTGATTGGCTTGTTGAATCACATGTTTTCTGATCTGGACCGTCTTTATTTTATCTCGAACGTCTCCTCCAGCGTTCAAAGTAATAATCTACAAAAAAGAAAACGCTGGAATTCGTAGATATCCCGTAACATTTGGGGATTTGGTGTCCGGTCCAACAAACAGCTTTTAGAAGTTCGTTCTGTGAAGCGAGAAGTCAACGTTGATTTATTTTCCACGTATCGTACGTACTTTAGTAACGGCACTATAACGTAAGTAGTTTTGTTGCTCAAACTTAAGTAAGTATTTCACGTTCTTTTCCTAAACCGAACTAAGTAGTTTTTTAGTCTGCGAAGACTGAATTTTCAAAATATTCAATTAAAATATGTATTTATGCTGTTATTGTTACTCTAATGATAATATAGTAACAATACTGTAGCAAACAATATAGCAACAATAATGTAACAAACAATATAGTAACAATAATGTAACAAACAATATAGTAACAATAATGTAACAAACAATATAGTAACAATAATGTAACAAACAATATAGTAACAATAATGTAACAAACAATACTAGCTGAAAATACAGTACTGACACTGTAAATACTTTTACAGTAATCCTGGTTTTCCGGAGGACATTTTGGGTTCTCTGAGTCCTCTGATCCCTGAATCTGTGTTCTTCAGATGAACATCTGGGCGTAATCTCTTCTCACTCCTAACACTTCCTGCACCCCATCTCTCTCTCTCTCTCTCTCTCTCTCTCTCTCTCTCTCTCTCTCTCTCTCTCTCTCTCTCTCTCTCTCTCTCCAGCATCCACACTTCTTTCTCTTCACACACATCCTCCTCCTCCTCTTCCTCTTCTTCCTCCTCCTCCTCCTTCCGTCACGCCTTATGCCGACGACCCTCTGCTCTCCGTTACTGAAGCCTCTTTTTCACTCCTCTTCCTGCCCTTTTCTCACCTTTCGGACGAGTCGCTACCTCCTCTCTTCTCACCTTGTCTCCTCTCTTCTCACCTCGCCTCCTTCTCTCTTCTCCCCTCCTCTCCTCCTCTCTTCTCCCCTCCTCTCCTCCTCTCTTCTCCCCTCCTCTCTTCTCCCCTCGTCTCCTCCTCTCTTCTCACCTTGTCTCTTCCTCTCTTCTCCCCTTGTCTCCTCCTCTCTTCTCACCTTGTCTCCTCCTCTCTTCTCACCTTGTCTCTTCCTCTCTTCTCCCCTCCTCTCTTCTCCCCTCGTCTCCCCCTCTCTTCTCACCTTGTCTCCTCCTCTCTTCTCCCCTTGTCTCCTCCTCTCTTCTCCCCTCGTCTCCCCCTCTCTTCTCACCTTGTCTCTTCCTCTCTTCTCCCCTTGTCTCCTCCTCTCTTCTCCCCTCGTCTCCCCCTCTCTTCTCCCCTTGTCTCCTCCTCTCTTCTCCCCTTGTCTCCTCCTCTCTTCTCACCTTGTCTCCTCCTCTCTTCTCACCTTGTCTCTTCCTCTCTTATCCCCTCCTCTCTTCTCACCTCGTCTCCTCCTCTCTTCTCCCCTTGTCTCCTCCTCTCTTCTCCCCTCCTCTCCTCCTCTCTTTTCCCCTCCTCTCCTCCTCTCTTCTCCCCTCCTCTCCTCCTCTCTCCTCCCCTCCTCTCCTCCCCTCCTCTCCTCCTCTCTTCTCCCCTCCTCTCCTCCTCTCTTTTCCCCTCCTCTCCTCCTCTCTTCTCCCCTCCTCTCCTCCTCTCTCCTCCCCTCCTCTCCTCCCCTCCTCTCCTCCTCTCTTCTCCCCTCCTCTCCTCCTCTCTCCTCCCCTCCTCTCCTCCCCTCCTCTCCTCCTCTCTTCTCCCCTCCTCTCCTCCTCTCTTCTCCCCTCCTCTCCTCCTCTCTCCTCCCCTCCTCTCCTCCTCTCTTCTCCCCTCCTCTCCTCCCCTCCTCTCCTCCTCTCTTCTCCCCTCCTCTCCTCCCCTCCTCTCCTCCTCTCTCCTCCCCTCCTCTCCTCCTCTCTTCTCACCTCGTCTCCTCCCCTCTTCTCACCTTGTCTCTTCCTCTCTTCTCCCCTTGTCTCCTCCTCTCTTCTCACCTTGTCTCTTCCTCTCTTCTCACCTTGTCTCTTCCTCTCTTCTCCCCTCCTCTCCTCCTCTCTTCTCCCCTCCTCTCCTCCTCTCTCCTCCCCTCCTCTCCTCCTCTCTTCTCCCCTCCTCTCCTCCCCTCCTCTCCTCCTCTCTCCTCCCCTCCTCTCCTCCTCTCTTCTCACCTCGTCTCCTCCCCTCTTCTCACCTTGTCTCTTCCTCTCTTCTCCCCTTGTCTCCTCCTCTCTTCTCACCTTGTCTCTTCCTCTCTTCTCCCCTTGTCTCCTCCTCTCTTCTCCCCTTGTCTCTTCCTCTCTTCTCACCTTGTCTCTTCCTCTCTTCTCCCCTTGTCTCCTCCTCTCTTCTCCCCTCGTCTGAGAAACGAGGCGTTACACTTCTATATCGGTCCCGGCTGCAGCATTATTTGGAGCGTCATGATGCAGACAGAGTGAGCGGCGCGTCGTGTGGTCGCGACCCAGTTTCAGTGGATCGATGCCGTTCTCAGACCACAGCTGTGAGGAGAGTGTGATAATATCTGCAGCTCTAATGTCAAGCGTTGCAGTTCATAAAGAGACGAGAGATAACGGGTGAGAGGAATATTTCCAGCGACTCTCCAATGGGACAATGTGTCTGATCCAATAATGTTATTATCGAATATTTAGAATGAGCAAAAGCAATTTTTGTAAATATTTTTTACATTACTTTAAATGAAGTCTTTAAATGATCGTATTCGAGGCTGCACCAGTTCAACACTATCATCCTCCTGACCCCGCAATTGTATTCAGAAAGCACATTTAATTACAACAAATATAGGCATAATAAAAAGGACATGGATAGCTCTAACTTTTTTTGCAATGACAAATGTGTGTTTTATATTTTATCCCTACATTACACTTTACAAAATGCTTTGTCTTTTAATTCAAATGTTCTATTTCCCTTCATTATTTTTAATTTATGTTGGAGGAAGCTTAATATCTAAGTTTTTGAATCACCAACAACTGCTTATAATAATAATTAAATGTCTGGCCTGATTCTGTGTGTGCTGACCCATAACCTTTTATCACCTTTTAATAAATACATAAAGTTCTCCACAGACAATAAAGGAAAGTATATATAAATACTCCCGCCAGGACAAAGTCCTTGTCTGTGTAAACATACTTGGCAATAAATGGTGAATAAGTATAAATATAAAAGAATACAAACAAAGTTCAAGAAATGTTAGAATAGAAAGTTACAAACATGAACTAATTAATTTAAATTAATCTAAAACGCTGAAATACAGAAAAAGAAACTGACTTGTGATATTTAATGAAAGCTCAAGTTACTAAATGAGTAAAATTATATATTACTATATATATACTATACTATACTACATGTACTTTTGCATGTGGAAACACAAGTAAAGTGTTTATATTGTTCTCTATTTTACAGTTAAATAAAACAATTATAAAATAAATAGAGCAGAGACTTTAAAATAAGTTCATGAGCGAGTTCTGTTCTCGATTAGTTCCTGGTCAATTCAGCCGATTGACCTCACACTGAGCCTGTGTGTGTGTGTGTGTGTGTGTGTGTGTGTGTGTGTGTGTGTGTGTGTGTGTGTGTGTGTGTGTGTGTGTGTGTGTGTGTGTGTGTGTGTGTGTGTGTGTGTGTGTGTGTGTACATGGCACTGAGACCCGATTGACCCAGATTGGCTGCACAGCGTCTCTGAGCCACGCGGCCCTCAGGCTCCACGGCTCGTCTGCTCGAGGGTTCAAATCCCTCAGAGGGTCGAGTCCCGGTCACGACTGTGTGAACTTTCAGAGTAACACTCGGGGCTGTATCATTATGGATAAAAAAAACACATTCATTCATGTTGAAATATTTATATTACATATATATATTTATTAATAATTGTGCTTTTACATTTTCTTCATATTGTCCTAATTGTCAAACTCCAAATTAAAATGTATTAAAAAAAATAATATTAATAATCGATGCAACGGTAGCAGAGACATCGTGTCTTCACAACATTCTTGTTCCTTGTTTAAAACCTGCAGCCTACATTACCCACAATGCAACTCGACCAACGACAGTTCGGGCAGAAATTCAGGTGCGTTTTGCTAGCAGCGGCTAACGTAGCATGTAGCATCCAACCCCCAGCAGAGATGAGCAACGGCTGACAGAGGTCTCACATGTAAAATATATATCATTATTTATTAATCATTAATTATATGTCATAACCCGGCTAAAGACTACAAGTTTATATATATATATATATATATATATATATATATATATATATATATATATATATATATATAAAAACTTGTAGTTTATATACACTACAAGTATAGTAGACTACAAGTTTATATATATATATATATATATATATATAAAAACTTGTAGTTTATATACACTACAAGTATAGTAGACTACAAGTTTATATATATATATATATATATATATATATATATATGTATATATATATATATATATATATATATATATAAACTTGTAGTTTATATACACTACAAGTATAGTAGACTACAAGTTTATATATATAAACTTGTAGTCTTTAGCCGGCGTGACTTATCAGACTTCACAAAGCTCCTTGTGGAGACACTGAGGACTGAGCCGTTTCCCATGATGCAGTAGTTGCCACACTGGGATGAAACCAGTGGAGGTCCCAGTGGGAGAGGAAGACCGTGAGATGAAGAGGAACGTCAGCGGAGAAGAGTTCTCCAAAATGATCAGCGTGTAATTATTAAAACTGCATCGATATGGAAGTTAAAGGAGGTTTTTATTTATTTTTATTCAAGTGTTTTAAAAAGAGCTTATTACACACAATGTATGATTATTATTATTAAACTAAAGTAAAGGTATTCATTTTATTTTTTTATCTATAGATATATATATATATATAATAAATAAATATAAATAAAAATATATAAAATAAATAAAACATTTATATATACAAAAAAAAAAAAAAAAAAAAAAAAATATATATATATATATATATATATATATATATATATATATATAAATAAATAATAATATTTATATATATAAAGCGACCTGACCGACTTCCTCCCTGAGTCGCTCATCACCAGCTTCACGGCCAACAGAAATGACCTGGAATCTAAAAACGCTCCCGACACACACACACACACACACACACACACACACACACACACACACACACACACACACACACACACACACAGCCAGTAAATCACTGGCCTACTGGGAGACGATATTTCTCGCCTACAGAGACGTTACGACTGGAGAGCTATTTATGAGAACTGGAGCATGATGGGAAAAGGAGAGGAGGAAGAGGAGGAGAAGAGGAAGAAGGAGCGCAGGAAGATGTCATGAAGAAGAAAAAAGAGGAAGACAGGAAGGGCAGAAGAAGATGGTTTCGTCTGTTTGAGGTCCTTCCTGTAATCTGGCTGTCACTCAAGCAGTGTGGGCGGGACTTGGGTCAACTTTCTTTGTCTTTTTCTTCCTGTTGATTTATTTTCAGACGAAGAAGAAGGAAAAAAAAAAAAGTAGAAGTAGAAGATGAAGAAGGAGATGTAGAGAAAGAAGGAGACGAAGAAGGAGATAAAGAAGGAGACGAAGTAGAAATTGAAGTAGAAGAAGACAGAGACGAAGTAGAAGAAGGAGAGGAAGAAGAAGAAGAAGAAGAAGAAGAAGAAGAAGAAGAAGAAGAAGAAGAAGAAGAAGATGAACGCGGCGAAGTGGTGATGTCACAGCCTGCTGCCGCCTGATTGGCTGACCTGCAGACCGCAGGAACCAACCAGCTGCTGGTCAGACAGCTGCATGCATTGCATCAGTCAGCATCTCTCTCTCTCTCTCTCTCTCTCTCTCTCTCTCTCTCTCTCTCTCTCTCTCTTTCTCTCTCTCTTTCTCTCTCTCTTCATGCATCTACAAGGTCACTTTACCGCTTCAACACGTCTCACATGTACAAGCTGCACACGTGTCGCCGTCCGGCTCTTTAATGGTGAAGATATAACAAGTCTTATAACAAGTCTTATAACAAGTCTTATAACAAGTCTAATAACAAGTCTTATAACAAGTTTTATAACAAGTCTTATAACAAGTCTTATAACAAGTCTCATAACAAGTCTTATAACAAGTCTTATAACAAGTCTTATAACAAGTCTTATAACAAGTCTTATAACAAGTCTTATAACAAGTTTTATAACAAGTCTTATAACAAGTCTTATAACAAGTCTTATAACAAGTTTTATAACAAGTCTTATAACAAGTCTTATAACAAGTCTAATAACAAGTTTTATAACAAGTCTTATAACAAGTCTTATAACAAGTTTTATAACAAGTCTTATAACAAGTCTTATAACAAGTCTTATAACAAGTTTTATAACAAGTCTTATAACAAGTCTTATAACAAGTCTTATAACAAGTTTTATAACAAGTCTTATAACAAGTCTTATAACAAGTCTAATAACAAGTTTTATAACAAGTCTTATAACAAGTCTTATAACAAGTTTTATAACAAGTCTAATAACAAGTTTTATAACAAGTCTTATAACAAGTTTTATAACAAGTCTAATAACAAGTCTTATAACAAGTCTAATAACAAGTTTTATAACAAGTGTTATAACAAGTCTTATAACAAGTCTAATAACAAGTGTTATAACAAGTTTTATAACAAGTTTTATAACAAGTTTTATAACAAGTCTTATAACAAGTCTAACAACAAGTGTTATAACAAGTTTTATAACAAGTCTTATAACAAGTTTTATAACAAGTCTTATAAGTTAGAGCTGACGGTCACATGATCAGCTGGAGAGACGATACTATAGGATAACTTTAAGAAAGAAAAGATTTACTTTACTTTAACTACAAGAGAAGAGAAAGTAAGAAAGAAATAATATATATATATATATATATATATATATATATATATATATATAAATACATATACAAGTATAAAAAACCTATGTATAAATACATAGATATGTATATACAAATATATAAAATTGCTATTATTAATAATAATTTGTACGTGTTGTCTTTATTGTTATTATTATTATAGTTAAGATAATTATAACGATGACGTTTACGATGATTACGATCAACATTATTATTATTGCCATTTATGTATTCATTTCACTCGCCATCCTATGACATACCTGCACATTTATCTAGTTATTAATAAATATATATTTATCAACATAACAAATTAAAACCCTGCATCATATTTGAAATCGTCTTGAATACGTCTTTATATTTATTTTATCACACTGACTAAATAAAATGAATGAAAATAATAATGATGGTTTATTTACAACTTTTTACTGATAATAGTGTGAGAACATTTCATCTCATCAAACCTTTTAAACCAAACAAAACCTTTTTCAACAAATTCATGAGGATTTTATTGATACTAGAACACTTATTGATACGCTTATGAGTTCTTTCTGGTCATATTGTGAGAAAAATGAATATTAATTTAGAAAAGAATTGATCGCTCTCAACTTTTACATATGAAAAAATGTAATTACTATCCCTTCCATCCCATTGGTTCACTCATACGTCACATGATGAAACCGTTAACACCAGTCTGCTGCTACGTTTGTGCCCCGGGTTTTACCTCTCAGGCGAGGACGAGCAGAAAACCAGCGAAGCGTTACGTGTGAGGGAGGAAGAGGAGGAAGAGGAGGAAGAGGAGGAAGAGGAGGACACCGAATTCCTCAGAGCTCCTCGAGGTCGACGGGGTCGTACGGTCCTGGAATACCACACAGAACCAGGGAGGGGAGCGGGCCGGAGATGCCAGTGTTGGGATGCCTTGTGTGTGTGTGTGTGTGTGTGTGTGTGTGTGTGTGTGTGTGTGTGTGTGTGAGGGGGAGGTTTACAGTACAGTCTTAGCATTCTTTAAATAGGCGTCCCGGGAATGTCTCCCCTCTCCCGTTACTGGAGGATCAGTTCGTCCTCCAAAACACGACGGACGATCGGACCTTTCAGCGCCACTTTGGTTTTTACAACTCTGCAGAATCAAAGTTTCATTGAGCAGAGAAGTTTTTAAGTGACTACATGAAACATATTATTTAGCTCAAAACAGGCGACATTGGGAATTACTCTGAAGGTTAAAGGTCACCAGAGTCTGAGTGGAGGTTTGAGGCTCAATGGTCTTTATTTTGACATCATTTAAGTCTTTTTTGAATAATCCAAAGCGTTTATACGCCTCATATTTTTAGGTTTCTCAGTAATGTTCATTCACACGTGCTTTTAGATTGAAGTTTAAACTGAAATGATAATTTTCCAGCCGGGAAACAAACGTGTAAAATCTAAGAAGAATATCCTTCAGCGACGTCGCCAAAAAAGTCACATATTTTAGGAAATATTACAAGAATCAAATAGTAATTTAAAAAAAGGAAAAAAGTCCTAACATTACAATAAGGTTATCAATGTTTAAGAAAAAAAAATATTTTGAAAAATCTATTTAAATATGTGACCTTTTACTTAAAATTCTGACTTCAAGTTGAACCTTTATCAAAAACATTTTGACTGATTTCCTCTAAATGTTCAGAAGAACTTTATGATGGAAACTTTATCGCCAAAAGCTGCAGTGAACAAATCAACAGGGTACTTTATGAATGAATGAATTGTTTCCCCTATAATAGATCTGATCAGATAATAAACAACAGCCATAATTTGGTCAAGCAATCAAAACATAAAACACATTAATAACCGACGAGGTAAAACAGAGAAAAACCGTGAACTGAATTTAAAAAATAAACCGTTTTGCTTCATCTCGTCTCGTGATCTCGACTTTAAAACATTCTTCAGCCTCTAGATGTTCACGAGGAGACGATCAGTAGCTCTCCTCTGGCAGCTGAGGAAACACAACGAGCAGCTGGCTCAGGGGAGGACACACACACACACACACACACACACACACACACACACACACACACACACACACACACTTCGATCAGAGGAACTGGAATGCAGAAACTAAATCTCGTCGATATCAGCGTCATCGTCCGCAGCCTCGCCGAGTCTCAGCCAACACACACACACACACATACATACACACACACACACACACACACACACACACACACACACACACACACACACACACACACACACACACACACACACACACTCTTTGAACTGAGATAAAACAAAAGTAAAGAGAGCGTTTGATTTGTTCGACTCCCCCTCATCCACCACCCAAGAGCAGAACCAGAGCTCCTATTTCACCGCTAATCTGTAGTCTGAAAACGTTGGCAGTGAACACACCGCGCCCTCTGAGTGTGTGTGTGTGTGTGTGTGTGTGTGTGTGTGTGTGTGTGTGTGAGCTGCATCTGAATGCCTAACGCTTGCCGTCACATCGGAGTTCGACCTCGTCTGCAGAGACGCTGCTCAGAGCGTTTTGCTCTCAGTGAAAGAACCGACACCTGAAGTGCACACGGCCGCGTGTGTGTGTGTGTGTGTGTGTGTGTGTGTGTGTGTGTGTGTGTGTGTGTGTGTGTGTGTGAGTCGTTGCTCCACCGTT
This sequence comes from Taurulus bubalis, assembly GCF_910589615.1. Classification (NCBI taxonomy): domain Eukaryota; kingdom Metazoa; phylum Chordata; class Actinopteri; order Perciformes; family Cottidae; genus Taurulus; species Taurulus bubalis. Next base: position 22,237,515 of record NC_136604.1, read on the forward strand.
CAAACATTGTTTTTGAGTGTTTTTGGTCTCCAAAGTGGTGATTGATATGATTGAAATCATCCTGATCGTGATATTCGATATAGGTAGAATGCTTATTGGTATTTAAATCAACCAATAACCAAATATATTAGATTAAAACCGTCACAACCGTCAGAGGTCCAGGAACAACTTGCTGATTCAGAATCAGTTTCCTGACCCCGGGAACGGATTATTACCCATCATGTGAATATGTTCCAGCTGGCTCCGTTGCTCAGACGTTACAGAAGTCAAAGCTTCTGTTCTCACTCGTCTGAGAAGACGTGTTGACAGTAAACACGGAGAAGAGCTTTCAGAGCGGAAAGAAACACACACACACACACACACACACACACACACACACACACTCACACACACACACCATATTCTATTCAAGTTCTTTCTATTTTGTAATGCTGAGATGACATGAAAATCTAATGATGACTCAGCTTTGTGTGTGTGTGTGTGTGTGTGTCAGTAATGAACTGTGTGGGAGGTCTAGGATGATGGTATGTTCTCAGGTGTGTGTGTGTGTGTGTGTGCGTGTGTGTTCACTACCAAAAGCCTGTTCAGGCAGCTCTCTCTCTCCTGTGATTGGCTGTTGTCGGTAAACCAGAAACACTTTGATCCTCCCATCGCTCCATGGAGACGACACACACACACACACACACACACACACACACACACACACACACACACACACACACACACACACATACACACACACACACTAACACAGCTGACAATAACCAGAGAAATATGAGTCTGATAACAAGTTATTCTACTTATTGTCAAACACACCAAACACCACAAAGAAATGAAGTTCTCTCTACTTCCAGCCATGATTGTGCAGCTCTTTTGGTGCGTGTGTGTGTGTGTGTGTGTGTGTGTGTGTGTGTGTGTGTGTGTGTGTGTGTGTGTGTGTGTATGTATACACAAAACAAGCTACCTTGTTCTGAGCTTTTGCACCGCGATCAAAGGCATCAACCAATCGCGTCGTGATCTTTTCTTTCTGCTCTTCAAACCTAGAAAGCAGACTCCTTTCAACCACATCCTCCCCGCCCCTTTCACAATAAAAGCCCGAGGCGTGCAGTGTTAGCAGCCTGACAGCACAGAGTGTGATCGTATGGAGCTGAATTATTAAACAGCTGCTGACCTTTACAAACAGCTCTGACCTCCTGCTGGTCACCTTCACCGCCACAACCACCGCCGCCGCCCTCAGGAGGGACGAGGCTCTAACCACCGGCCCTCTCTCTCTCTCTCTCTCTCTCTCTCTCTCTCTCTCTCATCCTTCTTGTTCCTTCCATCTCTTTTATTTACAGAATGGACTTTATATATCTCAACCAGTTTTCTCCAAAAGAAGCGTGAAGATTCAGACGAAGGACATGAGTGACCTTGAGTGACCTTGTGTGACCTCCGCTGGGCGGCTGGAGGGGAACCTGTGCCCCGAGTCCAGGCCTGCAGAGGGAGCGCTTAGTTATTCTCTCTCATGCTCCCTCAGACGGGCGGGGCCTGACGGCTAATTAGAAGCCGTTTGTGCAAAAGGGATGAAGAGCGCACACACACACACACACACACACACACACGTACACACACGTTAATAATTCAAACGCACCCTCTGGCTGACTAACACAGACATAGAGAGCGCTGGTACATATAATATATACATATATAAGAAAATTATGAAAATAAAAACTTGTGAGACTGGTAGAGAGACTGGAGGAGAGACTCTCTCTCTCTCTCCCTCTCTCTCTCCCTCTCTCTCTCTCTCCCTCTCTCTCTCTCTCTCTCTCTCTCTCCCTCTCTGAGTGTTTCACGTGATCTCTGTGACGTCAAACTAAGGGCCAGCTGCTGCCGTTGCCGTGGCGACGCCATACCATAATGAGGCCCTTCTAGACCAGACATTGCTGCTGGCAGTCGGTTCAGTTCTGCTCTCACGAAGAAGAAGAAGAAGAAGAAGAAGAAGAAGAAGAAGAACACACCAGGGCTTCATTCATGAAACTGATTTATGATCCATTCTATCAGAAAACTACGATATATATATATATATATATAAATATTTATACTACACATACATATATTGTGTATAGAGCGCAGGGGGCGGATCCCCAGCTCAGGTTGGGAGGTGATCAGGGAGTCTACTTCCCAGTGCTGCAGCCAATCGGCACGCGGCATTGGACACACCTGCAGCCCATCAGGTAATTAGAGGGAGTTTACATTCTCAGAGCTGGGCCGCAGCAGGAGGACGAGACTGGACAGGAGGATCCCCTGAAGCGCTGGAGGGAAGGTAAACCATGAACTCGCCTCTGCTCTGCCCACACAGAGGAAGCGTCTCTGTGAGGTCACGGTGACCTTTGACCTAACGAGCACCAACGTCTCACCTGTTCACCGCTCAGAGTCCAGGTGGAGGTATTATGCCAAATTTGACGCGATTCCTTCCGGTCGTTGAGAACGGCCCAGACTGGCCCCTGAACGCACCACGAAGGAATCTCTTTCACAATGATTCTGGGAACTGTATTTTCTTGTTGCACTAAAATGTTTTCCACCAGCCGGCCTCCATGTTCTCCTCCAATCATCTCTTCTTTCTCCTCTTCCTCTTCTTCTTCTCTCACAGTCTCACCTTTACTTCCTCTTCCTCTCTCCTTCACGTCGTCCACTTAGAAGCTTCCGGGTCATTTCCCTCGGTGACCTTCAGTTCCTTTTCCTCCTCCCTATACTTCCTTTCCTCTCACTCTCTTATCGCTTCACACTCACCTGTCCGATCTTGTCTCCTCGTCTCCTCCTCACCCTGAACTTCCTCTCCCTCATCATCTCCTCCTCCCCTTTCCTCTCACTCCCTTATCTCCTCCTCACCTGTCTGATCTCTCCTCCTCACCTTCCTCTGCCTCCTCCTCTTTCTGTCCTCCCTTTCCTCTCACTCCCTTATCTCCTCCTCCTCACCTGTCTGCTCTCGTCTCCTCACCTTCCTCTGCCTCCTCCTCTTTCTGTCCTCCCTTTCCTCTCACTCCCTTATCTCCTCCTCCTCACCTGCCTGCTCTCGTCTCCTCCTCCTCCCAGGTGTTGACATATTGACTACAGACTCAGACAAAATGGTAAATAAACCTCTAAATGTGTCTTTAGGATATTTTCTTTCCACGAGTCCGACAGAAATCGTGTTGTGAAGCAAACGGATCAAATCTTTCTGCCTCTAATCAGAGCTTGAGGCCGTGATCGTTCCTCGGATCCACTTTGAGGATAAGAGGAGACGAGAGATCGGATCTTTTGCTCACATGAATCCTGCAGTGATTTCCATCTTGTTGCCATGAGCACCAGCAGCAGCCGGCTGGACATGACAGCCAGCATCCCCCTCTCCATCCCTCCATCCATCTTTCTCCCATCGCCATCTGCCCTCCCTCCCTCTCCCTCTCTCCCTCTCCCTCCCTCTCTACCTGCTCTCCCTCCCTCGTCACACATGTTATGCCACCTTCCCCCTCACATCCTCGTCTCTACAATCTGCCGTTTGATCCATTTTGGCCTACATTTTCACACACTTTCCTCCACTCTTCATCCCTCCTCCTCCTCCTCTCTGGTGGAATGACCTCGTCATTTAATAATTCAACGCGTCTGTCAGTCGACTTTTATCTGCAGGTCGAAGATACAACGTTTACAAATATTGCTTTAAGCCAGAGGCGACTGTATTTGAAATATTTCAAATCACAACAAGCCTTTTGCTGTTTTTTTTTTTAAGCTGAAATTTGTGTCAAAATATAATTTTAATACCTCTTCTACAGACTTAAGAAAACATCTTTGTTGGCTGCAGACACATCATTTTTATATTTTTCAATCCGAATAATTACATGAAAGTTATCATACCCTCTCATAACATTAATCATATGAGGTCGCTTTAGGAAGGAGATCGTGAAATACTGAGTCTGGTTTGGGCTGTATAACTAGGGACGTGTCGTTTGAGTACGTGACCAATTTACGTAATTTAACTTAATTTACAAAAAGATAAACCCATGCGCCGCTCTGTTTTTTTGTCCTTCCTGGTTTATGATTTTGTGATCCATCCACAGATTACAGCTCATTCGTGTTTGAAGGTGTGGCTACGAATCGATATATAAATATTTTATTGAATATAAAGTACTACAGGATCCAGGTGAGGCTCCACAATCCTCTAATTGTTGCAGAGAGAAACCAATAATTCTCCACAAAGCTCCAGGTGTAAACCCCACACACACACACACACACACACACACACACACACACACACACACACACACACACACACACACACACACACACACACACACACATTAAACTGCCTGTCAAAGCTTCCTCTAATCAATCCAGGAAGTGACCTCCATTGATGTTTCCAGTCTGGCGATTAGGAAGACAGCCGCCTCCGATCATTCGTCAATAATGGAAACGCACAAATCAATGGGAAGCGCACAACCGCTTCACCACAACACACAGACAGAGAGAGAGAGTCCACCGGCATCAGTTTGACACCGAGGTCGTCTGTCAGCGTAAATCTGGACGATGTAAATGTCCCTTTAAGCTTCATCGCCTAGATTTCTGATCAGAAAACGGCTCCGAGAGAAACCAAAACGCGCACACACAGGCGCACACACACACACACACACACACACACACACACCTCGGCTGTTGGTCGCCAGGTCGGCCACCTTCTGAAAGGCGTCCAGGAAGGCTGCTACCGCGACGACCGTCGTCCTGGGAGACACAACAGAAAAAAGGTTTAGAAGAAGCATTCAACCTCAGACAGTGTGTGTGTGTGTGTGTGTGTGTGTGTGTGTGTGTGTGTGTGTGTGTGTGTGTGTGTGTGTTGAGAGTTTGTAATCAGCCGTGATCTCTGGAGGCTGCAGCTGATCCATCGCACTGATAACAGCTTTATGGTGGCATCATTCATCTCTGCCAGCCACACAAGGTTAATTGAGGTGTGTGTGTGTGTGTGTGGGTGTGGGTGGGTGGATGTGAGCGAATGGTTAATGGCCCATCCGGGGTGAGCGTATAAGTGTGTTATTGTTTACGATGAATTAATGTTTAAGTGTTTGTGCCGTTTGTTTGTGCACACTTGAGTGTGTGTGTGTGTGTGTGTGTGTGTGTGTGTGTGTGTGTGTGTGTGTGTGTGTGTGTGTGTGTGTGTGTGTGTGTGTGTGTGTGTGTGTGTGTGTGGAGGTGAGGCGAGGCTGACATTTAAACACTTAATGAAGCCGAGCGATTGGATGTCCATGAGCTCAGGAGACACAGACACACAACGCTGTGCGCTCGTACTTCCTGCGCACACAGTAATAAACACCACCGCTGCTGTTTGGGTTTCGTCTCTTTTCTTTTTTAATCCCATGGAAACATGTTTCACTGCATCATCTAGAGGATCTGTGTGTCGTTGAACCGTTTAATCAACACATCTGTGTTGAGATCAGGAGGGGAGCTAGGTAACGTTAGCCGTTTGCTAACCCAGCTAACGTTAGAGGAAGTGCATTGATTGACATAATTATACTTTTTACTTGTAAAGCGCTTTAAAAGGTACTGAAGGCACTTTGCGTGGTAAACAATAGAGGCAACAACAAAAGAAAGCCGACAATAGTGAGAAACAAAATAAAAACTAGCATCACAGTTGCGTTCATGCTCTACTCAGTAAAGTAGTAAACTAGAACGTCATCATGAATGTTCACATGTAATCTTATAAAATGTAGACTTTGGTGAGAAACTTGAGTGGATGAAGTAGTTTGAAGGAGAAGTAAAAAAATAAAAATATATATACTTTTTCCACGGTTTACACTGACTTTGTACGGTTGAAACAATTTTCTTGATGGTGAAAAAGTTTTGACAGCTAAAATTGTTTAAATAAACTTTTTTTTTTTTTAAATGCATTGAATTATAAAAAGGAAAACAATTAGTTATTCTGTCATATTTTGTATTCACTATTGTCTATTGAAACTATTTTTTATCCGATTACTTCATTGATTAATGCAACAAATCGATTTTGATTTAAAATATTGGGGTTTTGACAGCTTGGCCTTTACTGATGCAGTATTTACACGTTCCAGTAGAAGGTGTATTATTGTTGTTATTGTTATTTACCTGAGCTGTGACTGCAGCTTGCTGGCCTTGCTGACGAAGTCGTCCCAGACGGGATAACTGCCCTGAGGAGAGAAAGAGAAGAGAATGAATCAAAAGTTAATCTTATTATTGTGGACGTGTTGCTATCATTGTAAATAGTTGTTTTAACGAACAAAAAACACAAGACCTTAATTAGGTCACTGGGAGTTATGGGCCTTGAAGCTTCACCACTGGTATCAGACTACCAATAATCCTGTAAAAACCTGCCTTTCTTTTCACATTAATTCACGTACAAAGAAGTCCTGGGCACCGGATGCAGCACGCGAGCCAACGGACAACGAGGAGACGGATCAATACGCCGATCAATAACCCCGACCCCCCAGGACATGCAGCTCCAGTCCAGCGACCGGGTTCAGCACCACGGACTCAGAGCCGCTGCAGTGCGGCGCAGGACGAGTGTTCAGAGGCACGGAGACGCTTCTAATGTCAGCGGGGGTCTCCCTGATGCTTTCTGGGGCGGGTGGGGCTTCTTCAAAAAACATGTTTTTACTGCAGTGAAGCAGCTTCACTCAGTGGATTCTGAATAAAATACTTCACAGCAGCACGCTGGAAAACACGGCAGGAATAAAACACGTTGAATAAACGCAGAGATACAAAATGTCATCACAAGAAAATACCACATGCATTATTTTTACGCTCTTTTATTTGCATGTGAATAAAGAGTACTTAGATGTGAAAAGGCGTGAACAAAGTAGTGCCCGACATCTCACAGAATGGACGTCCGCGTACCGTTGTGTACTCAGCTAAATGAAATGAAATGAGAGAAAAGGGGGATGAGGTTCCTTCAGGAGTTTCTTTCTCTCAAACGTGTGACAGACTTCCTGAAGGAGGCTGCACTCTGTGGGCGTCGCCCTTTGTCATCGTCATCGTCACAGGAGGAGGAAGAAGGTGGAAGAGGGGGAGGAGAAGAAAGAGGTGAGGTGGAAGAGGAGGAAGAAGAGGAGAAAAAGGAGGAGGGAGGAGGCTGTGTTCAGCCTTGATCCGTTTGTGAGAACGATGGCTGGCTACCGTTGCTATGGATACGCTGCTGCAGAAAGGGGCGTTGGACAGAGGAGGGCATTGTGGGTATTGTGGGGGGAAGAGGAGGAGGAGGGGGGGTCACACGAATCATCAAAAACACGCACACGCTTTCCTGTGGCTCACATTTCAGCTTCAGATTCACATTAAACACAAATATATTACAAATATCTTTCTGTTACACACACACACACACACTCTCTCTCTCACACACACACACACACACATACACACACACACACACACACACTGATGCATCAATCAGTCACCGAGGACATAAATTGTCACCGTGGCAACAACCGGAGGCAGCAGCAGCAGCCTGCCGGTCTTCCAGGATTCCTCCTCTCCACAGAAACACACACACACACACACACACACACACACACACACACACACACACAAAAAGACTAGAAAAAGGGCTGAAAGGAAATGACTGAATCCGGCGCTCATTTCCTCCTGTGAGGAACATCCACCGGCTCCAGATGTTCCGTCCTAAATATCCAGAACGTCTTTGTGGATGAAGAGGAACTTGATGAAGAGGAACATGATGAAGAGGAACATGATGAAGAGGAACTTGTTTTGCCATTCGACTGGATGCATATAGGCCTTAACTCTTAGGCATCTGCGACTGCAGATCCGCGGTATACGGTGTTTACGTTTTGTAAATATTAATTTCTTTGCGATAATTCTGCACAGAAATATGGTTCAACGTCTCCAAGATTCAGTAGAACTTCCGCTTCTGCTGCCTTCAGTGAACTTTCACTTTCAGTGAACTTACACTAACGAGTAGTAATTTATTGTAGAGAGGATTCACAGCTGCGAGGTCCAGAGAACAACATGCAGCATCGCTTCAGCAGCCTCCAGTCCTTCTCTGCCAGATCACCTCCGCCGGCCGGTAAATAGCGCCAACGACAGATTTCTTTGAATAAAAGTCAGCCATATAATAATACATTTGGTTTTAGACATATATTTACATGTGTCTACCATTGTATTCATATATTTCACTGCTTTTGTGAACCTAAGACCTTTGGTAAAACAATGTCATGAGTAAACGTTTGTATTCACAAGAGATTTGAAGAATTTCCAAAATCGAGATTCAATTTTTCAGCTTTAGGGCCATATTATCTCTTTACACTTGTGCCTTGGGACAATGGTGCCTCATTATATAGAGAGCTGAGATTGTTTTGCAATTGTTTTAATGTAAAATACATGGGTATCTATCCAAGTGCCTTTAAAAGGGTGAATTTAAGAAATTATGTAAAATCGAGAAAATGACCCCCGACTCCAGAGGGTTAAAGTAATACTTGGACATACTGGGAGGACGGTCAGTGGACCTCGTTCCCTTTGGACAGAGCAGGGCTAGCTGTTTCCTCCCGTCTCCAGTCATTGTTCTAAGCTAAGCTAACGGGCTGCTGACTGTAGCTTTAAATGTAACTTACAGCCATGAGAGTGGTGTCGTTATTGACTTTTCATTTACTGTACCTATTGAGTAAATGGAGGTTTGAGAGTCTGTTTGAATCTCCAAAAGAGTTTGGACTATTTCACAGAAACTGTGACGGTGAATAATCGTTAAAAGTAGAAACAGACTGACGTCAGAAAAAAACAAAAAAACTAAGTGACACATTTGGAGGAAGGCCAACGAGGCAGCTCTGTCCACGATGAGAGAGAGAGAGAGAGAGGAATTGATAGAGAGACAGAGACATGGATAGAGAAAGACAGAGAGAAGGAGAGAGAGGGAGAGAGAGTCAGACGGAGAAAGAGGGACAGACAGAGAGAGAGAGAGAGAGAGAGAGAGAGGCCAGGATTATTTTAGCTCAGGAGGTGATTAAGACGCTCAGTCAGATAAACGGTGATTAGCATTCAGCTAATACGCTCAGAGGCATCACTTTAAAACACACAGCGGGTCTCGAACTCAGCAACACGGAGGATAAAAAAAGAGTTTTCTTCTGAAGTTGGCGTCCAGCTGAGGTTCACTACTCAGGAAGAACAGGAAGTCTGGTTGTGTCACTTTATTGTTTATTATTTTGCATCTATAAGCTCATTTTTAGTGGATCTCATTGGGCTGAACATTCTCCCAGAACCAACTGAACAACCAAAGATATGCATATTTTGGGATGCCTGAATGATATTTGCAAAGATATCCATGCAAAGTCTTCACAAACACTCGCAGATGACAACAGTTGGCTGTGAGACATGTGCGGAAAGTATATTTTGAGCTTTATCTCTCAAGAGCTGAAAGAATGTGTGCCTTCATTAATAAGTCATTAAAAAGTGATTCATAGAGCAACCAGATTCTCTTCCTGTGGTCCAATCAGACGCTACCTCACCAGACTGAATAAAACATTGAAACGATGACAATGTTTTTTTAAGTTGTTTTAAAGTATTCAAAGAAACGTGGACACGTTCCAAACCTTCAGCTCAGTTTCTATTCAACGAGGAGACAACGGCACAAAAGACGAGTTTAATTGGCGGAGGATGTTTAAGCCGCTCTCGGCAGAAGACGACGGTTCTCCTCCGGGGGAGAACAGTAATATGCCGGGGATTTAACCAGTAATGTGTTGATGATAATCAGCACCCAGACACACTCGCTTTTATACAACCAGGCGGCAACATTCATGCTTAAAGCTGCATTCTCTCTCCTGACCACCAGGGGGCGACTCCTCTGGTTGTATAGAAGTCTATGCTTCATGTGTTAAAGCTGCATTCTCTCTCCTGACCACCAGGGGGCGACTCCTGTGGTTGTATAGAAGTCTATGCTTCATGTGTTAAAGCTGCATTCTCTCTGCTGACCACCAGGGGGCGACTCCTCTGGTTGTATAGAAGTCTATGCTTCATGTGTTAAAGCTGCATTCTCTCTCCTGACCACCAGGCGGTGACTCTTCTGGTTGTATAGAAGTCTATGCTTCATGTGTTAAAGCTGCATTCTCTCTGCTGACCACCAGGCGGTGACTCTTCTGGTTGTATAGAAGTCTATGTTTCATGTGTTAAAGCTGCATTCTCTCTCCTGACCACCAGGCGGGGACTCCTCTGGTTGTATAGAAGTCTATGCTTCATGTGTTAAAGCTGCATTCTCTCTCCTGACCACCAGGCGGTGACTCTTCTGGTTGTATAGAAGTCTATGCTTCATGTGTTAAAGCTGCATTCTCTCTGCTGACCACCAGGCGGGGACTCTTCTGGTTGTATAGAAGTCTATGCTTCATGTGTTAAAGCTGCATTCTCTCTCCTGACCACCAGGGGGTGACTCTGCTGGTTGTATAGAAGTCTATATAAAGGACTCTACTTCTCTCTTATCTTCTTAAAGTTTAAGCATTTATTCTGCTACAGCTAAGTGACAGATGAGCTCATGAAATATGATGCATTGTTAAAAGAACAATATATATATATATATATATATATATATATATTTATATATATATATATATATATATATAATATACGTAATAAGTTAAAATGAGCAGTGAGCCGCTCTTTTGGTCATCGTTTGATGAATAAAACTCTCTGTTCACATTCAGGAGGTGAACAGATCTGCAGCGGCCATGTTGGTGAGCAGATTAGAGAAGCAGGTGTGAATCCTCACGAGCACACGAAGAAGAAGAAGAAGAAGAAGAAGAAGAAGAAGAAGAAGAAGAAGAAGAAGAAGAAGAAGAAGAAGAAGAAGAAGAAGAAGAAGAAGAAGTCTAGTGGGAAGCATTTGATTCATTGTAGATCAGCGTAAGAGGATGAAGAGATGAAAACTAAACGCCACTGAAACAGACGGAAGAGAGACGAAGACTCACTTGAGGAGAGGCAGAGGAAGGACGGAAGAGAGGGAGGAGATGAAGGGCAACGGGGGAGGACAGAAAGGAGGAGGAAGGAGAGGAGCAAGGAGAGTAAAAAGGGAGCCAACTGAAGGAAAAGGAAAACGCACAAAACAATGCCAAAGAATTACGCCTGAAAACGCAAGAAAAGAAAAGGAAATGAGGAAGGAAAGGGAGGAGGAAACGAAGAAGAGGCTCAGAGCGACAGGAGTACGAAGAGAAGGAGAGGAGGAGACAAATAAAAGGAAGCATAAGAGGAAGTGACAGATCTCAAAGGCCTCTCTTTGTGAACAGAAACCAGCACACCTGTTAGAAACCACCTGTCTGCTATGACAACACACACACACACACACACACACACACACACACACACACACACACACACACACACACACACAGAGTTGTACTTTAAATGTGTCTTTACCAGTCAGATGCTGGATCTGATATCACGTTTACGATACACAACAACAACAACAACAACAAAAACAACAACAACAACTACTTGATCCCTTCGGCCCGGCCGGTCTCTACTGAGCATGTGCGAACTCGTCCCACACACCTGTGGTTAAACCAGGCGGCAACCTGGTCCATTTAGAGTCAAACAGACCATAAAGCATGCTTTAGGGCGGGGCTTACTGTGATTGACAGGTGGACACCAGACATAGGGGCGTAACTTCCTGTTCAGTGGTTGCAAAGAAAAAACAAGATGGCGACGGCCAGAACGGGCAAACTGGAGGCTTCAAAAAACGACGGTCCACAAACTGATGGATGACGTCACGATGACTCCGCCCACTTCTTATACACCGCCTCTATTAAAACTACCAATAAAGATAACGCAAATATTTAAAACATGTATTTCCTTATTTAAATTGCTTGAATTGGTGCTGAGAAAAAGTCTGTTTTTGTTCATCTCGATTAATCGTAAAGTCAGAACGGTTCAAAACAAATACATTTAAAAAAAACACTATTTCTAAAGTGACATCTTTCCAACGCTCGTGAAATCCTCATATTTTAGAACGAGGTTGTGTTTCTGAACAAGTTCTATTCAGCACTTTTTTTAGATCAGTATGTTTTACAGAGCAGGTTTCTCTGGGTTACAGGTCCCATACGTATCAGATTATCCTATAATGATATTTGATATTTTTACGAATGAAAAAAGGGGGAAATTACTTTTTAAAAGCATCTAATTACAAACACATTTTACAAAATGTAATTACACGTTAATAAATATCGCGAGCAGCTTTGTGTGGTTACCAGGATGGAGATGAGGTTGTTGTGGTTTTTGGGGGAGAAAAGCTGCAGGCGTTCACATCCTGAAAATGAAGGCAGTGGAACCTGAACACACCCACTTCACCCCTCCTCCTCCTCTTCATCCCTCCTCTTCCTCCCCCTTTCTCCTCTTCCTCCCCCTATCTCTCTCTCTCTCTCTCTCTCTCTCTCTCTCTCTCTCTCTCTCTCTCTTGGATAATTAGCAAATTAATGATAAAACACCTGGAAATCTCAGATGGAAAAAAAGAAAAGTCAGCTCTCTTTGTTTGGATGCAACAGGATGAACAGAGGAACATTTCACGTGTGTGACATTGAGGTGTGTGTGTGTGTGTGTGTGTGTGTGTGTGTGTGTGTGTGTGTGTGTGTGTGTATATATATATATATATATATATATATATATATATATATATATATATATATATATATATATATATATATATATATATATATATATGCTCCTTCACGTTACCTTCATGTCTCCCATGACAGTCTGGAACAGCCCCCCCAGCGCGCTGCACTCCCTCTCCATCACCGTCTCCATCTTCAGTGTCACCGGGAAATATCACCAAAAAAACCTCTCTCACGCGCAGGTCCTGCGGTCCATTAATTAATGAAGAGGCAGGAAACAACTGAATTAAAGGGAGGAGGAGAGGTGTCGATGGAAAAGGCTCAGAGTCGCGCTGCAGGGTTTCCCCGGCTGAAGGAGACCAGAAGGCGGACGCGGGCAGCAGCAGAGCCGGCGGTCGGTTCCCACTCGGGGCGGATGGATGTCCGCATGTCGGCCGAGAGAAGGCTGCAGGAAACGGGCACGACGACGACGACAAAGCCGCCGGAGAGGATCAACTTCACCGCACTGAGCGAGCTGCTCCACTGGCGCGCGCTTGGCTCTCGGGGACGCGCCGGGCAGAGAGACGTGGACGCGCGTCCGCTTGGCCCCGCCCTCAGCTGAGAAAGCTTTTTTTGATAATGGGAAAAGAGAGGGTGCCATAAATAATAAAATAATAATAAAATAATAGAACAATATATAATATATCCATAGTATATCTCATATACATATATATATATATATATATATATATATATATATATATATATATATATATATATATATAAGATAAATACAATTGAATAAATTATAGAATGAGTATATAATTGAAAATAATAATAATATACAACCATTGATCTGTAAAATTGTATTTTTTAATAATAAAAGGGGAAATAAATACCGAACCACGTTATTGATATTTAAAAAATACTTTTTAAAGTACCTTTATTACAAACTGAGTAAAACTGTTCCAAAATGTATAAATTAGGTTTTTGGAGCATATTTTATACTTTCATATTTCCACAGGATTGTAGAAGCAGGATATTTCCGGCTTCTTCAAAGCTGCTTTGAAGGGAAACGTCATATTTCCACACGCTAGAATGAAGATGATTTGTTATTTCCACCTGTTGGCTGAACGTCCTCGTTCCCGAGTGTTGAAACCACTGCAGGACCCAGAAGGCCTTCACTGCGTGACGTCATCATTTACTGCGTGATGGAGAGTCTCCACTGATATTTAAAACTGCATCGCCACCTAGCGACTGTTTCCCTGAACTGTTCGGGAAACGTCCACATCAAGAGGAAGATGAGGAAGATGAGGAGTCCAGGAGCCTGACCGTGACGCACTTCTTCTGTCCCTTGACTTTTATTTCTTACATGGACATGGAGAGGTGATGAGACGATGGGCCCCTGAACACAAACATGTAAAGGGCCTCCACCATGAGGACAAGAGCCACCGACTCAAACAGACGTATGTATGCTCATTTTGTATCTCTTTGGAGTCGTTTTGTATCTCTTTGGAGTCGTTTTGTATCTCTTTGGAGTCGTTTTGTATCTCTTTGGAGTCGTTTTGTGTCTCTTTGGAGTCGTTTTGTGTCTCTTTGGAGTCGTTTTGTATCTCTTTGGAGTCGTTTTGTATCTCTTTGGAGTCGTTTTGTGTCTCTTTGGAGTCGTTTTGTGTCTCTTTGGAGTCGTTTTGTATCTCTTTGTAGTTACTTTGTATCTCTTTGGAGTCGTTTTGTGTCTCTTTGTAGTCGTGTTGTGTCTCTTTGTAGTTACTTTGTATCTCTTTGTAGTCGTTTTGTGTCTCTTTGTAGTTACTTTGTATCTCTTTGGAGTCGTTTTGTGTCTCTTTGTAGTTACTTTGTATCTCTTTGGAGTCGTTTTGTATCTCTTTGGAGTCGTTTTGTATCTCTTTGGAGTCGTTTTGTATCTCTTTGGAGTCGTTTTGTATCTCTTTGGAGTCATTTTCTATCTCTTTGGAGTCGTTTTGTATGTCTTTGGAGCTGCTTTGTCTTTCGTTTTGCGTTTCTCTTCTATTGTATTGTATCTCTTGTTAATTGTATGTTGTTCTCTTTGTAGTCGTTCTGCTTCACTTTTTGCTGTTTTTTTAATCTCTTTTGGGTGTTTTGTATCTTTTTTGTTTGTTTTTTGTACATCTCTTTGTATTTGTTTTTGTAGTTGTTTTGCATCACTTTTGGCTGTTTTGTGTCTCTTTGGAATTGCTTTGTATCTTTTCGTAGTCGTTTTGCGTTTCTTTTGTGTTGTATCTCTTTTTCATTTGTTGTTTTTTCTCTTTGTAGTCATTCTGCTTCACTTTTCGGCTGTTTTGTATTTTTTTTAAATCTCTTTGAAGTTGTTTTGTGTCTATTTTTTGTCGTTGTGGATCTCTTTGTATTTATTTGGTATACATCATTGCGTGTCCCTTTTTGCTTTTTTGTATCTTTTTTTGTTTGTTTTCTCTTTGTTGTGTTGTATCTCATTTAGTTTTTTGTACATCTCTTTTTTTCTTTTTTTTCTCTTTGTTGTCATTTTGCATCACTTTTGTCTGTTTTGTGTGTCTTCTTTGCTTTGCATCTCTTTGTATTTGTTTTGTGTCTGGTTTGTGTCTCTTCTGTTTTGCATCTTGTTTCCAGTTTGCATACCTTTGTAGTTGTTCTTTCAGTTTTAGATTTTGGTTGTTTGGCTTCTCTTTGTGGTCAATCTGTGTTTGTTTGTAACTTCAAACAGAGGGTCAGGCCCCGGGGCCCCTAACATTGTAGGCCCTCAGCTTCTGCATAGACTCTCATTGCTGGACACCTAGTGGTAAAACATTGTCAACGAACATTTCTCTAGACTAAATTAACTGCATGTATCAGGCTTCATCCCAAGGACCTTTCTACTGCCGTATGCACCCACGTGTACAGACTCTTCTACTCTTTGGGGAATATTTCTTGTGTCTTACATCCAAAATGTAACGTCTACCCAAAACTAGCTAACATAATTATGCCATGTTTATTGTACTGAGTGTTTTTGTGTAAATCAGCATTGCCACCAACAGAGATTATTAATCTTACTAATTATATGTGATGCACTCATTGGTGTTATAAAACCCCAACCTTCCTCTCAGCTTTCTATAATCCAGCAAACTAAATAAAATGCTCTTGAGATGTTGTGTTGTCGGACGTCATATGTTTTGGTTCTTATACAATAAGTCAACAATTCGTTCAGACCTTTGATCAAGTCAAACATCAAATCAGAGAAAGAAGACGCTTGTGAAATGCAGTTTCACTCTCTGCAGCAGTGCTGACCAACCATCTGCCAAAGAGTTTCCACTGAGAGGGGAAACCTGCAGACGGTTGGCTCTGAACACGGAGCTCCGGTGGCCGGACCGGTTTGCTGGAGGAAGATCTGGGATCAGATGGTGAAGCTGGCAGAGTTTCAAACAGCCAAAGCTGTGTCATTTCAACGACAGCGACTCGCTGCTTAATGACAGGGGGCAACAACACACACACACACACACACACAGCAGCGCTCTGTGTCATTATCTCCCCCAAAACAGGAGAGGACTAAACTAATAACAGCTATCAGAGGGAAGGGGAGAAAGACGTGGGCGGTAAGGCGAGAAGACGAGGAGCTTCTGAGCTACAACGCGTTGAATTCAGTTCAGACGATATTCTATGAGTCTCATTTTATTAATCTGCATTATTGGCAAAGGAAAGGGTAAGAGTCTTCAGTTTGACGAGAAGATGATCAGAGATGCTCTTAAGAAAAAAATAAATTAAAGGCTAAGATAATGTACATCATATATTCTTATTTAAAAAGTTAGTGCATATATATATATATATATATATATATACACAAGTCTATGTTCTTTAAAGTCACATGAAAATAACTTTTAATAATGAAGTTTACCGTACATTCAATCAATTTTGATTTCCAATCAACTGTTGGCCATTTTAGATAGTGCATTCTTTAGAGTCACAAAATAATATACATAAGGACATATTTTGCAGCCACTTACGACTTAAAAAATTAGGCTCCTTTTCCAATTTAATTATTCCTTGCTTTACTCAAGTCACAGTCAATGTCAATGTCGGTTCCCAGTAGTTCAGATCTTAAAAACAGTCACTGGCTGTGCTAAGCAACAGGTTTAAGTCAGAAGATTCCCAGTATAAATAAAACCAGTAAGTTAAAAAGATCTACTTTTCCCAAACACCCCCCCCTCCAAAAAAAAAAAAAAAAAAAAAAGTTCAATAGAACATCTGAACTAATCAAGTCATTATAGTACTATTCCATTGAGACACTATGAGGCATTATCACAGCGGTACTTTTGCAAGTTTCAAATGACATTCATGGCAGAGAGTGCAGTTCCTAGTACTTTATTGAATTTCACAAAAAGTTGATCCCGGAACAGATCGCTTTCAGAATGTGGTCAGGAACCTGAGAACAGAAATATCATTTAGACAGTTTGCAATGCATTCATGTCAACTTGAACAAAATTTGGAGTGGAATGTTTTTTACCCTCTCTGAATATTTAATCCGTTTGAGAACATTTAAAGTTGATACTTACAGCGAGGATTCTGAAGGTCAAGGGTGTCAGTTTTACACAGGAACCAGTGGCTGCTGCCACCTGGGACGGTGTGGGGATGACACTGGAACTTGTTTTGTTCTTGGAACAGTCATGGGTACGTTTAAGTTGACAGGCTGCACATTAGGACCAAAAGCCCCTCCAACGGGAGAAAAGAACTCCCACAGGGCAGGTTTGATTTGAATGCCCACTTGCTGGGACAGGCGGCTGGGATGCTGGGCCTTGGGTGGGGACCTGGGCTGCAGATTAGGATCAGGAACTTCTCCAGTGAGAGAAAAGAACTGCCACATTGCAGGTTTGATTTGAAGGCCGACTTGATGGGGCTTGTAGTCGGGCTGCTGGGGCTGCGGCTTGGTCTGGTAGACGGACGACTGCGGCTGGTAGACGGACGGCTGGTAGCCGGGCTGCTGGGTCTTGGGCTGGTAGACGGACGGCTGGTAGCCGGGCTGCTGGGGCTGGGGCTGGTAGACGGACGGCTGGTAGCCGGGCTGCTGGGGCTTGGTCCGGTAGACGGACGGCTGGTAGCCGGGCTGCTGGGGCTGGGGCTTGGTCCGGTAGACGGACGGCTGGTAGCCGGGCTGCTGGGGCTGGGGCTTGGTCCGGTAGACGGACGGCTGGTAGCCGGGCTGCTGGGGCTGGGGCTTGGTCCGGTAGACGGACGGCTGGTAGCCGGGCTGCTGGGGCTTGGTCCGGTAGACGGACGGCTGGTAGCCGGGCTGCTGGGGCTTGGTCTGGTAGACGGACGGCTGGTAGCCGGGCTGCTGGGGCTTGGTCTGGTAGACGGACGGCTGGTAGCCGGGCTGCTGGGTCTGGGAGGATGACGGCTTGGTCTGAGGACCAGCTTGCATAGAAATTCCCCTACTTGAAGCAATACCCAACTCAAATCCTCTTCCATTTTGGGGTAAGATCAAATCCCACATGTCAGCTTTGGCCCGTAGGACACCTTCTGCATTGGGGTTGGTTTGAGGAGGCTGCTGAGAGTTTCGTGTGGGTTTCCGATTGATCATTGAACCAGACCCATAACTAGAGACACTTCCCTTTGGACTGTACCTATCTACTTGGCCACCGTCACTGAATCTAGAGCTACCCAGATAGCCTCCAGGCTGTGGAGAGCTCTCAAAACCAGATGCAAAAGCAAGTTTGTGATTTCTTGGATAATCAAAGAGAGGCGTAATGCCACTGGAGCCTCCACTTCTGTAGTCGAGTGCTAGAAAAATAAAACATTTCACAAGATCAGTTATGTAAAGAAGTTGGGAAATTTAACCTGCAGCTTGTTTGTCAGGACTTCTTACCATTGGCATGTGGCCCAAAAATCAACAGTGAGACCACAAGCATCCTGAAAAAAGATGAGAAAATGAGAAAAAAGAATGACAAGAATTATACATCTGCTGAAACAAAGAACAGTAACTGTACCTTGCACAAAATCCAGAATACATTTTGGTTTTTCAAGCTGAAGGTAAACAGCCTGCAATATGTGTTGCAGAAAACCACCAGAATAAGAAACTAGTGTGTCAGCTTCATGACTGATGCACAGACAGTGGCCCTTTTCAAGTGTTGGTGCCGACCAATCACCTCTCACACTGATGAAGTAATTGGAATCAGGTTTAGATATCCACTGTAACAACTTTGGCAGGTGTTTGACATTTAGCTAATTTGTTCAGTTCAGTTTGTAGATCTGCTCTGAAGGTCAATTCACACACATTACAAACGTTACCTGGCAGTGAGACAAATGTCCCCATAGAGACAGTATGGCCGAATCCCAATGTCCCCCCCAAAGGACTCAAACCCTGAACCGTCAAGGACTTACTGATGTCGCCTGTTAAAGGGTTGAGTGTGAAAGACTGTAAGGGCTTGAAATGGTGTAAATACGTTGCATGCTTTTTCTGCAAAATATAATGTTAATATAACTTAAAAACATAGCGCAATATAGTGGGTATTTATTTTCTACTTTTTACTTCCTGATTTGAATGTCTTCCACACATGTGCCCTCCTCTTTGTTTCCCTTTTTTTACGTTTCCATGCTTCCATTGGTAACTTCGTGTTTAACTTCACTTTGCTATGCATTGTGGGTAATTTCCTTGGGAAAAGTCTTGGTCAACGATAATCTCACGAGAGCGAGGCGGTCGCATATTTTAGAGCCAGGCGCCGCAGTAGCTCTCCACCGACAGCGTGAGCCAGTGCATGATGGGAAACGCCTTGCTGTCGCCACTCAGAGATGATTGGCTCTTAGATTTGACAGCAAACACGTTCTAGAAAAATCTTATGTTCTGTGTAGTTGTAATACTCGATTCTTGACTATTAGTCTCAGGTTTAATCTGAAAACATATCTTGTCTGGTTGATAAAGCTCATTTATATAACACGTCAAAACCAGTACTAACAATCTCCGAACAAGGTATGAAAACAAGTAGCCTCCAGATTGGAACTAACTGTTTCTGTGATTTCCTGTGTAATATATGCTTTTTATATTGTATAAGCATATTGTCAAGTCGAGATCCCAGAAGAGCTGCCCTAAGTAAAAGGCATAAAGAGTGGACTAAAAATATCAGGCCAAAGACTCAAAATGTTCTTTCAAAGAGTACTCAAAACACTCAACGATTCAGTGGGACAGAACTGAACCCTTAACTATTTTTCATGAGTGAGTGCCTTAGGGTGGAGGTGGGCCTCTAAAGTACTTTTGGTTGCATTTGAGGTTCAGATTTCCACCTCTGAGATTCCCTCAAGACAACAGAATTGAACCAGAAACACAAAACGTAGTTTTGCATGTTAAAGCCCATTGAAAATAGCATTTTTCACAACTTCAGTCACCAAAAAAAGTAAAGGATGCACATTAGATTGAGAAAGAAAAAGAGGTAGGAAGTGAGTAATGATGGAAAGAAATAAAAATACAGAGGAGTCAGTTTCTTAGCGCCAGCTTGTTCTTCTGAAACTTTCCATCGTCGTTGATTCGCTTTGACCCATCAGGGCAGGTATCGGAGAGTTCAGAGGACAACATATGGGTAAAGATGAAAGACAATTATATCCTGCATCAGCTCAGTGTAAAGAAGGTAAAATATGCAACTGCAGTGATAGATTAAATCCACCCCCTCCTTTCCCAGCACCACCAGGCCCTTTACAAAGCAATGGACCGCCTTACGCCACACATATGAAACAAATATACAATTTTTTCCTGCCCGAATGTCAGCTAAGTAAGTTGGTTTCAAACAGTGTGATTGTAGCGTTAGTCTTGATGTTCCAAGAAAACAAGTTTAATGCAGAAGAAACTCCATAAACCAATAAGTTAACTGGATGTTCAAGTCACAAAAGGCTCAGAAAAACAGAACATCTGAACCAATTAATAGTACCATTCCATTGATACTATGGAGCATTGTCACAACAGTACTTAAAATGACAGTCATGGCAGAAAGTGCAGTTCCAAGTATTTTATTGAGGTTTACAAAAGGTTGATGCCAGGACAGACAGCTTTCAAAATGTGGTCAGGAATCTGAGAACAGAAATATCATTTAGACAGTTTGCAATGCATTCATGTCAACCTGAAAGAAATTTGAAGAGTGCGTCACCCTCACTTAATATGTAGCATTAACTATTGAATTCGTTTGAGAACATTTAAAGTTGATATTTACAGCGAGAATCCTGAAGGTCAAGGGTGTCCGTTTTACACAGGAACCAGTGACTGCTGCCACCAAGGACGATGTGGTGATGCCATTGGATTTTGTCTCGTTCTTGGAACAGTCATGGGTACTTTTAAGTTGGAAGGCTGCACATTAGGACCAGAAACCCCGGGAGAAAATGTCTGCCAAATGGGAAGTTTGTCTTGAATGGCCCCTTGCTGGGGCTGGTAGCCAGGCTGCTGAGGCTTGGGCTGGTAGATGGATGGCTGGTAGCCAGGGTACTGGGGCTTGTAGATGGATGGTTGGTAGGCAGGCTGCGGGTAGCTGGGCTGGTGGTGGAGCTTGGGCTGGTAGGCGGACGGCTGGAGAGGAGGACCAGCTAGCATAATAATTCCCCTACTTGAAGCAATACCCAAATCAAATCTTTTTCCATTCTCGGGTAAGACCAAATCCCCCATGTCCGCTTTGGCCTGGATGACACCATTTGCATTGGGGTTGGTTTGTGGAGGCTGTCGGGAGTTCAGTGTGGGTTTCCGAATATTCAGTGAGCTAGACCCGTAACTAGAAACACTTCCCTCTGGACTGTACCTATCTACTTGCCCACCGTCACTGTGACTGGATCCATAGCTACCTAGAAACCCTCGAGGCTGTGCAGAGCTTTCAAAATCAGAAGCAAAAACAAGTTTGTGGTTTCTTGAATAATCAAAGAGAGGCTTAATGCCACTGGAGCCTCCACTTTTGTAGCCGAGTGCTAGAAAAAGAAAACATTTCAAAAGATCAGTCCTGTAAATAAGTTGCTAAATTGAAACTGCAGCTCATGTAGCATGAATTCTTACCATTTGCATGCTGCCCGAAAGTCAACAGTGAGACCACAAGCACTCTGAAAAAAGATGATAAAGTGAATAAAACAAAAGACAGAATAATTATACATCCACTGAAAGAAAGATGAGTAACTGTACCTTAGGCAACATCCAAAATACATTTTTGGTTCTCAAGTTAAACCGCCTGCAATATATGTCGCTGGTAACAGGACAACCACCAGAATAAGAAAGTGTTTCAGCTTCATGACAGTGGCCCTTTTCAAGTGTTGGTGCCGACCAATCACGTCTCACGCTGATGAAGTAATTGGAATCAGGTTTGGATGTCCACTCAAACAACCTGGGCAAGTATTTGACATTTAGCTAATTTGTTCAGTTCAGTTTGTAGATCTGCTCTAAAGGTCAATTCACACAAATTACAAACGTTACCTGGCTGTGAGACAAATGTCCCCATACAGACAGTATGGCCCAATCCCAATGTCCCCCCAAAGGACTCAAACCCTGAACCTTCAGGGACTGACTGATGTCACCTGTTAAATGGTTGAGTGTGAGAGACTGTAAGTAAGGGCTTGAAATGGTATAAATACAAATGAGACAGCATTTTGCTGCAAAATATAACATTACTGTAACATAAAATATTGTATTTAATACTTTTTACTCCCCGATTTGAACATCTTCCACCCATGTGCCTTCTTTGTGTCTTACGTTTCAAGGCTTCCACTGGCAACTGCGTGTTTAACGTCACATTGCTATGAATTGTGGGTAATTCCCTTGGGCAAAGTCTGCATTGTCAAGTCAAGATCCCAGAAGAGCTGCCCTTAGTAAAAGGCATAAAGGCTGAACTAAAAATATCAGGCCAAGAAAATTTAAGGCAAGTAGTCCTGAGAGTTTATCACAGGAAAGTAGTGAAGTTTATTCATGGTTGTAAAAAGCAAAGTATGACTGTGTGCCTCACATCAATATAGTTCTGAACGGTTATTCTAGTTCCTAGTCCACTAAACAGACCCTTAAGGCTTATTCCGAGCTATTTAAACCTAACACCTTACCAAGAGCCAACGTTTATACGAATGGGACAGCATTTCGCTGCATAATATAACTTTACAGCTTAAACAGAACTCCAAACATTTGAGAGCCGGGCCCATTTAACCGAGAGCAGATTCATTAATCACGTGAAAGGGGATCTAACAGCATCTAATACTGACTTACAGAAATGGTTCATAAAAGACTCAATGTCTGCCAGAGAGCCCTCAACAATTTGACAGTGGGACAGAACTAAACACTCAAAGTCTGAGTGTATAAGGGTGGAGATTCGACTGCTAAAGTACTTGGTTGTATTTGAGGTCTTCAGAGTTACGCAACAGAAATTTAAACTGAAAATGAAGTTTTGCATATTAAAGCCCATTGCAAATAACAGTTCACAACTTTAGACATCAAAACAAGTCAAGGATGCACATTAGATTGAAAAAGAGGTAGGAAGTGGGAGGGTTTGACTTTTATGCCACCTGTGTGGTGTAAAACAAGGCATAGTTAAACAGGAAAAGGAGGCCAATGTTTAGCTAGTAAGTGGCGAAGATAAAGAAGTAATGCAGATGCGCCGAATCCTTTCGGCGAGATTGAGGCTTAAAGCCAGCATGTTTTTCCTGAATCTTTCTATCGTCAATGGAACCATGAGGGCTTTGCCGCAGGACAGGTATCAGACGACAATGTATGGGTAAAGATGGAAAAATGAACGACACCGACTGATATCCTGCATCAGCTCTGAAGGTAAAATATGTACCTGCAGTGATAGATGAAGCCCTTTCTTTCTCCATCAGGTCCTTTAGAAATCCATCCCTCAGGCCCCACAACCTTGCGCTACACAAACCAATATAATTTTTCCTGACTGAATGTCAGGAAAGTCCAGACAAAGATTCATTTCAAACAGTGCAATTGTAGAGTTGGTCTTGATGCCCCAAGAAAACAAGTTTAATGCCAAAAAATCTCAATAAAGCAGTAAGTTAATGTTACAAAAGACTGCGAAAAATACAAGAATCTCAATAGAACATCTGAACAATTTAAAGCCATTATAACAACGGTAATTTTGTAACAAGCAGATTTCAAATGACAGTCATGGCAGAGAGTGCAATTCCAAGTACTTTATTGAATGTCAAAAAAGTTGATCCCGGAACAGATCGCTTTCAGAATGTGGTCAGGAACCTGAGAACAGAAATATCATTTAGACAGTTTGCAATGCATTAAATATGTAATCCATGCAACATAAGTTAAAGTTAAAACTTACACCGAGACGAAAAGATATCCCAGACGCCAGCTTGGCCTGGAATCGCCACCTGTTGGGGCTTGGCCGGGTAGCTGGGCTGGTGGGGCTTGGCCGGGTAGCTGGGCTGGTGGGGCTTGGCCGGGTAGCTGGGCTGGTGGGGCTTGGCCGGGTAGCTGGGCTGTGAAGGGAGCTGGTAGCCGTGCTGCTGGAAACCGGGCTGGTGGGGCTTGGCCGGGTAGTCGTGCTGCAGGAAACCGGGCTGGTGGGGCTTGGCCGGGTAGTCGTGCTGCAGGAAACCGGGCTGGTGGGGCTTGGCCGGGTAGCCGTGGTGGCGGGGGTTGGACGGGGGCTGGTAGCTTAGCTGCTGGGGCTGGTAGCCAAACTGCTGGGGCTGGGGCTGAGGACCAGCTTGCATAATTATTCCCTTACTTGAAGCAACACCCAACTCAAATCGTTTTCCATTCTGGGGCAAGATCAAATCCCACATGGCCGCGTTGGCCTGGATGACACCTTCTGCATTGGGGTTGGTTTGTGGAGGCTGCCAGGAGTTTTGTGTGGGTTTCCGAATATTCAGTGAGCTAGACCCGTAACTAGAAACACTTCCCTCTGGACTGTACCTATCTACTTGCCCACCTTCACTTTGATGGGATCCATAGTTACCTAGAAACCCTCCAGGCTGTGCAGAGACTTCAAAATCAGAAGCAAGTTTGTGGTTTCTTGAATAAGCAAAGAGAGGCTTAATGCCACTGGAGCCTCCACTTCTGTAGCTGAGTGCTAGAAAAAGAAAACATTTCAAAAGATCAGTCTTGAAAAGAAGTTT
This sequence comes from Taurulus bubalis, assembly GCF_910589615.1. NCBI lineage: Eukaryota > Metazoa > Chordata > Actinopteri > Perciformes > Cottidae > Taurulus > Taurulus bubalis. The sequence goes on from NC_136604.1 coordinate 22,262,132, forward strand.
CCATTTTGAATGTGCAGCTTGTTTACCATGAATTCTTACCATTTGCATGCTGCCCAAAAGCCAACAGTGAGAGCACAAGCACTCTGAAAAAAGATGAAGTGAATAAAATAAAACAGGATAGAATCATACATCTGCTGAAAGAAAGAAGAGCAACTGTACCTTACGCAAAATCCAAAATACATTTTATGTTCTCAAGCGCCTGCAATATGTGTCTCTGCTAACAGGACAACCACCAGAATAAGAAAGTGTTTCAGCTTCATGACAGTGGCCCTTTTCAAGTGTTGGTGCCGACCAATCACGTCTCACGCTGATGAAGTAATTGGAATCAGGTTTGGATGTCCACTCGAACAACATGGGCAGGTGTTTGACATTTAGCTGATTTGTTCAGTTCAGTTTGTAGATCTGCTCTAAAGGTCAATTCACACAAATTACAAACGTTACCTGGCAGTTATACAAATGTCCCCTTACAGACAGTATGGCCCAATCCCAATGTCCCCCCAAAGGACTCAAACCCTGAATCCTCGAGGACTTACTGTGATATCACCTGTTAAAGGGTTGGCTTAAAATAGTGTAAATATGAATGGGGCAGCATTTTTATGCAAAATATATTGTTAATAAAACATACAAAAATAATACGTAAAATTGTGGGTATTTATTTTTTACTTTTCACTTCCTGATTTGAACATTTTCCACCCATGTGCCCTCCTATTTGTTTCCCTTTCTTTTTACGTTTCCATGCTTCCATTGGTAACTTCGTGTCTAACTTCACTTCGTTCAAGATGAGCCAGTCCTGTGCAGAACAATCACCGGCGATCGGCGCGCAATGCATGCCGGTTAGATTTGTGTCCGACTTGATCCCAACTTGCTCCGACGCCATGCACACACGTGGTCAACGACGATCTCACGTGAGCGAGGCGGCAAATCACCTAGGTTGGTCTACTTACAATTTAGGTGGCGCGTGCCGGTGCATATCTCTGGACCAGTTAAGAGCTTGCTAGCGGACTAGCGTGCTAACGGGCTAGCGAGCTGGTTTGAGATTCTTCTGCATTAAAGTTGTTTTCTTGGAATATCATGACTAATGCTATAATCAAACTATATTTGAAACTAATATATTTTTGCTATGTTCAACCTAGCGTCCATGGTACTCTGAGGTTTTAGAGTACCTAGTTTATAGAGGATTGTGCCAACAAACTATGGAACACTCGTGCCACTGACGGGCATGGCCCCCCAGTACCATCATATTAATGTTCTTTAGCACTTTGTGTTGTGTTTATTTCCCTTTTCTGTTGAAACGATAACAGACGTCTGCTAGCTTTGAGGCACTGCTTATAAATGCTTTGTAAAGCATAAATAGTCTTCACTTCAGATGAGGTCACAGAACGTACTTAACTAATACTTAACTAACGAGCAGTAACTACTGAATTAATCATGACATTTGTTTAGCGCTTTTTTTTGTTCAGTTCAGTTTGTAGATCTGCTCTAAAGGTCAATTCACACAAATTACAAACGTTACCTGTCTATGAGACAAATGTTCCCATACACACAGTAAAACGTACTTTGGGTTTTATTTTTTGAGGTTTTCAGATTTTCACCTTTGAGATTTCTGCCTCACACAACAGAAGTTAAAACATGAATAGAAACAAGAGAAGAAGAAACTTGTTTATCTGCTATTGAGGTCTTCATCTAAACATTATGAAGCTGTATTAAAATGTACTTGATGTACATGTTAACAAAATAAAAATGTGTTTCGGGGTATTCCTGTACGTTATATTTATATTTAAAGAGAACTACATACTGTGTAATATGTTGCGCTTTCTCACAGAAATGTGAATGAATCAAAACTATATTGCATGTTAAAGCTCCTAGAAAATAGCAATTTAACAAGATCAGATTTTCTGAAACGGAAAAAAACTTTAGATGCATCTCCTAGCTGACAAAGACTGAATACTTTATGAACAATCATTCATGTAACTGGTTTCACAATAATTCCATGCTTTTCCATATACGACCACATAAAGCATAACTAGACATTTTTGGAATCCATATTTAAATCATGATACTCCACAAATTATAGGATTATTTCCTTGTGTGGTGTTTTCATTTTTATTAAAAGAAAAATGATATGATTTAATAGATTACTCTTTGGCCTTGGCTCATTCTCTGCAAAGAACATATGAGAACACATTTCCAATGACCACACACACACACACTGTACAACCCCCCTACACATTTATATCACAGACAGGATGTTCGGGTCCATTGGACCCGGGATAATAGAAGTATAGAATTTGTATGTCCCTTCACTTCGTCCTCCTGGCTGGGCTTGCTTAAAAAGTGTGTGCGCTTTGTTTTTATGCCCCTGGTGTTCCCGCACAAGGTTGCAACACTAAAATTAAAGTATCAACTTTGTAAAAATATTGTACATGGATTTATATAAATGTAAAAAATATGTTAGCAAATGTTTCTGTTACTATGACAAACACATTTAATTGGGTTAAGAATCCCACATTACTCTAAAGATGAAACTTAAAACAGAACAAAAACAATTAAACGCACATTATTATATTAACTTTGTTCAAAGCTTTTGTCAGTTGAGAAGGACATAACTCTGGTCCAACAAATAATTGTGAGCAAATAACATGCATGTGGTCTGTGGCAGTGGTTCAACTGGTTCTCAACTAGTCTGGGCCAGTGGTGATCATGCCTTTCAAGCCGGCCACATAAAATGACGTGGCGAGGCAGATTCAGGCCTCGAGTTTGACAGTGGAAGTTTCAGAATGTGACAGAGCAGCACATTAATTCACAAATGTAATGAAAGATAAATTAACCACATACACCATTTATAGTGCGTGTGATGAAGCAAACATGTTTAGTATTTAAATTGTGTTTAAAAAACCCCAAATGCAGCGAGTCCAGACCCACGAACACTGGCTGAACAACAATGCACACAAGGGTTAAGGAGCATACAACATGTAAATGCATTGGCTTTTAAACACCAAACTGAAAGCCAGTAAGGGAGGAAATGCACTTCCAGAATGTAAGGAATGATTCAGGTTGGAGGGGGAAGTAAAGGATGTACATTATATTGAAAAGGGTGAGTAGTGATGTGAAAATATGGACACTAAATGTATACACGTAGCAGTATTAGTTTCAAACAGTGTGAATGTAGCAATAGTCATGAGGTGCCAAGTACACAAGTTTAATGCAGAAGAATCTCAAACCAGTACCCTGATGCATCATTTCACAAATAAAAGCCCAATCATGGCAGAGAGTGCAGTTCCAAGTACTTTATTGAATTTCACAAAAGGGTGATGCTGGGACAGACAGCTTTCAGAATGTGGTCAGGAACCTGAGAGCAGAAATATAATTTAGACAGTTTGCAATGCATAGATGTCAACTTGAAAGACATTTGGAATGCTCTTCACCCTCACTTAATATGTAGCATGAACTATTAAATTGTTTGAGAAAATGTAAAGTTGATACTTACAGCGAGGATCCTGAAGGTGTTCGTTTTACACAGGAACCAGTGACTGCCACCTGTTACGGTATCGGGATGACACTGGAACTTGTCTCATTTTTGCAACAGTCATCGGTACTTTTAAGTTGGCAGGCTGCACATTAGGAACAGAGACGCCAACAGGAGAAAACTCCCACACGGCAGGTTTGATTTGAATCCCCACTTGCTTGGGCAGGCTGCTGGAAACTAGGCTGCTGGCCTTGGGTGGGGACCCAAGCTGCATATTAGGCCCAGAAACACCACCAACAGGAGAAAAAATGTCCCACATGCCAGCTTTGGTTTGAAGCACTCCCTGCTGGGGCTTGGGTGGGTAGCTGAGCTTGGGTTGAGACTCAGGCTGCACATCAGGAACATCTGCAATGGGAGAAAAAATGTCCCACATGCCAGCTTTGGTTTGAAAGACCCCCTTCTGGGGCTTGGGCAGGTAGCTGGGATTCCGGGGCTTGGGCAGGTAGCTGGGATTCTTCAAACTGGGCTGTTGGGGCGGGACACTTGGCTTCTGTGACATGGGTGGGGACCCGGGCTGCATATTAGGACCAGAAACACCCCCAACAGGAGAAAAAATGTCCCACATGCCAGCTTTGGTTTGAAGAACCCCCTGTTGGGGCTTGGGCGGGAAGCTGGGCAACTGCGGCTTGGGTAGGTAAACACGCTGCACATATGGACCAGAAATGTCCCACATGCCAGCTTTGGTTTGAAGGACCCCCTCCTGGGGCTTGGGCAGGTAGCTGGGCTTCTGGGGCAGGTAGCTGGGATTCTTGAAACTTGGCTGCTGGGGCGGGACACTTGGCTTCTGTGACATGGGTGGGAACCCAGGCTGCATATTAGGACCAGAAACACCACCAACAGGAGAAAAGATGTCCCACATGCCAGCTTTGGTTTGAAAGACCCCCTCCTGGGGCTTGGGCAGGGAGCTGGGATTCTTGAAACTGGGCTGTTGGGGAGGGACACTTGGCTTCTGTGACATGGGTGGGGACCCAGGCTGCATATTAGGACCAGAAACCCCATCAACAGGAGAAAAAATGTCCCACATGCCAGCTTTGGTTTGAAAGACCCCCTCCTGGGGCTTGGGCAGGTAGCTGGGATTCTTGAAACTGGGCTGTTGGAGCGGGACACTTGGCTTCTGTGACATGGGTGGGGACCCAGGCTGCATATTAGAACCAGAAACACCACCAACAGGAGAAAAAATGTCCCACATGCCAGCTTTGGTTTGAAAGACCCCCTCCTGGGGCTTGGGCAGGTAGCTGGGATTCTTGAAACTGGGCTGTTGGAGCGGGACACTTGGCTTCTGTGACATGGGTGGGGACCCAGGCTGCATATTAGAACCAGAAACACCACCAACAGGAGAAAAAATGTCCCACATGCCAGCTTTGGTTTGAAAGACCCCCTCCTGGGGCTTGGGCAGGTAGCTGGGCTTGGGCAGGTAGCTGGGATTCTTGAAACTGGGCTGTTGGAGTGGGACACTTGGCTTCTGTGACATGGGTGGGGACCCAGGCTGCATATTAGGACCAGAAACACCACCAACAGGAGAAACAATGTCCCACATGCCAGCTTTGGTTTGAAAGACCCCCTCCTGGGGCTTGGGCAGGGAGCTGGGATTCTTGAAACTGGGCTGTTGGGGAGGGACACTTGGCTTCTGTGACATGGGTGGGGACCCAGGCTGCATATTAGGACCAGAAACCCCATCAACAGGAGAAAAAATGTCCCACATGCCAGCTTTGGTTTGAAAGACCCCCTCCTGGGGCTTGGGCAGGTAGCTGGGATTCTTGAAACTGGGCTGTTGGGGCGGGACACTTGGCTTCTGTGACATGGGTGGGGACCCGGGCTGCATATTAGGACCAGAAACACCACCAACAGGAGAAACAATGTCCCACATGCCAGCTTTGGTTTGAAAGACCCCCTCCTGGGGCTTGGGCAGGTAGCTGGGATTCTTGAAACTGGGCTGTTGGAGCGGGACACTTGGCTTCTGTGACATGGGTGGGGACCCGGGCTGCATATTAGGACCAGAAACACCCCCAACAGGAGAAAAAATGTCCCACATCCCAGCTTTGGTTTGAAGGACCCCCTCGTGGGGCTTGGGCAGGTAACTGGGCTTGGACGTGTAGCCAGGTTGTTGGAAACTGGGCTGCTGGAGCTTAGGTGGGGACTGCACATTTGGACCAGAAATGGCGGCAACGGGAGAAAAGATGTCCCACATGCCAGCTTTGGTTTGAAGAACCCCCTGTTGGGGCTTGGGCGGGAAGCTGGGCAACTGCGGCTTGGGTAGGTAAACACGCTGCACATTTGGACCAGAAATGTCCCACATGCCAGCTTTGGTTTGAAGGACCCCTTCCTGGGGCTTGGGCAGGTAGCTGGGATTCTTGAAACTTGGCTGCTGGGGCGGGACACTTTTCTTCTGTGACATGGGTGGAGGCCCAGGCAGCATATTAGGACCAGACACACCACCAACAGGAGAAAAGATGTCCCACATGCCAGCTTTGGTTTGAAGGACCCCCTCCTGGGGCTTGGGTGCTCTGGGCTGCATATTAGGACCAGCAACGGGAGAAGCGATGTCCCACATGCCAGCTTTGGTTTGAAAGACCCCCTCCTGGGGCTTGGGCAGGGAGCTGGGATTCTTGAAACTGGGCTGTTGGGGAGGGACACCTGGCTTCTGTGACATGGGTGGGGACCCAGGCTGCATATTAGGACCAGAAACCCCACCAACAGGAGAAAAAATGTCCCACATGCCAGCTTTGGTTTGAAAGACCCCCTCCTGGGGCTTGGGCAGGTAGCTGGGCTTCCGGGGCTTGGGCAGGTAGCTGGGATTCTTGAAACTGGGCTGTTGGGGCGGGACACTTGGCTTCTGTGACATGGGTGGGGACCCAGGCTGCATATTAGAACCAGAAACACCACCAACAGGAGAAAAAATGTCCCACATGCCAGCTTTGGTTTGAAGGACCCCCTCCTGGAGCTTGGGCAGGTAACTGGGCTTGGACGTGTAGCCAGGTTGTTGGAAACTGGGCTGCTGGAGCTTGGGTGGGGACTGCACATTTGGACCAGAAATGGCGGCAATGGGAGAAAAGATGTCCCACATGCCAGCTTTGGTTTGAAGAACCCCCTGTTGGGGCTTGGGCGGGAAGCTGGGCAACTGCGGCTTGGGTAGGTAAACACGCTGCACATTTGGACCAGAAATGTCCCACATGCCAGCTTTGGTTTGACGCACACCCTGCTGGGGCTTGGACATGTAGCCAGGTCGTTGGAAACTGGGCTGCTGGCGCTTGGGTGGGGACTCTGGCTGCACAGTTGGACCAGAAATGTCAGCAACGGGAGAAGAGATGTCCCACATGCCAGCTTTGGTTTGAAGGACCCCCTCCTGGGGCTTGGGCAGGTTGCTGGGATTCTTGAAACTGGGCTGTTGGGGTGGGACACTTGGCTTCTGTGACATGGGTGGGGACCCGGGCTGCATATTAGGACCAGAAACACCCCCAACAGGAGAAAAAATGTCCCACATGCCAGCTTTGGTTTGAAGCACTCCCTGCTGGGGCTTGGGTGGGTAGCTGAGCCTGGGTTGAGACACAGGCTGCACATCAGGAACATCTGCAATGGGAGAAAAAATGTCCCACATGCCAGCTTTGGTTTGAAAGACCCCCTCCTGGGGCTTGGGCAGGTTGCTGGGCTTATAGCTGGGGTTCTTGAAACTGAGCTGCTGTGGCGGGACACTTTTCTTCTGTGACATGGGTGGAGACCCAGGCAGCATATTAGGACCAGAAACACCACCAACAGGAGAAAAGATGTGCCACATGCCAGCTTTGGTTTGAAGGACCCCCTCCTGGGGCTGGGTCAGGTAGACCGAGGGCTGGGACTCAGAAGTAGGCTGAGCACCAGTTAGCATAATAATTCCCTTGCTTGAAGCAATTCCCAACTGAAATCTTTTTCCATTCTGGGGCAAGACCAAATCCATCATGCCAGCGTCGGTCTGTATGTCACCATTTGCATAGGGGTTAGTTTGAGGAGGCTGCTGGGAGTTTTGCGTTGGTTTCTGAATATTCAGTGAGCCAGACCCGTAACTAGATACACTTCCCTCTGGACTGTATCCATCTACTTGCCGACCTTTACTGAGCCTAGATCTACCTAGAATCCTTCCAGACTTTGCAGAGCTTTCAAAATCAGAAACAAGTTTTTGGTTTCTTGGGTAATCAAAGAGCGGATTAATGGCACTGGAGCCTCCACTTCTGTAGCCGAGTGCTAGAAAAAGAAAACATTTCAAAAGATCAGTCCTGTAAAGAAGTTACCAAATTGAAGATGCAGATCATTTAGCATGAGTTCTTACCATTTGCATGCTGCCCGAGAGTTAACAGTAGCTGATCGTCGGGCTGATGGGGCCTGAGTCGGTTGCTGGGCTGCTGAAGCTCGGGCTGGTAGGACGGCTGATAGGCGGGCTGCTGGGGCTCGGAACGGAGATGAGGACCAGCTTGCATAATGAATCCCTTACTTGAAGCAATACCCAACACAAATCTTTTTCCCTTCTGGGGTAAGACCAAATCCCACATGCCATCTTTGTTCTGGATGACACCATTTGCATTGGGGTTAGTTTGAGGAGGCTGCTGGGAGTTTTGTGGGGGTTTCTGAATATTCAGTGAGCTAGACCCGTAACTAGAAACACTTCCCTCGGGACTGTAACCATCTACTTGCCCACCTACACTGGGACTGGATCCAGAGCTACCTAGAAACCCTACAGGCTGTGCCGAGCTTTCAAAATTGGACGCAAAAGCAAGTTTGTGGTTTCTTGAATAATCAAAGAGCGGCTTAATGCCACTGGAGTCTCCACTTCTGTAGCCGAGTGCTAGAAAAGAAAACATTTCAAAAGTTTAGTCCTGTTGCTAAATTGAAAGCGCAGATTGTTTAGCATGAATGCTTACCATTTGCTTGCAGCCCGGAAGTCAACAGTGAGACCACCAGCACTCTGAAAAAAGAAGATAAAGTGAATAAAACAAAAGATGACAGAATAATTATACATCTGCTGAAACCAAGAAGAGTAACTGTACCTCACGCAAAATCCAAAATACATTTTTCGTACTCAAGCTGACGCTCAACAGCCTGCAATATGTGTCGCTAACCACCAGAATAAAAAACTAGTGTTTCAGCTCCATGACTGCTGCACAGACAGTGGCCCTTTTCAAGTGTTGGTGCCGACCAATCATGTCTCACGCTGATGAAGTAATTGGAATCAGGCTGGGATGTCTACACCTGGGCAGGTGTTTGACATTTAGCTAATTTGTTCAGTTCAGTCTGTAGATCTGCTCTCAAGGTCAATTCACACAAATTATAAACGCTACCTGGTTGTGTTCCAATACAGACAGTATAAAGTACTTTGGGTTTTATTATTTGAGGTTTTTAGATTTTCGCCTCTGAGATGTCTGCCTCAACTTAAACAGAAGTTAAAAGATAACTAGAAGCTAGAGCGAAGAAGCTTGTTGCACTGCTATTTAGCTCTTCATCTAAACACTATGAAGTTGTATTACAAAAAAAAAGTTGAGAAAATAAAAATGTGTTTCGGGGTGTTGCCTACATTATATATTCATATTAGTCTGTAATTTAGACACCGCTGCACGCATGCTTTCTACCTGATGTTGACCAAAACAAATGTACCTAGTGTTGCCTCTTAAAGCCCATTGAATACCATTTTACATAAATATAATAATATTTTAGACTTTAGATTTGTCTCCTCTGTGGGCAGGCATTGATTTTCGGACACGGGTAGTGATTTAATATTTATTATCAGAGAAGAAAAACACAGCCGACAAAGATTGAATACTTCATGAGCAATCATTCAGGTTATTGATTTCACGATAATTTCATGGAAACACTTTTCATACATGGTGGCACTTTATAAGTATACACTATTTAGCATTAGTAAAGCATGAATAAACACTGAATTCGTCATTTACAAAGCATTATTCCAAGTCAGTTATCTTCTCAACAGAAAAGGGAAATAAACACAACACAAAGTGATAAAGAAAATTAATATGATGGTGCTGGGGGGGGGTCATGCCCGTCAGTGGCACGAGTGTTCCATAGTTTGTTGGCACAATCCTCTATAAATCCTGAATACTTCATTTACAAATGGGGAATCAATCATTTATAAAGTATGAAAACCCAAGCTTAATCAAGAATGAAACATTTATTACTGTTTATGAATTGCATACTAATGAGTTACTAATGAGTGTTCATGTTGGAATAATGCTTTATAAATGATGAATTCAGTTTTTATTCATGCTTTACTAATGCTTTATGTGTACTTATTATAAAGTGCTACCTCATATTAACACAAAGCAGCAAGTCATGAAGACATTTTAGAATCCATATTTAAATCATGTTGCAATAATTCACACCAAGTTCTATTTTTTTTCATGCAGACAAATATAATTGACGTGTGCTTTTAATAAGCATAACATACATTGGCTTTTAAACACGAAACTAAAACCAGTAAGGGAGGAAATACACTTCCATAAATTAGAGAAGGCATGAGTGAGATGAGAAAAAGTAAAGGATGCACATTACTTTGAAAAAGTGGCATCAAGGGAGTAATGGAGAAAAGAAAGAAAAGTAACGTGAATGCTGTAAGGGTCCGTTAGCAGAGTTTGAGGCCGAGAGAGCTCGTTCATCAAGAAAGGCATTGGACGTCAACTGATGGCTCAATATGTAAAAAAAGACTGAAATCCTGCATTAGCTCTGTATATAGGAGATAAGGTGTAACTGCAGCCATACCTTCCACCATTGCCGTCAGGACCGTGACGATCCAGCCACCTCATGCACCATCTTACACTAGACAGTGAATCTATAATCATCAGTGATACCCAAATGCATATTTTTCCTGACAAATCAGGAAAATTAGGTACTCTAAAACTTCAGAGTACCATGGACACTAGGATGAACAAAACATATTAGTTTCAAATAGTGAGATTGTGATATTTCAAGAAAACAACTTTAACGCAGAAGAATCTCAAACCAATAGTCTGACGCATCATTTTGCAAAGACCTAGAAAAAAAAAACTGAATAGAACATCTGAACAAAGTAAAGCCAATATAGTACTATTCCATTGAGATAAGATGGAGCATTATCACAACGGTACCATTACAGATTTCAAATGACAGTCATGTCAGAGAGAGTGTAGTTCCAAGTACTTTATTGAATTTCAAAAAAGGTGATTCAGTACAGACTCAGAATGCGGTCAGGAACCTGAGAACAGAAATACCATTAGACAGTTTACAATGCATTCATGTCAACTTGGAAAGAAAACAAAAATGGAATGTTCTTCACCATCCTTTAACATTGCATATTTAATCTGAGAACATTTAAAGTTAAAACTTACAGCAAGGATCCTGAAGGTCCATTCTACACAGGAACCAGTGACTGCTGCCACCGGGGACGGTGTGGGGATGGAATTAGTCTTGTTTTTGGAGGAAAAGCCATGGGTGCATTCAAGTGGACAGGCTGCACATTAGGACCAGAAACCCCGCTAACGGGAGACAAAAACTCCCACATGGCAGGTTTGCTTTGAAGCCCCACTTGCTGGGGTTTGGTCTGGTAGCCAGGGTGAATGGGCTGACGGGTCTTGGGCTGGTGGGCGGACGGCCGGTGGGTCTTGGGCTGGTGGGCGGACGGCCGGTGGGTCTTGGGCTGGTGGGCGGACGGCCGGTGGCTGGGCTGCTGGAGCTTGGGCTGGTGGGGGGACGGCTGGTAGCCCGGCTGCTGGGGCTTGTAGACTGATGGCTTGGGAGGGGGGCGAGGACCAGCTTGCATATTAATTCCCCTACTCGACGCAATACCCAACTGAAATCTTTTCCCATTCTGGGGTGAGACCAAATCCCACATGCCATTTTTGTTCTGGATGACACCATTTGCATTGGTTTTAAGAGGCTGCCGGGGGTTTTGTGTGGGTTTGCGAATGTTCAGTGAGCCAGACCTGTAACTTGAAACACTTCCCTCTGGACTGTACCCATCTACTTGCCCACCTTCACTGTGATGGGATCCAGAGCTACCTAGAAACCCTCTAGACTGTGCAGAGCTCTCAAAATCAGAAGCTAAAGCAAGGTTGTGGTTTCTTGGGTAATCAAAGAGAGGCTTAATGCCACTCGAGCCTCCACTTCTGTAGCTGAGTGCTAGAAAAAGAAAACATTTCAAAAGATCAGTCCTGTAAATAAGTTGCTATTTTAAGACTGCAACTTGTTTACCATGAATTCTTACCATTTGCATGCTGCTGTCCAAAAGTCAACAATGAGAGCACAAGCACTCTGAAAAAACAAGATAAAGTGAATAAAATAAAACAGGATAGAATCATAGATCTGCTGAAATCAAGAAGAGTACCTGTACCTTACACAACATCCAAAATACATTTTTGGTTCTCAAGCTGAACCGCCTGTAATATGTGTTGCTGGTAGCAGGACAACCACCAGAATAAGAAAGTGTTTCCGCTTCAGGACAGTGGCCCTTTTCAAGTGTTGCTGCCGGCCAATCACGTCTCACGCTGATGAAGTCATTGGAATCAGGTTTGGATGTCCACTGTAACAACCTGGGCAGGTGTTTGAAATCTAGCTGATTGGTTCAGTTCAGTTTGTAGATCTGCTCTAAAGGTCAATTCACACACATTACAAACATTACCTGGTTCTAAGACAAACGTTCCCATACATACAGTATAAAGTACTTTGGGTTTTATTTTTTGAGGTTTCAGATTTCCCCCTCTGAGATGTCTTCCTCAACTTAAACACAACATAATTTAAACTAGATACTATAGAGGAGAGAGAAGCTTGTTGCTCTGCTATTTAGCTCTTCATCTAAACATTATAAAGTTCTATCAAAATAAATTTGATTCAATTCAGTTTATTTTGTATAGCCCAAAATCACAAATTAAAATTTGCCTCGGAGGGCTTTACAATCTGTAACATAACATCCTGTCCCAGGACCTCTCATCGGATCAGGAAAACTCCCCCAATAAAGATAGTAAAAACCCTTTCACAGGGAAAAAAGGGAAGAACCGTTCAGGAGAGCAACAGAGGGGGATCCCCCTCCCGGATGGACAGAAGCAATAGATGTCATGTGACCAGAATGAACAACGTAACAGAGTTACAGCACATTACATGATAAGCACCCCAGATTTGTCTGAATTCCACTGCTTGGCTCGCTTGTTGATGTTTTCAGAGGGTTTATTAATGGAGAGAAACAACTGTCTGTATAACATATCATAAGTGAAATGAGATGTTATGGTGCTGAATGATACGACCCAAAGGAAGACCAAAAGGAAGCATATAGAGCGGAAACAAGTGGTCCAGGAATAGATCCCTGAGGTATGCCACATGTTGTCTGTGCAGTTAACGAGATGAATGAATCAATTGACACATAAATGTTCTGTTTGACAGATGGAGGAGAACCACTCAAGATGTTTTTTTTTTAATTATTCCAACCCAATTCTTCATTCTTTTTAATAGCGTAGCGGGATCGATGGCGAAGAAGCGCTCCCATAAGGTCAAGCAGCATCAGTACGGAGCCGTGTCCATAGTCTGCAGCCAAAAGGAGGTCATTTGTAATCGTTAGAATTTTTTTTTTTATTATTGTTTTACTTCCCACAACCCTTCTCTGAACCGTTGTGCTGGGGAACGCGATGTTTGCTCGAATTTTGTTTGAGATATAACTTCTGATGATTTTACAAAGCATATAATAAAACAAAGCACATAAAACAACTTTAGATTTGTTCAGCCATTGACTTTAGGACACTGTAAAAAAAAAACAATTGACAAATATTTTATACTTTTTTTTATTAACAATCATTCATAAAACTGGTTTCACAAGAATGTCATGCAACACTTCCATATATTACCACATTGCAAAGAAACATGCAATCATGAAAACAGCAACTAGCTATTTTTTGGGGAATCCATATTTAAATCATGGTGGCATCTATCCACATATAATGCACATTATGTCAAGTTCTTCTCCGAGTTTTCTCACAGAAAATATCGTATTGGTCTTTTATTAAGGAGCGTAACACACGTAGACATGTAGGCCAGTAAGGGAGGAGATGCACTTCCAGGAAATTAGGACGGGAGAAGGATGGGGATGAGTCAGATGGAAGGAAAACAAAGTTAAAGATATTCATTAGGAGTGAAAAAGAGAAGGAAAGGAGGCAGATGGAGGAAAGATAGAAAAGGGTCCGTTAGCTGAGCTTGAGGCCGAGGCAGAGAGCCAGCTCGTTCTTCTGGATCTTTCCGTCTCTGTTGATGTCGCAGTGACCCATCAGGGCTTTCTTGAACTTGTCCAGGTCTGTGCCGCTGATGCTGGGCTGGAGGACAGGTTTCAACAGAGGTCAGAGGGCAACGATGTGACACGAATCACACAGACATCCGGTTGTTAAAGTGCTGAAAGTAAAATATGTAACGGCGGTGATATCGTGATGGATTAAAACCTGTTCACCTTCACCAGCTCCATCATGTCCTTTACAAATCCATCCACTTCAGGGCCCTCCAGCGCACCTGTCTTACTCTACACACACACACACACACACACACACACACACACACACACACACACACACACACACACACACACACACACATAATTGTCATTGTTATATTTTGTGCTATATTTCTTCTTCTTTCAGACTCGTGGAAAGAAAACATTAATAAACATTTATATATATATTACTACTTTGTGTATTTACGTCTGTAGATTTCTCCTAAAATCACCAAAAGTTACCATTACATAATGCCTCATTTGCATATTTAAACACAACATTTCATTTATATAACTTTACTCTTCATTCCTACATATATTCGGAGGGTTTATGCAGAGGCGTTTGTTCACAACGCATCCATAACCTCATTTATATAATATATATTAATAAAACATGGAGACAATTATTTTTCAATGGCCGTTTTCTGATTCATGGAGTGATACAAAAATATATAAATCCCCTCTGAAAAACACAAAAATCTAAATTCAAACTTACAACATCATAGTGAGCAAATATCTTCTCAAAGTCTCTCTTTCTGTCCTCCTGACTGCAGGCCTGACACCAAATACAGCAAGAACAATGAAACAGTGACAACCTAGTATTCCATATTTAGAAACATCTATTAAGTCAACTAAATGTATAATTACAAATTTAAAACACTTCTCGATAAACTCTTCAAACTTACGTCCATCTTGAACTTCAGGAGGAAGTTTTCTTTCAGGTCCAAGATTCTTCGGAAAACAGGAAACAAGTTTTTTTTTAATTTAGAGACAGAATTATTCTCATTTTAATAGTAAATCGCGAGATGTGAGAGATGAAGGATTATAATTAGATCTTCAGTACCTGGCCAGGTCATTTAGGTCAAGTCTGCCGTCCCTATTCTTGTCAAACATCTTCATCTATGGGAGAAAAACAAGATCTAAACAGATATTATTCTGAAAACGACAAGAAGAAGTCATCAGTACTAACACCTGGTTACCATGGTGTCAGTGTACTCCTCCAGTTTGTCAGGGGTGATGGACTTCCTGTGTTGAAGGAAGAGGTCCTGCAGGAAGCCCTGAAGGGACAAACAATTAAAGCAACAAAGGCATAACTATGAATGCACAATCATTGCTGGACTCACTTCCATTTGGAGTCTTGTGATGTTTAATAAGGATCAACGTGTGTGGTGAGGTGTTAGCCAATCAGGTGAGAGCAGGCGGCAACCTTCTACCGAGTGAAGCCGATGCAGAAGAGTCTTAAAACCTGCATTCTCTCTACTGTTCATCAGAGGGCGACTCCTCTGGTTGTATAGAAGTCTAAGCTTCATGTGTTACAGCTGCATTATCTCTACTGACCACCAGGGAGCGACTCCTCTGGTTGTATAGAAATCTAAGCTTCATGTGTTAAAGCTGCATTATCTCTACTGACCACCAGGGGGCAACTTATCTGGTTGTATAGAAGTCTATGCTGCATGTCTTAAAGCTGCATTCTCTCTCCTACCCACCAGTGGGTGACTCCTCTGGTTGTATAGAAGTCTAAGCTTCATGTGTTACAGCTGCATTATCTCTACTGACCACCAGGGGCAACTTCTCTGGTTGTATAGAAGTATATGCTTCATGTCTTAAAGCTGCATTCTCTCTCCTACCCACCAGTGGGCGACTCCTCTGGTTGTATAGAAGACTATGCTTCATGTGTTAAAGCTGCATTATCTCTACTGACCACCAGGCGTCTCCTCTGGTTGTATAGAAGTCTATGCTTCATGTGTTAAAGCTGCATTCTCTCTCCTGACCACCAGGGGGCGACTCTTCTGGTTGTATAGAAGTATATGCTTCATGTATTAAAGCTGCATTATCTCTACTGACCACCAGGCGTCTCCTCTGGTTGTATAGAAGTCTATGCTTCATGTGTTAAAGCTGCATTCTCTCTCCTGACCACCAGGGGGCGACTCCTCTGGTTGTATAGAAGTCTTTGCTTCATGTATTAAAGCTGCATTCTCTCTCCTGACCACCAGGCGACTCATCTGGTTGTATAGAAGTCTATGCTTCATGTGTTAAAGCTGCATTCTCTCTACTGACCACCAGGCGACTCCTCTGCTTGTATAGAAGTATATGCTTCATGTGTTGAAGCTGCATTCTTCCCACCTGGTAACGTTGTGTTTAACATCCCAATGCTATGAATTGTGGGTAATTCCTTCAGGCAAAGTCTGCAGCCACGCCATGAAGCCATATGATGTCTTGCAAAATGTTACTTCTCCTTTTTGGTACGTTTTTCTTACAAAAGTAGCCGTTTTCCTTCCGAGTCAGCAGTTACCTTGAGCTCAATCGCTGAGATGTAGCCGCTGCTGTCGGTGTCATAGCTCCTCCAGATCTACAACACAATTACTACAATTACTAAAAATGCAATAAGTATAACATAAGATTTGATGAAAACACAGAAGGTTTACTACGTTTCGGTTCTCTTAAAGGTGCAGCGTTTGTCCTGAAGGTGGCGCTCAGCGTCAAACAGGGAAATAGTAATAAAATGTCTGCCTGTTATCTCACGATAGGTAATTGTTCTCGGTTGTCATCATCCATCTGGCAATATAATTGAATTAAAAGCAATATTTGATCCACAAAATGAATATATATATATATATATATATATATATATATATATATATATATATATATATATATATATATATATTTATATATATATATAGTTTTATATATATATTTATATATATATATATATATATATATATATATATATATATATATATATATATATATATATATATACACAGTATATGGAAAAGAATAATGAGTTTGTTCCTTTGACCCGCACCCTCATGAACTCCACGCTGTTGTCCATCGGCGTCTCTCTGCGAAACAGAAGCAGGAAGTTCTCCTCCTCTGGCAGCATCACGGTGGCCAGCTGGGGGAGAAATAAATACAAATCAATACAAATCAATAAAAAGCAAACATTGGACCTGAAGGTTTCTCTCACGCAACACAGTTTCCACCTCTTGTATCTGCAGCCGTCGGTCAGCGGCGGTGTCGTAAGCAGACGTGAATCTTTCCCTCAGTCTTCTGATCTTGTCCTCCGTCAGCTCCTCCTTCTGAAAACATCGTGGACTTTAAGGCCACGGATTGTTTCACTTCGGCCGAACAACATTTGCTGCCATTTTAAAAACTTCCTTCTACGGTTTAGACCGTTTTTAGACGGTGGGTTTGGTGGTTTTATCAAATAAAACACTACGACAGAAGGCAACGTACTTTGATCAAGATCTCGAAAATAAAATTATTATTTCTCCGAACAGAAACTTGTTCATTGAGAATAAGTTTCACCGATCAGACGAGGCAAAAAATATGTTTATTTTCTTTGTATGTTTCATCATCAAAGAAGCAAATCAAGTGGGATTTGACGTCTTTACCTTCATCCCAAAGTTGTCCAGCGTGTGTTGGAAGAAGGCGTCCAGCTCCTTTCCTTCGATGTAGCCGTGATCTGAAAACACAGCCAGGCGTCACATTTAACCATTCATTATAATTCATTAACGTTTGGGGTCTTTTCTGCTCTTGATCACTTTGTCACGGGTTGCTTAGAAACACTGTGTGTGTGTCTGGTTCCAAGCAGCAAAACTATGCAAAGATAATATATCGATAAACTTTACAAAACTGACATGAAAAGGAGCAACGTGTAGGATTCACTGACGTCTAGTAAACTACAACCTTAGTTAAAAAAAAAAAAATTGAACAGGAAGTGACCATATTAGGACTGACGTAGAAACGCCGTATATGGTAGAGACCTGTCAATCACCTTGTAGCCCCGCCCTAAAGCGTCCCCTGCTTTATGGTCTGTTTGACTCTAAATGACCATAATTTACTAAATGAACATCATGCTGTATTGAAGAAGACTTGAAACTAGAGATTGAGACATAAACTCATGTTTACAATGTTTACTGAGGGAATAAATCAAGAGAAGTAGAGTCATTTATATAGACTTCTATACAACCAGAGGAGTCACCCCTGGTGGTCAGGAGAGAGAATGCAGCTTTAACACATGAAGCATATACTTCTGTACAACCAGAGGAGTCACCCCTTGGTGGTCAGGAGAGAGAATGCAGTTTTAAGACATGAAGCATAGACTTCTATACAACCAGAGGAGTTGCCCCCTGGTGGACATTAGAGAGAATGCAGCTTTACCACATGAAGCATATACTTCTATACAACCAGAGGAGTCGCCCCCTGGTGGTCAGGAGAGATAATGCATCTTTGTTTGGTTTGTCCATTCTGGGCTTCTGTAGAAACATGGAGGACTCTGAAGAGGACCTGAATCCTTGATAGATATAAATGGCCTTTTTTAAACGAAAACAAACTGACTCCCATTTTCAGGTGTTCATACACTAATGAAAACATAGTTATAAATATGATACTCCATTAAATCCGACACACTGCTCCTTTAAAAGCTCTAAACCGCCCTGCTTCACTCTCCCTCTCAGGTTCCATGAATCACACGTCATTTGAGATTGAAAGTCCTTCTAACGGAGATTATGTGAATTAATAAAACATGTAATTAAACCTAGAACAGCTATTATTTGACTTACGTCATGCCTCAGTTCACTGAGTTTGTAAATTGGGTTGTAAAAATCAACTCGGGTTGGGATAAACTTCTTTATTGAAAGTGGGATTTCATTCCTGCAGTTCATTAACTTTGGAGGAATCAATTCTTTATTGATGACATGTTAATTATCCTGCAGAGGCGACATATAATAGATAATGTTTGTCTCAGCTGTGATGTTCTGCAAGAACCCGCATTTAAGCATTTCAACCTTCGTCTTCTGACACTTACGTCCTAATTTACCGTCAGTTAAACATACACGGTTTTATACTCGTTGCATTCATGCTCAATAAATTATATACTCAGTTTTGGAAGCTGCACAAACAGACGTCATATGGAGCTAAATCCAGGCCATATCTTTTCTTAATTTGAAAAAAAAGATTGAAAGTTGAAAATCTAAAATCTGTTCCTGAAAAAAAAAAAAACACAAAAACTTTTCATACATTTCAAATACATTGTTGTATTTTTCAAAGTTCAACAACAAAACTTGATTTTTCAGATTCAAACCTTTTTTTCAAATGAACAAAACATATGCCCTGGATGCAGCTCCATAAACTGAACACTCTTCTCACCGTCGGCGTCAAAATGTTGCCAGATCTGTAAGAACCCTGCAGCGTCCAGGAGGTTTAAGGCGCCGTCCATGGTGCCGCAGACCGGTCCAGAGGGCGAGCCGCAGGCAACAAAGCCAAAAAAGGAAAACGCTTCTTCCAGAGACGAAGATCAAGAGAGAGACGATCCGTTATCCACCGACATCAAATGTTCTCTGACTTCACCTCCAGGCGTCTCCTGAATTCAGCGAAATGAGACTAAAGGGATTCAACCGCTGGTGTGTGAGGGAGGAGGAGGAGGAGGGAGAGTCTGGACAGTAAAACAGCATTTATTGGTATAAAAAAACATACAAATACAGAAATATCTGACGGCTTTGTGTCGCATTTCCAGGTTCGTACATTTGATGGAATATAAACAATAAAACACATCATTTTACTGTTAAATCTCT
>NC_136604.1:22286713-22289213 GCF_910589615.1 Taurulus bubalis
GTCACGTGCACAACAACCAAGAGAAGTCGTTGGCCATGAAATTGTTATTTATCAGGCTCCCTCCAATAAAAATAAAATGACAATCTATTAACTGAAGACATATTTTTACTTTAACACACACAAACAAATATATATACATTGGTTGTAGACAATTACTAAAACTGTTAATGTAATTCCACAATAGAATATACATCACAATTAAATATTAAATCAAAGTTTGGCCATAGACTGCCCATACAAGTATGTGAAAAGCCTTTGGGCTTCCATACGCAGCCCTATAACTCTTTGTTGTCAAGTCATTTTTTTTATGATGGTAATAAATGCTATTAGGAGACCCGTGAGCTCCACCCACCTTCTTTTCAGCCATTCGGCCCTGTCTGGCCTTCATCTCAGCCAGCAGGTCCATGCCCATCACAGGGACCCCGATATGGCGGGGAATGTGGGGGTTCTCCTTCCTCTCCACGTTCTCTTCCTCTTCCTCCTCCTCCTCCTCCTCCTCCTTCCTCTCCACGTTCTCCTCCTTCGTCACCTCGGCAGGTTCGGCGGCGGTCGCCGAGGTCTCCGTTTCAGAATCCGCGTGGTCCCAGGATTGAGCCCTGTGGAGCTCCTGATGGGGCTCCGGCACAGAAACGGGGTTTCTCGCGGGAGAAGTGGGGGACGTCGGCGGCGTTTCCTCGGCCGCCGGGGCAGCGGAGGGAGAGGGTGAGACAGCGGTGGAGGCGGCAGGGTGGGGGGGACTGATGGCTCCGTGGCTCTTGTCTGAGCGGGACGTCCGGGATTTGATGAGGTTGAAGAAACCGCTCTTTCTGGAGTCGCGTTTCTTATCAACTGCTTCCTGCGAGCTGGAGAACGGAACTCTGACAGAGGGAAGTCTGCAGGAGATACAACATCGCAATTATTAGAAAAAAATATACGTTTATCCAGCCTTACAAAGCAAGAAAATCTCAGTTTTTTTTATGCCGATGACACACAACTTTACTTCGTTTTTAATCAAAAAGATTTTAGAAGATTATCATTACTACAGAGAATACATTATATGTTTATGTTCAGTCTGAAGCTCAGCGCTCACTTGAAGCTGAGTTTAATGACTTTCTTGGAGAAGAAGTCATCCAGGCCCTCGTCCAGCTTTCCCATGATGCTGTTCTGCTCCGCCTCCGGTGACGTCGCGCTGCCGGCGGCCTTCCGCTGCACAGATTTAGAGATAAGACTCAATCAATTAATTCTATTTTATTCTGCCAGTAATCTTATCAGGGAGTTACGACGAGCTGCGCCATCTTCATTGCCTTTAAATTGTATTAATTATCAATCAATACAAAAGGTCAAGAATATTAATTTTGATATAGATGTTTATTTCAACATTTGCTAGACAATAAATAACTAAATTAAACAATAATTCAGTTTATATTAGCTATGTAAGGACTATTCATGTTAGATATTAATACATCATGTCCATTTTCTAATACTGGAGAAAAGACAACAACACAAATAGATCCATAAACACACTGGTGATTTGCTCCCTGAGTAAACCTACAGGTGGCCGGCTGGGTTTGTTCCTCTTCTTGGGTTTGGGTCGGAGTTTGGTGTGGTGCTGCAGCATCTTGTGCTCCACAGGCGGCAACTCGCCCAGACAGACAGGCGGAGGAAGAGGCGGGTCCTCCACGTGGATCGGTACCTCCTCCAGAGCCTTGTCCAGGTCAAACTCCATCTCTGTGGGCCAGCCAGAAGGCAAAGTGACTCACTAGAACCAATCTACCTTCTTATTGGTCTGGAATCCAGGAAAGAATCCCAAAAACTAACATTTCAGAGTCGCGCTGAACTGATTGGTCGCTGAACGTCCAAGAAGGCGGGTCTTATCTAATGTGAGCCTGAGAGAGACACCAGGAAAAGCTTCATTTCGAGCTTCAAGCTTCATTTCCTGCTTAGAAAAAGAAGCTGAGCAGGAAATGAAGCGCTGGGACAGAATGCTGAGAGACCGATAAGGACAAATGGATTCTGTCTATAGTTGTTAATAAAGAAGCTGCTACTTTAAGTAACTTTCTGCTCACCAAACGCCACGGAGACGGGCCGCAGCATCCTCACCAGAATGCTCTTCCTCTTGGATTTAGGAGTCATCTAGGGAGCAGAAGCAGGGTTTCAATATGGAGGACAAAGTCCCGCCCCTTCCATCAGTGTGTTGCTTTGTGTTGTTTTGTGTTGTTTTGTGTTGTTTTGTGTTGTTTCGTGTGTTCTCACGATGCAGCCGTCCAGGTCCTGCAGGCCGTGTTTCTGGTCGCGGCCCCGGCTCGGTTTCTGGTCCTGGTCCCGTTTCTCCGGCTGCAGGACCGACTCGTCCAGAACCTCCGTCTCCATCGGGGGCTCGGGGTGCAGCAGAGGAAGACTCTGACTCTTCCTCACCACGTGGTCGCCCTGGAGACAGAGGGGAGGTGAACGCACAGAGAAACCACAGACAGAAAAACGACAGACAGAAAAACAACATAACACAACAGGCATGAAACCAAAG
>NC_136604.1:22294213-22299213 GCF_910589615.1 Taurulus bubalis
ATCTTGGCCCCCATGTCTCCCATGGAGTTTCCACTGATGTCCAGCTTGGTCAGAGACGTGTTGCTGCCCAGGGCGTTGAGGACGATGGACATGTCGGTCTTCAGCTTGGAATCAGCCAGCGACAGCGAGGTCAGCGGCTGCAGGGGAAACGATTCTTTATGGGAGGATTCTATCCAGAGTGTCTAATGAATGAGGGCTAAGTGATGGGCAACAAAGGAAGAAGACACAAAGAAAGAAAAGTTCCACTCACTGAGTCCTCCTCTTGGATCATGTGGACCAGGGTGTCCAGAACCTGAGACACATTTCTGGGGAAAAGTTACTCGACAATTAAAAATGTGATCAAGTGACAACCCAACTCTATTAATGTATACGTTGTGTGTGTGTGTGTGTGTGTGTGTGTGTGTGTGTGTGTGTGTGTGTGTGTGTCGCCCACTTGGACTTGATGTTGTTGAAGTTCTTGCCCAGAGACAGGTGTCTGATGGAGCGGTTCTTGGCCAGCCAGACCAGCAGGGTGGTCAGATCCATGTCCAGACCTGGAGGGAAACGCAGCACACAAACATGAACACGTCCGGGTTCAAAAGGCAAGATGGCGGTGGCCATCACGGAGGCTCCAAACTCTAGAAATGTTCCTCACCGTTGTCAGAAATGTCCAGACTGGAGATGTTGGGAATCTCCGCCACACAACCCTCCAGGATCTGGGATCCTCCCGAACGCAGCTGAGAGCGAAAGAGAGAGAGCTGGATCTCGAATAGTGAACTGAAGCTAAAGTGCTGCTTCGTGAAGAGCTACAGGATCCTGGAGGCGTTTGAGGTCCGTGTGAGGTTTACCTCGCAGCAGCTGAGATCCAGAGACACGTCACTGAGGTTCGGGTTGCAGCCGAGTCCCAGCAGCAGCGCTCTGCAGGCGGGAAGGCACGCGAGTCATCGCACAACAGCTCATTACAGCAGATTACATGGAGTCACGCATCGTTGTTATGGTCGACACTTTCTAGTGGACCAACGTTGGCAGTGACGACGTGATCACGTGACCCGCTTAGTGGTTCTCCCTCAACACTGGACCATTACAAAATATATATATATATATAAAAAAAGGGAAAATAGGGTCTAGTTTGGGTCTAGTTTGAAAAATATCTAGTTTGAAAAATATCAAGGTTATTTTTGTGCTTGATATTTTTAGGATACGTTCTTAAAAAAAATTCAAAATATTCTAACAATGCAGAGCATACAGAGAACATTAATAAACAATACAAGTTACATAATAAGTGAAGAAAGAAAAAATACACAAGTAGATGAAATAATAAATAAAGTAAAAAGATAATTCTTTTTTTCCAAAAAATATCAAATGTATTTTTCTGCTTGATATTTTTAGGAAACGTTTTAATGAAGAAAAAAAATCATGTTGGCTGCATTTGTTTTATTCTCAGTTCTCTTCACTTATAAGTCTTTCTTGTTATGTTTTTATGGATTTGTCCTTGTATGAAACCTTCTCTCTCAGTGAAACATTTTCTCTGAATGTAATACATATTTAGATACTACAATGCATTGACCACATATTCAGCGATCTGCTCCAGCTCTGTTTGTGTTTTCTTACTTCAGAGCCTCGAGAGGCAGCCGGGTTCCCGACAGGCTGACGGAGCTCAGAGCCTCAGCGCTGCTGAAGAACTGCTTAAAGGACGGAGAGATTTCTTTACACTTCCTGTGAGGAACGGGAGGAGAGACGCGTCAACAAAACCTCGTACTGTTCGTTAAGTTAAATGAACATTTAATCATTTAATAGTGAAATAATGTGCCGATCCAAGTCAGAGAGTCTGCAAAATATCTGTAATATTAGATGTGTTCATGAGTTGTCTGCTGATGGATGGATGTGAGTTTAATATCTGACCTGTGAGAGAAGACCGACTTCGACATGTTGAGGACGGAGAGATGCTTCAAAGCTCCTCTGAGCAGAGACGCACACACCTGAAAAAACAACACAAAACTGAGCTTAAGCAAAACTAAAAGCAGGTTCACGTCTTTCACAAGAATGTCTGAAGAAGCAGGAAGCAGTGTTTGTATTTCTGCGTGTGAGCGGCCTTCACCTGATCCACAGAGCAGTCGCTGTTGGACAAGTCCAGAGTCTGCAGGCAGTTTGGGTGACTCAGGAAGCTGTGCAGGTTCTGCGCAGAACAAACAGAGAACACATCACTGTCCGATGTTTTGACTCAAAAGCGTGAAGGAGCTGTGACGGCGGGACGGGGAGGCGGCTGCGTACCGGCAGGTCGTCGCCTCTCAGCGAGTTTCCCGACAGGTCGAGGTGCACGAGAGCGGCGGCGACCGCCGGGTTGGCGGCGAGAGCCTGACAGAGAATGTTCACACCTGCAGGAAGCGACAAACTCAGGTGAGCAGTGAACCACCAGGGGGCGACTCCTCTGGTTGTATAGAAGTCTATGATTCATGTGTTAAAGCTGCATTCTCTCTACTGACCACCAGGGGGCAACTCCACTGGTTGTATAGAAGTATATGCTTAATGTGTTAAAGCTGCATTCTCTCTTCTGACCACCAGGGGGCAACTCCTCTGGTTGTATAGAAGTCTATGCTTCATGTGTTAAAGCTGCATTCTCTCTATTGACCACCAGGGGGTGACTCCTCTGGTTGTATAGAAGTATATGCTTAATGTGTTAAAGCTGCATTCTCTCTTCTGACCACCAGGGGGCAACTCCTCTGGTTGTATAGAAGTCTATGCTTCATGTGTTAAAGCTGCATTCTCTCTCCTGACCACCAGGGGGTGACTCGTCTGGGTGTATAGAAGTATATGCTTCATGTGTTAAAGCTGCATTCTCTCTCCTGACCACCAGGGGGCGACTCCTCTGGGTGTATAGAAGTATATGCCCCGACACAGTGACTCAGGACAATAATGAAGTATATATGTATTTTCTGCGTGTTCACCTTTAGGGGTCATGGAGGTCCTGGAGAGGTTCAGGTGCTTTAGGCCCATGGGAAGCTTGGCTAGTTGAGCACTCAGAGCAGCAACACCTGCGCACACACACACACACACACACACACACACACACACACACACACTTAGACCTCAAAGAGCTGATGGCTCCAGCGTGGCCACCAGAGGGCGCATGACGTCACCTCTGTGAGCCGTAACAGTAAAGGTGGTTACATTATTGTAACCCTAGTTCTATGAGCACAGGGGGAGCCTGCTACTGGACTGTGTGGGTAATACCGCAGAGTCCACTAGAGGGCGGAGCCTGTGTGAGTTAGAACAGAGCATTATAAATGCTTCTAATGGGCCTTATCATGAAGAAAACCTCCTCCCTATCTTTAAGGACACATTTATGACCCATATTAGTGTGCCAACTATGTGTGTGTGTGTGTGTGTGTGTGTGTGTGTGTGTGTGCACACGCGTTGACCTTTGTCCTCCAGGGAGTTGTTGCTCAGGTTGAGCGTGTGCAGCGTGGAGGCCGGGTTGTACGACAGCGCGGTGGCCAATTTCTGAGCAAAATCACTGAAGAAGAGAAAGAAACAAAAACAATGTAGCGACGACGTGATGATGTCATACTTCCTCACGCACAATCAAGAAGATAACAAACACGCAGTCGGTATCCTGCATGGACTTTGTGTCCGGAGTCACAAACGGGTTATTTGCTCTCATTTGAGGGCGAGGAATCAAAGTGGTTTCATGCACTGGAGGTTGACCTCTGACCTTTTGAGTCCCGTGTTGTCCAGCACCAGCTCCTCCAGCCGGCTGGACCGGGACACCACTCTTAAGATCTGGTCACAGATATCAGTCGACTGGAGGACACACATACACACACACACACACGGTCATAATTCTGTCACATTCTGTTTTTTTTATTTGTTTTAAAAAGGTGCACGCTGGTTTGTTACCAGTTTGTAGTCCTTGGTGGAGAGTTTAGTGAACCACTGGTTGAACTCCAGAGCTGCGATGATCGCCACCAGATCTCTGCAATAAATACATAAATAAAACCTTCCAGATGTGAGAGATTGATTTAGATTGAAAAGTGAAAAGACAACAAAAGACAGCATTGATTTAAACACATTTTTTGTGAGAAACAAATCCCACAGCAGGCGGGTAAAGCTCTTCCTCCTCCTCACCTTCACCGGGTGATGAACTCACCTGTTCTCCAGGTGGATGAAGTCCTGCAGGTTGAGCTCGCGGGTGTCCTGGGTGAGATAGATGGTGTCCACGTCCTGAGGAGAGAAGGAAGCGGCTTCGTGACGGTGCGTTCAGGGACATTACGAAAGACTAAACTCAGCGGCAAAGAAAGACAAGAAAAACACAGATGGAGGAAAACAAAGGCACAACATGGAGGTGACAAATAAATGTGACGAAAAGAAGAGGAAGAATAACAATAACAAGCAGAATAAGAACAAGAAGAGGAACAAGAACCAGAACAAGAAGAAGAACAACAAGAACCAGAACAAGAAGAAGAACAACAAGAAGAGGAACAAGAAGAGGAACAAAAACCAGAAGAAGAACAACAAGAACCAGAACAAGAAGAAGAACAACAAGAAGAGGAACAAGAAGAGGAACAAAAAACAGAAGAAGAACAACAAGAAGAGGAACAAGAAGAACAACAAGAACCAGAACCAGAAGAGGAACAACAAGAAGCAGAAGAAGAACAACAAGAACCAGAAGAAGAGGAACAAGAACCAGAAGAACAACAACAAGAACCAAAAGAAGAACAACAAGAAGAGGAACAAGAAGAACAACAAAAAGAGGAACAAAAACCAGAAGAAGAACAACAAGAAGAGGAACAAGAAGAACAAGAAGAAGAGGAAGAAGAAGAACAACAAAAACAACAAGAACCAGAAGAAGAGGAACAAGAATAAGGGAAAAGGAAAAGAAACGAGCAGAATAAAACCAAAAGGAAGCAGGTGAATAAAAGGACAAAATAAAGACGATATTCAACATAAGAATCCATAATAATCGGATCAGATGAAGACGAAGTAGTAGAAGAAAGGAGAAGAACAAGAACCAGAAAAGGAGT
>NC_136604.1:22304213-22426713 GCF_910589615.1 Taurulus bubalis
GGCCGAGAACCAAAAGACTCTGGGTACCCTCGTCCGTCTGTCACCCACCAGCACTCGGTTCTCCAGCTTGTCACCTTTGACCTCCAGCTGGACTCGGCGCCTCAAGGTCAGCTTCACCCGCCGGCCCACCGCCTCCCGCACGCTCTCTGCAACACACAGGAACAAGGTTACGGGGCAGCGGCTCTCAAACTGTGGGGCGCGCCCCTCTAGTGGGGCGCGGAGGTATTACAGGCGGGGAGCGGGGGGGGGGAATCCAGAATTTCAAGACCTTTATTCACATATGATAAAAGTACACGGATATAAACCGTCATTAATAAATACATGGCGAAATGCTTGTACTTGTGTGTAAATGTTTATGTTACGCCGTTAACCCTCGGGGGTGCGATGCCGTTTACGTTTTGTTCAACAGGTCACGCTTACACATTGCGCGACGGACAGGACTCTCGGCGACTCGCCGATTCTTTGGCAAAAGCCGTGAGGTCGGCTTTTCTGCTGTTGCATCCCTCAAAGCAGAACACAGATCTGAGCTCAACGTTGAGCATTAATTGAGCGACCGTATCAAGTCTACGACCCCGTTTAAAAAGAGTTGTAGAGCGAAGAGGCTCACTGCAAACGTGATGCTCACATATCTGCGTTATTGTTTTTATCTTGAAAAAACATTCAGTGCAAAACAGGTTAATTGCAGACACAATAATCTATTTATTTGCCAAATATTAGTTTTTTTTGCATTAATAGAATGCAGAACTGGTTCCCCTCTTCTGTTAAACACACAGGGGTCAGAGGTGCTGCTGGTGTCGCCCTGAAGGGAGGCTCATACACACTTTACAGTAGAACTCTGTTTTTAAAAAGCAAAACGACTTTAATCTTTTCTTGTTGTTCGACAACGAAAACAAACAAAGGGTGAGACGGGTGACACATCACAGCATCTGCTGTGCTTTATAATACTTTAAGGGGAATAACAGTTTCAACCTGCGTTTATTTATCTGACCTTTTAATTTGTCTGTCGTGATCACTGATGATCAGCGATGCAAAAACTATCAATAAAGTGGATTATCAAGATAATCGTGAATATATAGAAAAAAACATCCAGACTGATTAAAATAAATACAGAAATCAACACATAAGAAAGAATATTTGAAAGTCTTAATTTATGTATGATTCATCATTACCTCATTTAAGATTGTTTGATTTTTACAGAAAATAAATGAGCGTCCTTGGTGTCCAACATTACTTGTTTACAATACTTGTTTCATTTAAATGTTAAATTTTTAATGTCAATAGATTCCAGTATGTTTTAGTGACTTTTAAAAATAGTTGTAGCCCTTTAAGCCCTAACCCTAATAACCCTAACCCTAATAACCCTAATAGCCCTAACCCTAATAGCCCTAACCCTAATAACCCTAACCCTAAAAACCCTAAAAAAATTTTGATGATTGTCAGGATAATATTGTGACCAATCCCCCTCATTGTCCTCATGCATCGGGGTTGAGAATTTAAATCATTTATTTTAAATTCAAGATGGCTTCTCGCCCAAACGACACACTGGAAATTAAAAAGATTATCTTCACCAAAAGGTGGCGAATGATGACGAAAACAGACAAAAAATATGAGAAACTTTTGAGAAGCTGAAGGCCACACGAAGAGAAACACTTCATGATATTCTGTTTTATTGAAAGAGAAAATAATTCGGTCGCCGACTTTCTTCTGTACGAACTTTGATTCAGCGCCGCGAGTCGGGAGAACGTTCCTCGAGTGTCTGACTGGTTTTCTGACTACTGGTGTTACTCCTCAAACCAGTTCCCCCACCAGCACGCTGCCCAGTGGTTTGTGTTTTATACAGCTAAATGTGGCTTTAAGAGTGGAGGCTACTGCTACAGTGGAGGGGAGGGAGGTCCTTCCATTCCAGCTAAAAAAATATTAAGCAAAAAGCCCAGTTGGTGGATTTGTGGCTTTAGCAGCGGTGGGAAAATCCAGAGACAGATGGAGGAAGAGGGGGAGGAGGAGGAGGAGGAAGAGGAGTGAGTAACAGACAAGAAAGGAGAGGAGGAGAGGCAGAAAGCAAGAAGACGTTAAGATAATACAAGTTACATGTGGGTCAAATATTAGAGGAAGAAAGAGTGTGTGTGTGTGGCTGAGAGAGTGTGTTAATGAGTACGGGAGCTTGGGCCCGCCCTTCATGACATCATCCTCCTCCTCCTACATGATGAGGTCATGAGGATGAAAACATTGCAGCGTGCAGCTGATCCCAGACACATGGCCGTCTCCCTCCAGCGGCGCTGCGACCCTGCAGGGACCCGCCTCCTTTAGAGAAGATCACGGGGCCGATGGCTGGGATTCTATCTGCTGTGCATTTAAAGATCTTTCCCGTGAAATAGGTGTTTGCAACGGTGACCTAATGTTCCAAAGAAGTGCCGAGACAATCGCTTTAATGATCGATATTCGAGCACGGATGCTTAACAATTGTAGAGATGCGTTATTTGTCTCTGTTTTATCTCCACAACATGAGAAATGAAACGCTGAAACGACAACAAAATGACAGAATCTCGCTTAGAAAAACGGCAGATTTACGCATCACAGGATTTTTTTAGCGCTTCATGTCCTTCAGAAGTAACGGAAAGCTAACAGTTAGCTGTTAGCGAGCTGCCGTCAGCTACGTGTTAGCGCCACAGACCGTGTGTAAGAAGTGGACGTCGTTGTCGTGACGTCACCCGCTGGTTTTGAGTTCGCCGATTTGGCCGTCGCCATCTTGGATTACGGCCGTCAGCTTTAACGCACTTGCCACCTGGTTAGCATGCTACGATAGCTAGCCAAAGTGCTCGCAAACACAACACTGCAGCTTTCTGATTCATCCACATTCCACTAGAAGATGCAAAGATGCCGTCTAAGTTATGAGGTATTATTTAGTATATAAAACTTGACATTTGGACAACATTCTTGCAGTGTGCATCCTTTTTGCAGCCCGGCAGCGAATGAAAACGTTGTAAATTAGTTCTTTACCCCAGAATCCCGCCACACAGCAGCTTTTAGGCATTTAAATGTTGGAGGACGATGAACTGTACCGCTCCGGCGGGGGCGGGGCTTAACCACAACTAACTAAACATATTTAATGTTCCGCTAGACAACGAAAGGCGTGGACTTGAGTCACTTGAGATTTCCCACCAAACAACTTAAAAACTTGTTTTATTGCAACTCCTTTGATGGTCAACTAATAGTTTGGGTCGTTTTTATAATTTTCTTGAACCCCCGCTTGTCTAATTTCCCCTCCTCCCCCTTCATCACGTCTTCCTCCATCTTTGAGAAGCTGCTGATGAGCAGCGTCAGGTCTGGCTGCTCCTTTTCTGTCTTTTCTTTTTTCCCAGCAGGCGATGGAACAAACAGCTCCATTCATCCTCGAGGTCCGGAGACGTGCCGGCCGTAACCGAGAGCACGGGGTGGAGAGTCGGGTTCGGGGTCCTGGTGTCTGACCCTTTATCACCTCACTGATGCAGATACACTGGATTATGGATGAGCATATTTCTGATGTCCTCACATCCTAGTTTAAACGCTACGTATCCACTAGCTGTAACCGCTCGGCCCAGAGGCCGGTGTTCACCATCTCTTCCACTTTATGATCGACATCTTGCATTAACATTTGCATGGAGATCTTTTTAAAGATAAGATCGTCCGTTATTATCCCCACAGCAGGATCACAGCAGCAGAAAACCAAACGGGTACAATAAGTAATCAGACAGTCAAAAGGTATAATAAATAAGTTAATTAAGTAGCTAAAGCATATACTACATAATCAGATTGAGTGATTATATAAAAGTGCATTGATAAAGTGGGTTCAGAAACTAATATTTGTCA
Organism: Taurulus bubalis; assembly: GCF_910589615.1. Classification (NCBI taxonomy): domain Eukaryota; kingdom Metazoa; phylum Chordata; class Actinopteri; order Perciformes; family Cottidae; genus Taurulus; species Taurulus bubalis. The sequence continues at coordinate 22,308,060 of NC_136604.1, forward strand.
ACTTCTGCCTGCTTTAACTTCTAATGTAACTTACATGTCAGATAGATTGGGTCTTTCTGGGTTTAGTTCAGTGTAACGGTGCATTTACTGACTGGCTATGTTTTTCTGTTCATGGCTCAATAAAAATAAACTACTGTTGTTATTTCTACAGTCGCTTCCTTTCCGCCCAACGTAAAGCCGACAGGTCGGCTTCTCCAGCGAGAGAAAAGTGCAGTTTTGATTCCCACTCAGACTTCCAGGCAGTCTGTTGATAATATCTCACAACCCAAAGGAATGTCACAGGACACGCCCCTTTTCCCAAAGCTTTCTCTCCCCCACTTCAGACCAGGAAGTGGAGGAGAAGCTCTCAGGTGTCCCTCAGGGCATGAAAAGGACTTTTTACTGAAACACACCTAAACCACACCTTAAGACATGAATAACAGAGGCACTGTTGGTGCATGGACACACCAGGACGCTCCCATAATAGTCAAGAGGGTTTATTTCACTTTATGGAAGTCACTTTAGCCTTTCCACAATATTCCCATTAGATTTAATCTCTTTTTATGGTATTTTTAACCTCCGATTTGTTGTATTCCTTTAAAAATCCTTAATATTCAAGTCACTAAATGTACTTTTAGCTCCTTAATCACGCTTTAAAGTATAAACATGTGACATATGCTACAGGTGATATCTGCGATATCCATATTGTGAGTTGTTATCTTTTTTTTTGTATAATAAAAGATTTTAACCCGACATCTACAAGTTTAAAGTAACTTTGAGTGAACTCACCGAGCAGCTCGTTGGAGATGTCCTCCGACATTTCCTCTCGTCTCACGCCGAGCAGCAGTCCGCTCAGGAGGGCCGGAGACGCGGGGAGACCCGGGGAGAAGCAGCGGAGCAGCGACACGGACACACACACACACACACGGTGAAGGTGCAGTCCGCGGCTCCTCAGCTGGTCACCTGTCTGCCTGCGCACCTAACCGACTGTTACTGCATCCATGCCCGCATGCCCGGACACGTTACGCGCGCGCACGCGTTACGTTACGTTACTTCTGCATGGCGCTGGATGGACGTGACGAGGAAGAGGCTCAAACTCTGCTCTGCAGAGGCAGTCGGTGTGTGTGTGCGTGTGATTACAAATCAGGGAGGCATGTTTCTCTCACACACACTTCAGTGGTCCCTCCTCTCCTTCAGTATCCTGGAAAAAAACAAAGTTTTGCTGCTGAAAAGTGAGCAAACAGCGACACCTGGTGGCCGTTTACGTGTACGTGTACACCTCCCTACCACTGGGGTCCGGGTCGTGTTTACCGGGTCGTGTTTACTGGGTCCCTTTGTCTTTCAGGATGATGAGCCTCACCTGAGCCTGGAGCCCATATCAGGGTTCTTACGTCATGGAAAACCTGGAAAAGTCCTGGAATTTTAAAATGGTTATTTCCAGGCCTGGAAAAGTCCTTGAAATAAATAAATAAATCCCAAAAGTTTAGAAAAAGTCATGTATACGTGTTATATTCATGTGTTCATGACGTTCATTTACGCTGAGTTTGAAATAATGAATATGCTTTTAAAAGAAAGACTCAGAATATAAGCAGGCATACATACAGGCATCTATATAAATGTTTATTCTTTTAATCAAACTATTGTCTCATTCATTTGTGTCATTTAAGGTTTACTGTATGCTTTGTGTTCTCATTGTTAGTTTAAATACTACATTTACTCACTTTTTACTGTTTACACCCAGACTTCACTAAATGTTTGTAATGGACATTTGGTTTAAAGTCGTGGAAAAGTCATGGACTCCATTGGTCAAAGTGTGTAATGTGTTCGTAATGGATTACAATGTGACGTGAAAAATCACCAAAAAACAAGGCAAATCTTATTTACAAGACTACAAGCAGTTATTAAATTGCTCTTTCTTTAACTTAAATAATCAAGTATAACTAAACAAGTTTCAGTAAGAAAATATTCATTTTTCACTTCATTTAATCTTTTGCATAAATGTGTTATCTGGGTGCCTAAAAAAACATCACATCTCAGCAAAGCAACCAATCACAACCACGCATTGAGCTTCTTTTCTGGATAGTGGATTGAAAATATAGGTGTATTGCAACTTCACAATACAATTCTGCCCATGTGCATTAATTATGTCCCTATCCACTGAGTACAGCCCCTTCCACAATCATTCTCTCTGCCTGAACCCTCCTTCTGACCTTGTAGCAGCACCAACGAGGACCAGACAGTCTGATGACATCTTGCTCGCCTTCATGTGAACGTAAGTGTTGTCATCATTCAGCTGCGTCTTCAGTGACACCACACACTTATTTGACATAAAAGATACAAGTAAATAAAAGATAAATCCCTCCTACACGTTGGTTTCTATTATGCATGAACTGACGAAAACTATCTGGCTAGCGTGAGAACCCAAAGGTATCAGATTAAAGATGACCTGCTTTACGAGGTTTTCTTGACTAATCACTGTCTGTCCATTCAATAGAAGTGAAATCACCACGTCCTTTGACTGCAACAGAAAAAGGACCAGTAGATTGCACCAATGGTACACCACAACACACACAAACAACAGAGTTGGCAGTAATTGGTTTGGGACACAGTATTCACTGTTTTTTCTGGGCCAGGAAGCGGGCGGCAACTGTAGAAATAACAGAGAAGCATAACCAGTGACAGGCCAAACAACCGCAAAGGCACAAGTTACACAATCCTTCGTGAGATCCAGCTGGATATGATTAAAGAGCAGGACACTCATAACCTGGAGAGCCAGACCAGCGCGGCTGAACTAACAGACGTGTCAGGATTTCCTTTTTCTACTCGAGAAGACCTGAGTCACTCCGATGCCAGAGTGACCTCAGAGGAGTTCTTCCTCTGAGGTCACTCTGATGACAGAGTGACCTCAGAGGAGTTCTTCCACGTTCTGCTGCTACGCCGAAAGAAGAGGAACTAACCCCCTGAGTCATGAAACACTCCTCTAGAGGGTGAATACCATGGAGCCAACAGAGGGACACAGACATTACCTCATGTCAAACATTTCTAAGAAAATAACATTTCTTTCAGCACCTTGGACAGATCATCAATTCCCATCAGTGAGATTTAAACATTGTCCTAAATGTCATAATTCAGCATTTTGTAACTAAATAGTTGCCATTTTTCTGCAAGCTGGGATAAAATGCCACTTCTTATCACAACAAAATGTTCATTCAGAAACCTGTAGATTCCTGTAAAGCTGCAAGCGCTGCAATATTTGCAGACAGTGAAGATATTTTAAAACAGATTGCGTTGCTTTTACTGAGCGAGTTTTCACTGAACAACAGGAAGAAGTGGCAAAACAAATCAAAATTTAAAAAATGTTTTATTCACTCATTCATATTACAAAGATTCACACGAGCCCCTTTAAACAAATTAGTTGAAAACGTAGTAATTACATTTTTCAAGTCAAATCCTTTAATCACATTTTAAATAAAAAATATCAGATTTAATTATTCATACAGTATTATTATGCATGCATAAAGGAAAAGGAATAGATAATTATAACTATTTTAAATACAGGTCCATTAGACAAGCTGCTCAACTTAGCTGGCTAAATGGCGCCATCTAGTGGTGGAACCCGTTTAACACACTGAGCCAGAACTCATCTTCCCTTGACAGCAACAGGCTGACACACATGTAACTTTCATGGTAGAAACAAGCACCACATTAAAGCTCTTATTCTGACATGAATCCACATCTATACATGCCGCAGATCAACGGCATCTCGGAGGAGTTACTGTTAATAAATGAAATACAATAATCCAGCCGTAAAAGAGGGAACAGTTAAGAGCCGTATGAACCAGATCCAGGTCTGCATCCTTTGCTGGTTTTGTCCTGATAGTCATCTGCTTCAAAAATACCTGTTAGTCTGGGTTGCACCAACGAGGATTCACTTAATCAAAGATTAGTTGTTATCAATGTTTAGCAAAACTGGGTTTAAAATGAGTAAATGCAGGTTAAAAGTGAAGCAGAGTTCAGTTTTTAAATTGGACAACAGAACACTGTTTAGTTCATCAAAGTTCAAACCAAAATGACTAAGCGATATTGTTGGATTCCCTGTCTGCTCGTAAGTCTCCACCCCCGGTTTCCGCCCACTGCCACGCCCCTCTCCTTCATCCCAGCTGTCGTCACCAGCAGTGGTCCCTAAATGACCTGCCGGTGATCAAGGCAAAATGAATCCTTTCTTCTTAAGTTGTCACATATTAAACCAAAGAAAACATAAATGGCCTCAACCACAATATGTAAATATGAAATATGACTTAAGTCACGTGATTTGCTCGTGGACAACACCATGGCAACAGAGGTCTCTTCAGTTAATTAGACTTGCACTGACATGTCCCTTATGCCATCGGTGTGTGTGTGTGTGTGTGTGTGTGTGTGTGTGTGTGTGTGTGTGTGTGTGTGTGTGTGTGTGTGTGTGTGTGTGTGTGTGTGTGTGTGTGTGTGTGTGTTGTTGATCCTTGTCCCAGCTGCACAGTTTCTCCGGTGTTGGAAGAAGCTTCATCTGCATTAAATAAAGATGATAATTGATTAGAAACACATTCGAAAGAGGTTGAGGCAACTTCTAAAAATACTAATTTTAATAAATCATGAAACAGTGGCTCGCGGACATGTTTTGAGGATCAGTGTTTACTGTAACACCGTGGAGCAGCGTGTCGGAGTTCAGTTGAGATGCAATAGAAATGCTGCGGATTTCGTATTATACACCTTTAAGTTGCCTATTTGTAATGCATGTGTTGTTAATGGGCAGCATATCTGTCATTGGATTTAACCTATGGAAGTCATTTTCTTAATGTTTTTTTCTTTTTTTTTCTTCTTTTTTCTAACAAAGTCACACATATGGGTATTGTTAACATGATTACAGAAAGTATCGATATCGCACTGAGAATCCTCCTCATGTATGATGAGTCAATGCAGTTGTTTCTGGGTTACTGTAATGTGTCATGAGGAAAACATTGTTTCTGTTACTCTGTCGATGGATCTGATGGATGCAACCACACCACGAGATGCCCCTAAATCCTACACACTGCTCTTCTGAAGATGTCAAATAACATAAGAAGTAATATTGCCAATTTGTTTGAATTCCAAAAAGTTCACCACATATTAGAAAATCATTTTATCTGAGATAAGTCTTTTGTAAGTCACAAAACAGGTCAGTCAAAGTGCTTTACATAATGCAATGTCAGCATTAATCAGGGAGTACTACAAAGATATTACACTCATTTCATTAAACAAAACTATATCAACGCAATTGAATAGAGCAAGAAATATGAGTATATAATGATTCTGTCAGGGAGGATAATATACAAGGAAGTTTGTTTGGGAACAAGATGCCCTTACAGACTGAGATGGTTCATATTGTAAAAGGTTCTCCGAAATGTATTTTAGTCCTAAATCATTGAGAGATTTGAAGAAGAGCAGCAGAACTGTAACCGCTTTAATGACTGAGATCCACTGGATAAGCTGGCCACTGCCACCGGACAGTTCTGAGTTCTGGCTCAGTGTGTTAAACGGGTTCCACCACTAGATGGCGCCATTTAGCCAGCTAAGTTGAGCAGCTTGTCTAATGGACCTGTATTTAAAATAGTTATAATTATCTATTCCTTGTCCTTTATGCATACATAATAATACTATATAAATAATTACATCTGATATTTTTTATTTAAAATGTGATTAAAGGATTTGACTTGAAAAATGTAATTACTACGTTTTCAACGAATTTGTTTAAAGGGGCTCGTGTGAATCTTTGTAATATGAATGAGTGAATAAAACATTTTTTAAATTTTGATTTGTTTTGCCACTTCTTCCTGTTGTTCAGTGAAAACTCGCTCAGTAAAAGCAACGCAATCTGTTTTAAAATATCTTCACTGTCTGCAAATATTGCAGCGCTTGCAGCTTTACAGGAATCTACAGGTTTCTGAATGAACATTTTGTTGTGATAAGAAGTGGCATTTTATCCCAACTCTCACTGATGGGAATTGATGATCTGTCCAAGGTGCTGAAAGAAATGTTATTTCCTTAGAAATGTTTGACATGATGTAATGTCTGTGTCCCTCTGTTGGCTCCATGGTGTTCACCCTCTAGAGGAGTGTTTCATGACTCAGGGGGTTAGTTCCTCTTCCTCTTGGCGTAGCAGCAGAACGTGGATCAGGAGTTCAACGGATGATGTTTTTGACCCCAACATGGTGGCACCAAGAGACATTGACCTGGACTGACCTATGCACATCATCATCTTTAAGTTATACGCCTTTATTTTGAAATCCCCACAGCACATCTGGTTAAACCATTTCCATCCAAACGGTCACACAATTGTCAAATCATATTTCAGTTGCTTTTTAGTGAGTTTATATGAATGTAATTGATCGTGTTATAAACATATGATTCATAAGGCTTTTTTAAAAACTTCCTTCATGTTGTCAACGCTCCATGTTCATCAGGAATCTCGTGAAATCTAATGAAAAGAGCTACTGTTGCTCATAGACGTTGTTAAACGTTTTTAAATGCAGTACATCTGATGAGTCGCAGTGAAAGGTGCAGGGGGAGCGTTCCCAGACGGAGACTTCTCGTTGAATCAAGTGGAAACCGAGCCACTCTGATGTCACTCTGATGACATCACAGTGACATCAGAGTGACATCCACCTTTGACCGCGCGAAGGGAAGTGACAACAGTAAACTGTGACAGAGCGTCACTGGAAGTCAGCAGATATTTAACAAACAGTGACAGAGACTTTATGGATGATATCAGATTCATGTCTAGAAATTATTTCATGCAGCCCTAAAAAGGACTCCAGTTATCCTCAACCAAAACCATTTATCTGTTGAAGTAATACAAATATGAACCAAAGAGCCAAAGTGAAGTGCAAACTCTCATCTGCATCGTCATCATCATCATCATTTCCTGCAGCTGGAGCCCCACGGCGCTGATAACCACCGTCTCCAGACCTCAATGCCGTCATGAAACCACTCATGCCAGTAAAAAGCCGGACAGAGACCACAGCAGGGACCCGGAGCCGTTCCCTCATTAAAAGCAGCAGGTTGAAACCGGCTTCCCAGAGCAACACGTTGGTGCGGCCTCTTTTCAAATCTGTTGCGTTGGCCTTTTGCTTATTAGCTCACCGAAATTCAAATAATCCGCCTTTCATACCTTTCATAACTTCCTCATATCGCACCAGTATCCGCATAATATGCAAAAGGTGGTGTCAACACACGTCGGACACGCTCAGATGAACACATCCTAAGAGGAGGCACTGTAGTCCCTGACGTCAGCCGAGGACACAGTGGTTAAGCATTAGAGACATATTTAGATTATGCTTATTTATATCCATATTTTGCATGCTTCTCTTAGCATGTTTTTGGTGGCATTTGCACTTACATGAACAGCAGCACTGTCAAAGGACACAGAGAGGTGGTTTATTGTCCTTTTTTATTACAGAGTGAGTTGAAGTAAAAGTGAACGTATCCAGTATCGATTGCAGTGCCTAGTTATTTATACCCAACACATATTTGTGTACGTTATGCCAGTCTCACTCTCTCTTTCTGTTCATAGAAATGTTCATTCATCATCAGTGGAGACAGTTCACTTTCCATTTGACTTGTTATTCATAGCGGTGAGGCCCTTCCTCCCGGCTCCTGGGAAGCAGAGGCTCTTCATCAGAACCAACTGATAATTAATGTTTCTGCGTTTGCATGGTCGTCATGCAGCTGGAGAGCACACACGCATCAGAAAGATGACATGCGGTGCAAAGAGAGGGACCGAGTCCAGAGCTGGAGGATGTTGACTGAACATGTATTTTTATCTGTCATCCGCGTGCAGTTTTAGTTCTAGTTTAGTAAAAACTGAAGTGAAAGGACCATCCAGTGTCAAGGAGACGTCAAAGAGAAACACTTCTAGAAATCTGAAATGAGTTCCTTAAAAGGTTCCTACTCCCTGTGTCGAAAAAAGGCCTAGAAATAGAGTTCAATAACACCCCTTTTTTGACCTTTTAACCTGAAAAGGATCAGCTATTTCTTGAAGAACTCCAGGGAAGACAAACACTTTCAGTTCACTCGAATGATGTAGAAGGAAGTTTCTAAACAAACGTTCCAAATTCCACGATGTACATTTCGAAGGCAGTGTTTTGAATGTGAGACAGAACTTGAACCCTGGGTGATCCAGATTATTGATGTTGTGCCAAACAGCTGCTCATAGGTATGCAAACATATCGGGGGGATGATACTCAGAGTGAAACCACTTTGGTCCATGTCCGTAGTGTTACTTCATCATTTCTTTCAGTGCTCAGCTCTCTTTGTCAGCAGCTGTTTCTCAGCCGCCTGAAGCCTCTTTGTTTTTGTGCTCATGTACAAAATGTGGAAGTCAGCTGCTCAACAACCAGTGCATGAGACTCTCTGCCAGGACAATAGAATAAAGCCAGGCCGTTCTAGGAATCGGAGGACTGGAAAAGGTCAGCGTAAAAGTTTGTGACCTTTTGTGACCTTGTCTCGACCTGAAGAAAAAGAGAAGACACAAATGACTGATGTTGTAGTTTTGGAGAGTTTATGCATCAATACGAAACTTTGCATATTGTGTCAACTCTTGTTTCTTGTTATCTAGGGAAACAAATGATGAGGACGTCTGTTTCGAATGATAAAGGGAACTTACTGGGAACACGGCGCTCTGCATCATATGCCATAAAAACTTAAAAACAAAAGCCACATTTGTTTGTGGCACCTAAAAATATCTCCAACTAAATAAAAGCATTGGTCGTGCAGACAAATTATGTTTGTGATTCCTCGAAACCGCATCATTTTATGAAACGTGCGCTTAAAGTTTTTGCATCTTACTCCGAGCTGCAGAGACACTTTACACTAGATTATTTTAATAAGATAACAGGACGAAGGACTATTGAGCACTGAATGTCCTGTTGCTTAACGACACTGATCATTAAAATAAATAAATATATAACAGTATTTTCAGACATCAGTGACCTTCCTCTTCAAATGATTCTTCACCCAAATATCAGCTGAGTCATACGGGCAGAAGGAAACATCCTCTCCAAAGTTAATTGAGGTGGAGTTCAAGGTTTGCCAAGCAGGAAGTCAAGGCTTCCTTGTGCGCTTCTGTTCTTCCTCCCTGCTGCTTCCGGCCAAAACACTCAGCAGAATGGAGTTGTTCTTGGAATCTAATCTGGCACCGAGCCAGACAGGAACACTCTGGCTGAACTCTGGCTGGGGAATTTGAGGTGATGCGAAAATCTTCACCATGGCAGTTAATTAATCTGAAATTGAAGATGGATTAGAATTCCTGGTGTTTCCCGAGTCCCATGACATCATTGTTTTGTGTTTAACCCTGTGCACACAAGTAGGGGGGATTGGATTTCTGAGATTAATGTTGTAAATCTAAGAATTTTGTCTTTTCAGAATACGTTCATTTACATAATACACAAATGGAAATAAGATTTTCAATTTTTATTTTATTCAAAAGAATGTATTAAAAAGTAAATGCCACTAAATTGTGAGACAAGTGCCTTTATTATTTTACATGCAGCGGCCCAAATACGCTTACGTACAATTATAACAGTTTACATTTCATCAATAATGATATGACAAACATATTGGTTTTCTTTAGTGACACCGATACATTCATTGTTTATTTATGTCTTTGTTAAGCGTCTAGCTTACTAAGCAAACTAAAACACAGATAACCCTGCAGCTCCATTATATTGTATTTTATTTTACATCTAATGCTCAGTTGAGACTTTTATGCAAATAATTGCCCAAACACAAACAGGTACTTTTGTAGTTTTTGTTTTGTTTTAGTTTTTCATGTAGTTTTTCTTTGAGTAATGATGTTTTCCTCCACACGTAATAGCTTGTGCAGTTCAGTTACATGGGAACATTATGAAGGAGGTTCAACAGCTCATTCCTATTCTAAGTTTTGTCAGAACTGAAATTCTCAAAACAAAGTTTTTTCCGAATCAGAAGACTTCGGGCAAGAGGCAGTGATGTCAACTTGAGGAAGCCCGTTGCTACCCAGGTTGCTTGGGTGGAGTTTTCCATTGTTTAGGTGACACTGTTTCATTGTGAAACCCTACTTTTAATGTTTGCATCACTCTACGTGCCTCTTGTCACATCCTCTTACCTCCCTAGTTTCATTGGAGAGGTTGCAACGCTGATGCTCGGGTGTTAACCTCTCCCTTTAAGCCTTCAAGCCAAACTCTCCACCAAAAACCTGGAGTCAAAATCTAGTTAGTTCCCATCCAAAACATTTAATTAATGAATGTTAATTTCACAGATGTGCAGGTGTGGAACCAGGCTGAGACAGTGGGAAAGTACTTGTGGACATTTTGACACGCCTTGAAACTGTGGTATAACTCCTCAAATACTCCTCAAATACTCCTCATATGCTCCTTATATACTCATATATACTCAACAGCTGCTGGCAACAAGGTCAGCAACACTTGAACCCCAGCCATGTTTTCTCAAAAATTGCAAATGGTTTGCATATACCATACTAAATACAGAATATCTCCTCAACCACAATGGCTATTGGAATAATTGCAAAAGGTATAATATACAGAAAACACGTGTGAGACTAGTTAATAAGTTCATATAGCAGCATATGTGTTACTGGTTTATTGGTTGATAATAGAACACAGGAAAGAAAGAACAATGTCCTCTTTCAATTGATGCATATCTATACATAGAATATCACTATATGTTAACAGTATCTCATCAGATCTAACATGGGGTCCAATGGAGCAGTTGGCTGGACTTCATGTCGCTTTCAGGCTTGCTGACAAAACAAGTAGAAGTTTGTTGGCTTCCACGACGCAGGTGTCATCATTTCTCTACGTTACATGATGGCGAGTCGCTATGGGCCCAAGGAAGAGTGATCTTTTTGCTCTCGTCAAGGCAAAACCCCATTCAAGTGAATGGGACAATTTCTCGCCGTTTTTCCGTGTTTTTCAGGGAAACGGCCGGTCGAATCTCTTGGAAAAGTCATAACACACGATTCCCAATGCAAGCCGCACGTTTTGATGTATTTTGACGTCAAAACGTCAAGATACTCGCCAAAGTTTTGTGGGCCTATGATTATTATTAAGCCTGCAGGAGAACATGCAGTGTGCTCTATGAGCCCTTGCTGGCATCACCGCACCGAATCCAAAAATACACAAAGGCCTTTAACATCAGCCCCTGACCTTGGACCGTTCCTGAAGCCTGACCTTCCTCCAGCTGGATGCAAACACCGCTCCGTAATCTTGAAACCAGGCAGCCAAATCTTCTCCTGGCCGAGTGCTCCGTAACTGATGATGTCGTCCGTGACTTCTGATCTACGCAGTCTGAGGACATATCTTTAAATGCCACTGCCACCGTCACGGGAGACTAAAAAAGACCCACAAGTTCACAACGACTTCAACCATATCTTATTATGTGTTTTGCGGTTAAACAATGACCGTGTGTAGTTCCAGATTTATGGCACAGGTATATTTGTATAGCACAATAAACCTGGGTTTACTTTGTTCTGCAGGCTTGGTCATATTCATGTCAAGGCGGTGATATAACACCCAAACTTTAGCCTCAAATAGTTCATCAGAGATCTCATCGATCTTAATAATGACACATTATTTGGTCTATGCCATACGAAAGAAAAAAGTCCCCTTTAACTGGATTATTGTAAAGTCCAGAGGCATTTCCTGGATTTAACAAACTAAATCTAATATAAACATTAAAGGACAAGCCTTCTTGAACCCGACTTGAACCCGGATCAGAGATGTTTACTTATACAACATAACTTATAAGTATATAGCTAATGAAAAGAAAGGAATGAGCGTCGACCAGCTACCTTTTTAAACCAATCTGGGGGGCAGACTGAGCGATTGTTATATAAAACTGTAAATCATAGCTCATTTTATGAAAAAAAAGCCCCAAACTACTGTATTTGGATGCATTGAACACCATAAGTAATATACAAGTGAAATATATGCTTTGGTACATGAGAAAATTAAAATGAGCGCAAATGCAAATTGTGGAGACCTCCCCTGAATGTTCTCTGTTCTAAACCCTTTGTTCTGCTTCACTTTATCAAAGTCAACCTTTGCAGAGAGAATATTCACATATTGAGCTATGATTTGGGTTAGAGAATGTTCACATATTGTGTTATGATTTGGGTTAGAGAATGTTCACATATTGAGCTATGATTTGGGTTAGAGAATGTTCACATATTGAGCTATGATTTGGGTTAGAGAATGTTCACATATTAAGCTATGATTTGGGTTAGAGAATGTTCACATATTGAGCTATGATTTGGGTTAGAGAATGTTCACATATTGAGCTATGATTTGGGTTAGAGAATGTTCACATATTGTGTATGATTTGGGTTAGAGAATGTTCACATATTGTGTATGATTTGGGTTAGAGAATGTTCACATATTGAGTTATGATTTGGGTTAGAGAATGTTCACATATTGAGTTATGATTTGGGTTAGAGTTGGACCGTACAGCTGCATCATTTCAAAGAAATAATCATCCTGAAAGTGATTTTTTTATAGGCGGACCTGAAACCTTTTAATTTTTCTGTGTGTCATCTTCATTTACTCTTAATCAGTAACATATAGACTGATATTTACACATCTGAACAAAATCTCACATGTGTATATTTTATTATAACACCAACATTATTCAAATAGCCCTAGTGGTTGCAGAGATACATTTTCGAGCAGAGGCCTAACCATAGGTTGTTGTTCAAAAGGTTAAAGCCTGGAAGGCCCAGGTGAACTAGATCAACCTGGGTGCAGCACCGGCGGCAACGCCACATCAGGCCACAGGGGGCGTAAGGTGACACCTCCCCCACTTCCAACCCCCTTTCTTCCAGCAGCCCTGCTTAGAACACGGCCATCTTCAAGCTTTCTACACACCTGGAAGGTTTGTGATGACAAAACTCTGTCTGCAGACAACAGACTAGACAGACTATAAACAACCAGGCAAAGTACTCAAAAACCTCCTGTGTGGTAGTTTCTGAAGCAGTATGGTGTCTCTTGCCATGATGCCACACACACACACACACACACACACACACACACACACACACACACAGAGAGAGACAGACTTACAGGGTGGTTAACATGATTACCTCATTCAGCTGTGGGTCGAGGCGGACGGAGGACGTTTCCATCACTACTCATAAAAAAGTGTCCATAAATAATATAAACAGAACTTCTGTGTGTAACTACATCCCTATATGGCTTGACAGTGTATGACGCAGCTGTTGGTGCCGTGGCGATACCAACAGGGGAAATCCCACACAGAACTGTGCCTCTTGTTTCAATAAGGACGTCATTGCTCTTCATGCTCGTTCAACAAATCTCTCTTCTCCAGTTTGAAGATCAATCACGTGTTTTGGTAATATGAGTGTGAGAAACATGCAAAGCATTTTTCACAGTTGCTTCCTGTTAGTTCATCCAGAAAATAACACAATATGTTGAATGTCTTGCATGGAACAAACAGCACAAGATTTGAATAATTCAACAATGCAAATGGTTGTTGACGACATCATCAATCATCTTAAAATAGGATGTTTCAGCTCATCTTTTGCGGCTGGGAAAAATGAGTATCAATGTCAATCTGTTCGCAATACTTACTACTACTTTAAGATATTTCTTACCTGATTTGCAAATGTTGTGCGTTTCATGATCCTAATTTCTAGATAATTCTTTTAACTAGTTTATTATTGAAGATATTACAAATATGTGTCATTCCAATGACAGATCGTCCCTTTATTCTAAAAAAAGAAAATTAGACTTTTTGACGACAAAAATAGTCACAGTGACTCAATTAGCGTGGGCACAAACTGTCTCTGCCTCAGAAAATATTGTTATATTATATATTATATATTAATATTGTTATATTATACAATGCGTCCTCAAACTACTTTCCATATTGACAGCTTATTATTAGCTTATTGAGGAAGTAAGCCCGAAACAAGAAGTTGTTCAGGCTCAGCAGCTTTTTTTTGCTGCGTTTATGAGGAACCTCATAAATGTCTAGTATTGCCCAATCCTCAACCGTTCAGTCTTGATCTTTCTGTGGCAGTTAACCTCCGACAGACTGACGGACGCTCGCTTCCCACCATGACGCAAAGTTGTTTCCACCCATCAGAAACACTGATGACGCCTCATGACACAGGAAGCAATTCCATTGACTCATCATGCATGTTGGTTATATTGGTTTTCAGTTTTACACCTGAAATGAAATGTTAAATGATATCCACTTCAAATTATTATTATGCCAAAATGGCAATAATGGCAAAATGAACAAATAACAGAATCTTCCAAAATAACATTTTAACATCATTTAAAGGTGCAGTGTGTAGGGTGCATTACCGGAAATTGAATAAAATAGACTTAACTATGTTTTCATTAGTGTATAATAATCTAAAACTAAGAATCATGCTCGTTCCATCAGAATGATAATATCTACATATGGAGCACGTTCTCTTCACGGAGTCCGCCATGTTGAACCTCTGTACCTCTACGGCAGCCCAGAATGGACAAACCAAAGGGTGAGCGTAGGGATATTACATTATTGGCAATGCCCCTAAATCCTACACACTGCTCTTCTAAAGATTTAAAATAACATAAGAAGTAATATTGCAAATTTATTTTAATCCCAAAAGATTCACCACATATTAGATAATTATTTTATCTGAGATAAGTCTTTTGTAAGTCACAAAAAAGGTCAGTCAAAGTGCTTTACGTAATGCATTTAAGCATTAATCAGGGAGTACTACAAAGATATTACACTCATTTCATAAAAAAAAAAAAAAATCAAAGCAATCGAATCGAGAAATAAATATGAGTATATAATGATTATTTGTTCCAGCTCTGTGGATGCTATCTTTAGTTTGGAGTCTGGGAACAGTTCACTACAAGATGCCCTTATAGACTGAGATGGTTCATATTGTAAAAGGTCCTCCGAAATGTATTTTAATCCTAAATCATTGAGAGATTTGAAGAAGAGCAGCAGAACTCTTCAATGACAGAGTCTCAAGATCCAATACAAATGTTTCTGTTTAACTGAAAGGATTTCCACCATCATGGATGTGTTCAGGGGACTTGCAGTAAGAATTGGGTGTCATCTGCATATTGTGATCGATGATTTTAATGTATTTGTATAATTTGCAAATTTAGTTTTATTTTATTTTTTTAATTTATATTTATTTAGTTAAATAAAAGAGGCCCAAAGATTGAGCCCTGGGGGACTCCATATGTAAGGTTTGATGCACATGGGGAAAGAAAGTAGCACCTGTCCTGTAAATTTAAACCACTTTGGGACAAACGTCTGAAAGTATTGTGCAACTTGCATATCGAGTAGTTCTGTATGGTCAAGCATTAATATCCAACAGATCCAACTGGGATTCAGATATTTCCAAATGTATATTGCTTGCTTTTCTGCTCTGCTCTATCAGTGTTTATCTTTCATTGCATTATTTCTTTGATGATGTACCAGTGCATTTATCGTGTACTATGTATGTATTATTGTATATTTTGTATTGTGATGTTATGTTTTGTGCCCCCTGTCTCAAAGAATTAGGTTGTATATATATGGTTGAAATGATAATAAACTTGTGGCAGCACAATTACAAATGATCCACTCCTGTCTTCAATGGATGGTTATCTAAAATGTTTCCCACCATTCAAAAGGAATATAAACTTGTATGACATTAGCTAGATTGATAGATAATGGACTTGATTTGATTTGTCTGTGTTTCTTATGATGTAATGAAAAATACATTTTATTAAAAAAGAAAGCAATTACCAATAAATGTATTTGTAATCATTTTTATTCAAGCGCAATTTCACACATGCATACAGTTCAATGCATTCTTTATAAATCCTGAAAGACACAAGAGCTCCCCTACATACCGTGTCCTTCAATTTACCTTGTTTCTTTAAATATCACAATAAATTAAATTCATATATTTCATTGATACATATAATGAAACAAAACTGCAGACATATGAAGAGGTAGATTTAATGAAGGCCACCACTTTTTTATTCTTTAAAGGGTAATACCAGTGTTTAGTCAAATAAACGTTCCAATTGTTCAGGTTCTCCAGCTGCGGATTTCTGTGTTGCTGTGATGCAACACGGAGTCGTATCTTTTCAGCATATGTGTATCAGAAATAATTAGTACAATTAGATACCAAAAGGCACACATACAACCACATGAATACTTCCAACAATACATCAATGAGGAATGTACTCCCGAAGGACAAAAACGACACACGTTTGAGAGTGAACACGATATATATATTAGATCTGCATTATATTATATTACATTATTACATGATATCCTCATCACATGACTTGGAATGAAGTGTGCTGCAAAACATGTCGCCTTCCAATAGTTTTCTGGAACATTAATTTCAGGCTGGGTGAAAACTTAAATCAAAAGGGATGTTAATCAGCTCGATGCAGACGGGAAGTAAATTTACTTTTTCTCTAATTGACCGGTATTCTCCTTTAACTAATGCAAAAAGTACTGAAGCCAGTATTGACAGTGCATAGGGCAGCAACAACACATGTTATGTATACTGGAACCAGTCAAAGTCGTTGGTACCAGTGACCAACTATTTTTCTACTCTGCTATCACAATGACATCCACCTCGTTCCCCAGATCACACAGCTCAAACAGGTTTGAGTCGATTTTCTGCAGCTTGTGCTGTAGCCTGTCTCCGGCGCCGTCCGCCCCCACTTGGGTCAGTATCACCGGCACCTGCCGGATCTGAGTCGCCGTGGCGGACGCGATCCACGCGTTGATCCGCGCGTGGAGTTCTGAGAGGTTGAATCCCGAAACTCTTGTTTTTTTGCTGCTCTCGGACGGGAGCTTCTTCAGAATCCGACGCAGTCGTTTCGTGGGGATCTTCTGGTGGACGAAGAAAGCCGGGAGGATTTCTTTGAGGTAGTCGCCTCCGTCTGCAAGAAATGAACAAGATGATTGATCGGAAACTGAGAAGGATTCATGAAAACACTTTAAAATAGTAAAACATTTGAATGACCACATTCCAACTAGTTTACGATTATTGGTATTAAAGCTTTTCAATTTAATTGAGAACAATTCACAGGCATGCTGACTTTCAAGTCTTGGATGTCAGAGGGTCTTTGAACACAGCTTTAGAGACAATCTCTTTGTGTGTATGCACATGACCATATTGTAACTTTGTCAAAATCTAACATTGTCAATTCAATTAAAACTAATTTGGGCTTATTGAGATGTTAATAGAAAGTATAAACATCTCAATAAAGAGGAAAACACAGCTTGAACCACAAAGTGACTCGTCAAGAAGGATGAGTTGCGCAATATGTTGTTGTGGAGTTTTTGCTGTGTTGAAAGAACTTGTGGTTAAAGATGTTTATTTTACTTCGTTAAGGTGCTTTTAAGTTGTGCACTTTGTATTTTATGTATTTTCCAAACACCATTATGTATACTAGTTCAAAGCAGTGACCCTAAATAAATGACCTGAAGGAGACAGTCAAGCATATTGTATCATATACCATGCATCATATATCGTGTTTCATGCATCATATTTCATGTATCATATACCGTGTTTCATATATCGTGTTTCATGTATCGTTTATCGTGTTTCGTTTATCGTGTTTCATGTATCGTTTATCGTGTATCGTGTATCGTGTTTCATGCATCGTTTATCGTGTATCATGTATCGTTTTTCATGTTTCGTTTATCGTGTTTCATGCATCGTTTATCGTGTTTCATGCATCGTTTTTCATGTTTCGTTTATCGTGTTTCATGCATCGTTTATCGTGTATCATGTATCGTTTATCGTGCATCGTGTATCGTGTTTCATGTATCGTTTATCGTGTATCGTGTATCGTTTATCGTGTATCGTGTATCGTTTTTCATGTATCGTTTATCGTGTATCGTTTATCGTGTTTCATGTATCGTTTATCGTGTATCGTTTATCGTGTATCGTTTATCGTGTTTCATGTATCGTTTATCGTGTATCGTTTATCGTGTATCGTTTATCGTGTTTCATGTATCGTTCATCGTGTATCGTGTTCCATGTATCATATATCGTGTATCGTTTATCGCATATTGTGTATCGTATTTCATGTATCGTTTATCGCGTATCGTATTTTGTGTATCGCGTATCGTGTTTTGTACGATCTGAATTGTATACTGTATATGTGTCATATCTTATCGTATATAGTATATATTGCACCGTATATCGTGTCATGTATGACATCATATCGTGCATCGTATCACGTCTCGTGTCTTAAATCTTACATCATGTTGTGTGTTGTTTAGTATATTGTAAGCATTATGGCACTCATGGTGTAGACAGCACAGGCTGTTTTCATAGGAAGTTATGTGAATATAACTAATGACTGGTTGCCTTGAAGGTTGTCGTAATGGAAACAAAATGAATATGCTGCTTTGTATAAGTAAATGTGACCAACCCCCCATGTGGCGACCCGCTCCCTACCGAGGACCTCACCTGTGGACCCGAGCTCCCTGCAGCTCGTGCACACGCTGTCGTGCCAGACGCTGCCCTTCAGCAACATCCGCATCCCCGGAGCGTCGCAGCCTTTGTGCAGCGAGCAGTTCCCGTGGGCGGAGGCGGTGTCGGAGAAGCTGCCATTGGCACAACTGTGGCACACGGTGTCGACGTCCACCGTTCCTGGAGGAGACACGTGAGCAAGGGCTTTAGAAGATGAGTCAAGAGTTTGTAGCACTTGAGGAATGTATTCATCAAATTGGACAGTGGGCTTGTGAACGCGCATCATCCTACATATTCATCTGATTGTGAATTACATTAATGTGTAAACACTGTTGATGCAGTATGATGCAGTTACAGCTGTTTGCCTCTGGGGGGAAGTAAACTACAGTCTAACATCTGACTCATCCCTGATTCAGCGTTTTAAATCCAGCCATGTGGTTACTGACACAGGTTTAAACCTGTGTCAGTAACACATGGCTCATGCTGGGTCACAGTAACACAGCAACACAACACTGCCCTGCAGCTTACAGGCTGATGGGAAGACAATGTAGTGGCGAGTTATGTTTTACATTTATAGCAAAACCTCTGGATTGTGGTGAATTATTGTCTTATTAAAGTTAAAGTTTAAAAACAAGTTATTTAGTAAGTAGTTTTTTTAGATAGCTTTGCAAGCAGCAATAGGAGTTATTTGTATTTTATTCTTTATGTTTGTAGTCTATGGATCCCACCTGAGTCTGACATGAATACACTGAGTCCCGAAAGGCATTGTGGGTACTGTAGAGGAATTAGGTTTTGAACCAATCAGAGAATGTGCAGTAATGATGTGTTAAACAAAACCAAAAGTAATTACAGCATCTCTACCATCCTGTTTGTCCAGAATATCAGGGATATGAATTACGAGTCAAATATTAGAAGAATCAAGACGACATGTTAAAATAATGACATGTAAACAGTAAAAAGTGAGTAAATGTAGTATTTAAACTAACAATGAGAACACAAAGCATACAGTAAACCTTAAATGACTCAAATGAATGAGACAATAGTTTGATTAAAAGAATAAACATTTATATAGATGTCTGTATGTATGCCTGCTTATATTTTGAGTCTTTCTTTTAAAAGCATATTCATTATTTCAAACTCAGCGTAAATGAACGACATGAACACATGAATACAACACATTTACATGACTTTTACTAAACTTTGGGGATTTTATTCTTTCCAATGACTTTTCCAGCCTAGAAATAACTATTTTTAAATGTTCCAGACCCGCAGCCCGCAGCCCTTACCTCTGGTCAGCACCCCCTGCCCGGCCGGACAGTCCCGGTGCCGGAGGCACAGCTCGTAGTCCCGCTTGTAGTACCCCTGCTTACACTCGCAGCGGCAGTCTCTGTCCGCGGCGCACGGCGCGCGCATCGCCTGGTTGTGTCCGCACACGCCGCAGCGCAGGCACTTGCTGATGTAGTTCCACAGCTCCGTGAACGAGCCCGACGGGCAAGGCGCGCACTCGCTAGGGCGCGTGGCCGTGCAGCTGGAGCGCAGGAAGGTCCCGGGCGGGCAGCGGTCGCACTCCACGGCGCGGCCGGTCACCGGGTCCGTGTCCCGGAAGGTCAGGCTCGCCGGCGCGGCCACGCCGGCGACCCGAGCGGCGCGCGCCGAGAGCAGCAGCAGCAGCAGCGGCGAGAGAAGCGACGGCATCTTCTGGAAGAGGGGAGGAGGGTGTCTTATGAGCAACAACAACAACAACAACAACAACAACAACAACAACAACAACAGGTGAGTCAAGACTAACTCTACTGAATGAATTAACACAAATCCTGGAAGTCGTTGTGATTTCTAATATTCCACCAGTTAAAAAACAAAGAAAACAATCAGATGAATTGAAAATATCAATATATTTCATTTAAAATATGAAATCATCATGTTGGGTTTAAGACGTCGGCATTTCTGGGACCTCCAGCTGCTGGAGGTCACCTACCCATCACCATCACCATCACCATCACCTTCACCATCACCTACCATCGTAAATGTGGAGTCAGGAGGAGGATGCCGCGCTCTCCACCTCCCGCGCTATTTATGAGGCGCAGCTGTGACGTAATGTCATGTCACACTGATGAAGTTCCCGATACCAGCCCGGAATGCCAGGGAATATTTAGGACGGAGTCAGTGCACTTACCGAAAGTAACCCCAGGGGACTTATTTCACCTTCAGGGTTCAATATGATTATAATATCTATATCTCGTGTTTATGTCAATGTGTCCTCAGTGATGTTCTGTTTTCATTATTTTTTCTTTTTGTAATATTGAGGAATAATAATTTAGTAAAATCATTATTATTATTACTTTACATCATGACATTCTGTTTAAAATACATCCTTATTGCGTAATCACACCTGGTTTCAATGAGATTCACACTTCTATCAGCAGTAAATATCTTATTTTAATACATTTTTTGATTAAAATGGGTTTGTTATTTTTTTTAAACATTGGAATCGTCTCTTTTACTAATATTGTATAAACCTGCATGATATGTTTTTGTGTGATATTTGTGAAAAGACAAAGAGAATCTAACTGATCAGAACTGTTTATTGTTATTATTATTATTATTATTATTATCATTATATATTTATGGAATGTTACACATGAAGGGAATTTGGTTCGCTGGTTCATGCGTCAAATAAACATATGAGCAAAAATAGAAAATATGAAAATGTATAATAAATAAACAAATAACAGTGCAAGGATATAATTGACGTCTCCAGCGATTATTAATGAAGAACAGGTGTGTTTCAGGTGTGAGACCTCTTTGATCAGATTTAAAGAAGTCTTCATTCCTCCTCCTCACGAGTTTGATGGTAAAGGATCTTTATATTCACGCTCCACTGTGTTGGAGTTCTACACGTCAGTCTCTGGCGCCACCTATTGGCAGGTCCGAGATTAAATACAACATGAGGACAGGTAGAATCATTGCAGTTAAACACATACAGACACTTGTTCCAATGTTTCCAGAAACCAGAAGAACACCTCGTATGACTCTGTCGGCTCACTTAAGACTCATAATTACATCTTCTGAGTCATTTAATCAACATTTAAATTTGTATAGAACATTCCTCAACACAGCATGGAAAATGGGAACATTACGAGTCACAAACATATGACTAGCACATTATCATGAATTTGTTCACAAGTGCACATAACAACTTTGCTAATAGCATAGTAACTTCTCTACTGAGCCAAAGGAGACGCTGAACGTGGGAAACGTTAGTCCAGCATGAAATAGTTAATAATGCAAACATCTCTCTGGTCCTCTTTCACTTTCTCCACCCGGTCCTCTTTCACTTTCTCCACCTGGTCCTCTTTCACTTTCTCCACCTGGTCCTCTTTCACTTTCTCCACCTGGTCCTCTTTCACTTTCTCCACCTGGTCCTCTTTCACTTTCTCCACCTGGGCTCACGTCACCGTCTCGAGGGGAACACGAGGGGCTTTGGCGCTGAAGATCCCTGCTGGGGGTTTCCAAATGACCAAGTGGGAGCTTTTCATAACATGTAGGGAGGTTTTTTCACGTGGTGCCTTTATGAGTGACTCATGACCACTCAGACTTTTAAACCTTCACTCCGGTAAACAAACCAACCTTCACTAAAACGCCTCAAAGGACACTTTCGTTTCACAGTGAGACCTTTGTGGGCTACAGTCGGTGTCCGGGCCTTCCAGGTGTAACTCAGGAATGGTTTTATACTGACTGCTGGTCCGGGCCTGCAGGTGAAGTCGGATCTGGGTCTGTTCCTCTGCTAGAGTCTGAGCTGAAAGAGGTTCTGCTGAACCTGCATGATGTCATCTGGCTTCACCAGAATCCTCCGATGAGGATCTTTAAGAGGAACTCTAGAAGCAGAGCATCTTCTCCCTGATGCCCTCTGAGGTATTTATAGACCTTCATTCGTGTAAACGGTCGCTGACGTCGTCTCCAAATAAAACGCCTTAAATGTAGAGGAATGGAATTGGCGGAGGTTTTCCCGGGGACATGCGTCCATCTTGAGGTGTTTACTCCTGATGTGAAGCCACTCAGGACGCTTTTATAGCCGCTGAGCGGAGCCTCACCGACGGCGACCGATGACGTCATGAGCCGACAGACTCGCCTCGTGGTTATGAGTGAAGGCATGTCAGAGCCACGCTTTCCAATTCACGAGTATGGAGAGGAGGCCCCAAAGGGGTCACTGGGAGTATATCAATACAATTGTATTTTCTTCCAAACAAGGATTACTGAATGGGTAATAAATAACATGTTATTATTATTATTATTATTATTATTATTATTATTATTATTATTATTATTATTATTGTTATTATTATTATTTATTTTTAGTTTCAGTTCTTTATTTGGGGATTTTGTATTATTCTTTTAATCTTACTTTATGAATGTATTTATTTATGTTCCTATATGTTTTTTCCCAAGATGCAAAAATCATGTGGAAATAAATAAAAACTGAAATTAATTAAATGGGAGAATTAATTAATTGGTAAAATATGGAGAGACACAAATTAAATTCAAAGATGAATCATAAAATAGGAAAACATTTACAAAAATGTAATCACGAAATCAATCTATAAATTAAGATGTCTATTCATCAAGAAGTACTTTGATTACTTCTTTTCAATTTATTGCTTTAATACATGTATATAAATGCTCATACATTTGACACTTTTGGTCTTCCATAATTAAGAAGCTAAAAGTTGCAAACACACGGTGTCCTGGTACCAGTACCATCATATTTCATGCTGCATCAGTGATAGTAATCCATCGCATACATTTTTCTCATTAAATGTACAAAAGACTCATGGAGTGTTTTCCCTTAGTGAAAGGTCACACCTGGTGTTTGATCACCTGCATTAAAGCGGGGAAACCAAATAAATCCCAGCAGACGTCCAGTTTCACTTTTACTTGGCAAACTAAGCGGTTTCCTGGAGCTGTTCTGGTGCTGAAAGGACAGCAGCTGGTCCGGAAGACGACTAAAAGCAGATTCAGCTCCAAGTGTTTCATTCCCCGATTGATCGATCTTCATCATCATCATCATCATCATCTTCTTCTTCTTCTTCTTCTTCTTCTTCTTCTTCTTCTTCTTCATTTTAAAGCAAACATGAAGAGAAAACAATCTTGGAAGTCACATTTTTTGTTGCTATTTAACGTAATGGCTGACAACCTTTTGCATTATTTCCCCACCAAACATAAACAATGCATCAATATCCTGACAACAACAACAACAACAACAACAACAACAACAACAACAACAACATTATAACTTGTTTGAATGGTTGCGTTCAGGCCACTCAGGAATATTGCAGGATCTTAACCGTTGAGCCATACGGTCCCCTGATCAGGGGACCCTTTTATATCAGGGAAATCAAGAACAAATCATGGTATAAATCCCGCCCCCCCCCCCAAAAAAAACATGTTTGGTATCAAATTAAACATAGAAATCCGGGCTACAATAATGTATAATCCCCATTTACAACCTCTAACCACAACTCAAACAATAAATAGGATTCGGGTTATGGTTATTAGGGCGAGGGCTTGAAGGGTTAACCAAAGAGTTGGACAAATGAACCTGATGATGGTTTTGGGTTAAGAGTGAAGTACGAGTCTTGAGGATTCATCCTCTGGGCACCATGAACAACTGCAATGGTCAAATAGATTTTGGGGTTCTGATCAAGGACCAACAGCACCACCGCTGGCGTACATCACGATGCACATCTGTATTTAGGCTCCACAGCAACACAGCGCTGTTGAGTGAGTGTGTAGAGTTTCAGTGGTGAGATGAAAGGGAGTCGGATGACTGTTGGCTCCGGATGAAAGAAGCTTCTCTTTAATTTGGACTCCTTTTCATGTGCGCCTGAAGGGCGTTGGTTCATTTCCTACACAGGCAGAGTTTCGTGACATAGAAGATTTTAAAACTGATGTTTTCTTCATGAGTATTTTGCACGCAGGACTCAAATGATACGCATTTATTTTCAGAAGGAGGTTTACTTGTCTGACCGCGAGTGAAGGCATCAACCAACCACATCGTGTGGAATGTATTCAGAACACACCAAATCCAGAACTTTATTTATTCCTCTCCACCTCGACAAAGGCAGCACAGACAGAATGTCTTTTAAGAAGGGGGTCTTGGCTAAGATGGCAATGTAAAAAGTGTCACTCCACGAAAACACAAGTAAAAGACTACAAAGACAAAAACATGAAAACATAAAGATTCAGATGAAAGAGACGTCAGACTTAATGGTTAAATGGTGGAGACACGAGTGGTGTAGTTTGTGTTGTCAGCTTTTTTTGACGTGATTGACAAGTTGTTGAAAAGAAAAGATGAGCAAATCCATACACGTTATTTAAATGATTTTTCTTTCTAATTTACACATGCTGAAAATATCCTGTAAATCATTGGTTTTGTGCATCCATTCTCTATCGTCTCTAAATGTGAAACCTATGAAGAAGAATACGTATTGCTTTTTAACCACTCACCAGCACTACAGTATAATCTCAAAGTTTGACTTAGAAGTATTACAACCAGACATGGCGTCTACTAAAGCTCTGGAAGGTCCTGTAATACAATCTAGATCCTAATTACCACTCATGTTGGCCCACGTTGTCTCTTTGAGGTCAGCAGAGCACAGACAGCGCTGTGTTGACACACAACATATATGAGGAAGTGACTCCATTCCCGATGAGCTGACGTGTCTAGGAATGTATACTGGCTTGTGATGATGATACTGAAATGCTTTTTTGGATGTCGCCACTTTGTTTTTTTGGCAACCAGAAGCGAGATTTCTAGGCGACCATGATGCTACTATTGACTTCGATGGAGTGAAAACACGCTGTGAAAGGGTTAAACTTGTCAGATAAAAGTGAGTTGACTCCATTATTCAATGTACAAACAATCAAATAAGTTTACATTAAATTGTCATATCAAAATCCCTCTTCATGCATCATCCTGAATCTGGGGGAAATCAGATAAATTGATTTTTTGGGTTGACCACATACCATATATTGATTGTTAGCTAGTATGGGAAAGCCATTTGACCCATTTGTGTGGGACTGGTCGACTCGGTTGACTCGTCACACAAACACAGGACTTTCACCCAGGAGACCGCTGCACACGTACTAACTGTAACCACAAGGACCTTCTGCTTGTTACACAACGATGCTACGCTTGTAACGCATCTCTACTAAGAAAGTGCACTGAGGGCAGTTCTTATTCATCTATGCTGGTGACGTTGTTGCGGATTGTTGCGTTACATTGTTACGTTACATTGTTACGTTACGTTATAACATAACGATGTAACGCAACGTTACATTGTTGCGTTACATCGTTACGTTACAATTTTAATATAAATGTAATACACGTTCCGTCTCGTCTGCATTGCGTGAAATAAACGCTGGAATGCAGATTATTAAAACAAATCAACAGGGTTAAAATCGCGACAAAAGGAATATAATAATAAGAAAATAATACAAACAGTTTAAAGGTGAAAAGGAAATAAATAAATAAAGTCACTTTGTTGAATAATTAATACATTCAGTTCACTGTTGACAAAGTGAAAACACAATTTAAGACGACTTACTCATCTATACTACAATGCTTTTACAGATACTGAATATTAATCTTAGTGATTACTGTTTTCTGTGAATGGCAGCCGTGGGGCGGGTCTTCATCCTCAGCAGGTCTGCGATTGGTTGGTTGCTGTCCTGGTAAAAGTCCAATCCTGTGATCCACTCGACGTCTCTGACCCGTGACTGGTGGAACCACATGAGGTCTTCAACCCACAGGGATTCGGCTTGTGTACTCTGCAAAGTAAAACGTGACAAAACAACATTTTAAATGGGACTGTTTTGAGTTGACGGTTCTCCAAAGTTGGTCAACGTTTCTTCTTTCTGTTGCGTGGAAAACCTTCCACTTTCACTCCTTTATCAAAGGCGCCTAGGGGGGGGGGGTTCCCCAGGTCGCTGTAATGAAGCAGGTAGCCTCACAGACTAAACAATGTCTCAACGAAGACAAAGGGGTTAGAATTCCCCCACAGTAGCTTTACTGCTCACATTTTCGGTTTCAGTTTAGCTGACCTTTTTGATCTGATGTTGTGATGTCCTTGAACGTTCGTGGAGTAAAAGAGTCTGTGGGAAAGACCACACAACTTCTGAAGTGGAGCGTTATTAAAAGCCCTTGAAGCTGTATTAGGGCCGGCCCAACTGCCTCCAGCTGGTTCTCACCTTTAGGTTGGGATTGGAATAGTGTACATATTCAATGTCTCCTCACCAACAGTGTTGTCCAATAAAAACAAACAACAACAAGTTCTGGACTTTGTTGTCTATGTACACATTTATGTTCTGGTCATCATGAAGAGACATTCATGGTTCCCAGAGGACGATTCCATGTGAGTGTGATGACTCTGACCAGTATTTCCAGTTAACTACTAACACTTTGGTCCATGACAAGTAATCCCTCAAGCTCCAACTCATATTGTGTATTCATTGTCTCCAGATGATTCATTGCAATCATTTGATCCCTTAAACTTTTCTTCTCAAACCACCATTGAAGCAAAAAGGCCCGTCATCTCTAAATATATGAAACAATCCATTGGACAGATTATCATATAATCTATTTAGCACATTCATGCTCTCCAGGGGAGGAAGCCTTTTCATTTCTGGGCTCGTTTGGTTACTTTTCCAGCTAAAACGCTGCAAGTGGCTCCACACCTCCAGCGTCAGTACACAGGAACACCGTTACACACCGGGACAGAACACACTGCGGCTTTGTTCGGGTGCAGTCAGCATGAAAAGCAAGGCAATTCATGAAAAAGTGAACTGAAAAAAAGAGTTTCAGTGTATTTGTCTAGTCAGTGTGAGGTGGCCGGAGGAGGAGGATGAGGATGAGGTGGCCGGAGGAGGAGGATGAGGATGAGGTGGCCGGAGGAGGAGGATGAGGATGAGGTGGCCGGATCCTATCTTAAGATATTATCCTAAGCTAATAATGCCTGACGCCGTGCTTTTCTTACTCTGCAGCTTTCCGAGTTGTCGGGTCTGTGAGGCAACAGGAAGGACGCGGTCTGTAGCTCGCCGACGCAGGCGCTCACCGGCAGCGCCGAGTCCCTGCAGCTGGTCAGCACCGCGAAGAAGTGGGTCGGTACGGAGATGTTGGTGCCGGACACAAACCTGGAGCCACACGGAGACACAAAGGGGTGAACTTGGACTTTTCATCCATAGTGTGGTGGATTTACAGCTCAAACAGGCTCCGCCCTTCTGGTTTCCGGCTGACCACCACATGTTGGAGGGATTTCAAAACAACAGCGTTGGTGAGGTCCAACACTGATGGCGGCGTTGCCAACGCAAAATTGGAAGCACACTATTGTCTGAAATATCAACGGCACGCAATAATATTAAGATTTACTAACTTCACTCAAGCCAAACTTTGCACATATACTCCAAACATATAGAGCTATGTTATATATTACGTGCAGCATTCATTAATATAGTTAGGATAAGAAAAAAACTTTTTCTTTTCTTTTTTTAGAACTTTTTGAGATTTATTTTAGCATTTCTTTCGAGTTTTTTAAAATTTCTTTTAGAATCTTTTCCTTTTCTGTGTACTCATCATAAACCATAAAACTAATACACCACTAACACATATATAAACTTTTGTTCTATGTCCATAAGGGTTTTCTGTATGTTATAGCTTTTTACATTATTCAAATAGACCTTGGGGTTGAGGAAATATTCAGTATTTAGTTGAATGTAAACCATTCGCAATTTTCGCCATTAAATTGCTGGTTAAGGAAGAAAACATCATCATTTTCAAAATGACAGGCCAGAAAGGCGCTGACGTGTCAGAACAAACAACATGAAACATGACAGGCCAATCAAGGTCAACCAAAGGTCAACTTAAGGTCAGCAAAGTAAGGAAGGTAAGGAAGTAAGGAAAAGACTTAACTTGTATTTACAAATATAATAAAAGGTGATGAGTAACAACGACAAACCAATAAGAGCTGCAATGAATGTTTTTACAATCAAAGCTTCTATTCTGGGTTTTTGAATGAAGCTTCGGATGTCTGTAATCATATTTTAATCATATATAATATAATAATAATTGTGGTTGGTTACGTACTGCTGGATCTGCCCCGGAGTGTCGTACTGGCCGTCGTAGTTGTAATCGAAGGCGGGGCCCGTCACCACGTTCACGCCGTTGTAGATGGAGGCGTATTTCTTCAACAGGGAGCTGTGGAAGTAGTCCCAGATCTCTGGAACAGGAGAGAGGAGGAGATTGAATTTAAGGGAGAGAGAAGAAAACAGCTTTTGTCGTGATATTAAGCAACGACTTACTTTTAAACTCGGGGTACATCGGCACCACGTTACTCATCAGCAGAGCGTCGTACCGCTGGTCCACCGTCTCATTCAGATCTGCAACAACACAACAAATAATGGACCTCATGCAAAAAAACACTCATCTAAACAGATCCCTTCTTGAGGAGAACGTTTCACATTCACAAATGGTCCCGTGTTTTTGTAAGTTCACAGATGGATTGTAAATTTAATTCCTCGATTGATTTTGAAAACCACGACGAAAACACGAAAGATCGCGTTTGACTCTGTAACTCAAAAATACAGGAATCATAACGCTAAATGAATTTGTACAGTCCAACGGTGTCACCGTTCAGATGAACTGGTGATTGGTGCTGTCGCATGACACTTCAATATTAACCCTTTAAGCCCTCACCCTAACCCCATGTTTTTTCTCTTGATCTGTACCCTGTGACCTGATATAAAAGTGTCCCCTAATTCCTCGGGCTCAACAGGTTTGAACGTGATCATCTTGTACTAGTTGACCCCTCCCCCTCCCGTCGCAGTCATCGATGGCCTTGTTGAGGTCCAACGATGTCCACGTGGAACCGTTCCTTCTTTATTCCAGCTACAGTACGACCCCCTGGTGGCGAGAACGTGGAACAGCCTCGTTCTATTCTTTGTAAAAGTTCTCGAGGAATCTTTTCCTCTGTCTTTCTGTTTCCAACCCAGTCAAACCTCGACCGTCCATATGACCGTTTGGGCTTCAAGGTTTCATAATTAATTTCCTATTCAAAAAGCAAGAAACTTGTATGCTTGTATGTACAAAGCATTCATCTTTTTCATCTGCTTTACTTGAATTACATTCACAGAATTGAAAGGTGTCCGACACAGTGAAGTAAACACTGTATTGTCCTTTTCCCTCTGAAAGTGCCTTCAGCAGGGGTATCATCTCCATCTTTGTGACCCGAGGCCCTCGAGTTCTCACTTTCACTTTAAGGAGAAAGAGAAAATACCCAAACTGCCTCAGTTCTGCAGAAATTTCCAGCAACTCTGTGACAGCATTGGGTGTGAGTATAGATCATAAAGGGAGTGAGACAAGGTTGACACAGAGCTCAACGGGAGTTTGAAACATCCTTCGTGCCCCGTGGTCCACTACACCCCCGCACTGGTGTTGTGTGCTACTTGAGGTCAAATGGTGAGACGTGGAGGAGAGAGATCCCTTGCATTTCCAGAGAAGCGATACCATGAGGTCATTCCCACACATAGACACATTAGCTCTACCAGACTTTGACCTACAAGTCTGAACCCCCATTGTTTTGATCTACCAAAGTGAACTACTTATTTCAGCCTAGAACACAAACGTTACAAATAGTCACACTATTACTAACGTCGGGTATATCTCACCCGATATATTGTACCTGATAAAATATACTTCTCATCAAAATATAATATATTACAACAATACTAGGCAAACTGAAGTACTCTTCTTGTATTTTACCCTATAGAACTTCTCATAAAACGATAAACAGGTATCATGGGGGGGAACCTAAAAAAAGGATCAAAATCTTGTGAAAAATTAGGGAATCGTCAATAAAACATGATTAAGAATATAAATAAAGGAGCTAAGAACTTGTTCTTTGGTCCAGAGGTTCTTGGGTCTTGTCTTGTGAAAGAAAAGTCTCCTTCAATGTTAAAACCCACCCGAAATGTTTTCACACTCTCTCACTAACGTCGGGTGAAAATCAGTTAGTGTTCTAGTGTTAAAGACGTTAGTGTTCTAGAGTTAAAGACGTTAGTGTTCTAGTGTTAAAGACGTTAGTGTTCTAGGGTTAAAGACATTAGTGTTCTAGGGTTAAAGACGTTAGTGTTCGAGGGTTAAAGACGTTAGTGTTCTAGAGTTAAAGACGTTAGTGTTCTAGGGTTAAAGACGTTAGTGTTCGAGGGTTAAAGACGTTAGTGTTCGAGGGTTAAAGACGTTAGTGTTCTAGAGTTAAAGACGTTAGTGTTCTAGGGTTAAAGACATTAGTGTTCTAGGGTTAAAGACGTTAGTGTTCTAGGGTTAAAGACATTAGTGTTCTAGGGTTAAAGACGTTAGTGTTCGAGGGTTAAAGACGTTAGTGTTCTAGGGTTAAAGACGTTAGTGTTCTAGAGTTAAAGACGTTAGTGTTCTAGGGTTAAAGATGTTAGTGTTCTAGAGTTAAAGACGTTAGTGTTCTAGGGTTAAAGACGTTAGTGTTCTAGTGTTAAAGACATTAGTGTTCTAGGGTTAAAGATGTTAGTGTTCTAGAGTTAAAGACGTTAGTGTTCGAGTGTTAAAGACATTAGTGTTCTAGGGTTAAAGATGTTAGTGTTCTAGAGTTAAAGACGTTAGTGTTCGAGTGTTAAAGACATTAGTGTTCTAGGGTTAAAGATGTTAGTGTTCTAGAGTTAAAGACGTTAGTGTTCTAGTGTTAAAGATGTTAGTGTTCTAGGGTTAAAGATGTTAGTGTTCTAGGGTTAAAGACGTTAGTGTTCTAGGGTTAAAGACATAAGTGTTCTAGTGTTAAAGACATTAGTGTTCTAGGGTTAAAGACATAAGTGTTCTAGGGTTAAAGATGTTAGTGTTCTAGAGTTAAAGACGTTAGTGTTCTAGGGTTAAAGATGTTAGTGTTCTAGAGTTAAAGACGTTAGTGTTCTAGTGTTAAAGATGTTAGTGTTCTAGGGTTAAAGATGTTAGTGTTCTAGGGTTAAAGACGTTAGTGTTCTAGGGTTAAAGACATAAGTGTTCTAGGGTTAAAGACATAAGTGTTCTAGGGTTAAAGACATAAGTGTTCTAGGGTTAAAGATGTTAGTGTTCTAGGGTTAAAGACATTAGTGTTCTAGAGTTAAAGACGTTAGTGTTCTAGTGTTAAAGATGTTAGTGTTCTAGTGTTAAAGACGTTAGTGTTCTAGGGTTAAAGACATAAGTGTTCTAGAGTAAAAGACGTTAGTGTTCGAGGGTTAAAGATGTTAGTGTTCTAGAGTTAAAGATGTTAGTGTTCTAGGGTTAAAGATGTTAGTGTTCTAGTGTTAAAGACGTTAGTGTTCTAGGGTTAAAGACGTTAGTGTTCTAGGGTTAAAGACGTTAGTGTTCTAGAGTTAAAGATGTTAGTGTTCTAGGGTTAAAGATGTTAGTGTTCTAGGGTTAAAGACGTTAGTGTTCTAGAGTTAAAGATGTTAGTGTTCTAGGGTTAAAGATGTTAGTGTTCTAGGGTTAAAGACGTTAGTGTTCTAGTGTTAAAGACGTTAGTGTTCTAGGGTTAAAGACGTTAGTGTTCTAGGGTTAAAGACGTTAGTGTTCTAGGGTTAAAGATGTTAGTGTCCTAGGGTTAAAGATGTTAGTGTCCTAGGGTTAAAGATGTTAGTGTTCTAGTGTTAAAGACGTTAGTGTTCTAGTGTTAAAGACGTTAGTGTTCTAGGGTTAAAGACGTTAGTGTTCGAGGGTTAAAGATGTTAGTGTTCTAGGGTTAAAGACATTAGTGTTCTAGTGTTAAAGATGTTAGTGTTCTAGTGTTAAAGACGTTAGTGTTCTAGGGTTAAAGACGTTAGTGTTCGAGGGTTAAAGATGTTAGTGTTCTAGTGTTAAAGATGTTAGTGTTCTAGGGTTAAAGATGTTAGTGTTCTAGGGTTAAATATGTTAGTGTTCTAGGGTTAAAGACGTTAGTGTTCTAGAGTTAAAGATGTTAGTGTTCTAGGGTTAAAGATGTTAGTGTTCTAGGGTTAAAGATGTTAGTGTTCTAGGGTTAAAGACGCTAGTGTTCTAGTGTTAAAGACGTTAGTGTTCTAGGGTTAAAGACATAAGTGTTCTAGAGTTAAAGACGTTAGTGTTCGAGGGTTAAAGATGTTAGTGTTCTAGGGTTAAAGATGCTAGTGTTCTAGGGTTAAATATGTTAGTGTTCTAGGGTTAAAGATGTTAGTGTTCTAGTGTTAAAGACGTTAGTGTTCTAGGGTTAAAGACATAAGTGTTCTAGAGTTAAAGACGTTAGTGTTCGAGGGTTAAAGATGTTAGTGTTCTAGTGTTAAAGATGTTAGTGTTCTAGGGTTAAAGATGCTAGTGTTCTAGGGTTAAATATGTTAGTGTTCTAGGGTTAAAGACGTTAGTGTTCTAGAGTTAAAGATGTTAGTGTTCTAGGGTTAAAGATGTTAGTGTTCTAGGGTTAAAGATGTTAGTGTCCTAGGGTTAAAGATGTTAGTGTTCTAGGGTTAAAGATGTTAGTGTCCTAGGGTTAAAGATGTTAGTGTCCTAGGGTTAAAGATGTTAGTGTTCTAGGGTTAAAGATGTTAGTGTTCTAGGGTTAAAGATGTTAGTGTTCTAGGGTTAAAGATGTTAGTGTCCTAGGGTTAAAGATGTTAGTGTCCTAGGGTTAAAGATGTTAGTGTTCTAGGGTTAAAAAGGCGCCCATGTGTAATAACTGGTAATATTTCAGTATTTCTCCTCTGTTCTGTGGTCCAGATGAATCTAAATGTTACTCAGTAATGGAAAAAGAAGAGCAGGGCAAGAATATATGCAACATTCAACCAAACGACTGAAACCTTGAGCGGCCCCTCAAATAGCCCCCTTGTCATAATCTTCATGTGTGGTAATGGCCGATAGCTTATGTTTCCACCTGTGTTTACTCTGCCACCAGCCCCGGGCTGCGCGGCTCGTGGGACGTTGCATTTTGACAGTTTGCTCTGTGGAAGTTCTGTGGAAGTTCTGTGGAAGTTCTGTGGAAGTTCTGTGGAAGTGAGGATTCAGAAAATTCTGTGTAAAGAGTGATAAAGCCAGAGGAAGTGAGCGTGCAACAGCAGCTCAAGAGACGCATCATATCCATCTGAACACCTTTCTCACCAAACTAAACCTCCTCGTGTCATCGCGTGCGTTTGTGGCCTCGAGGCACGACGGCGATTGCGATAAAGTAGTGAAGTTGACGTACTTGGCGAGTACAGGAAGGCGTGCGTCAGGTTCCCGGCAGCGTCGTACTGGTCACATCTGGGACTCTGGGACGGCCGGAGTCTGACGTCGGCCCTCAAACAGTCGGCCGTGACCGGAGGCAGCGGCTCCACGTCGCTCTACGAGGAAGAGAAACCTGAAAACCTGATCTCCAGTTGAATTACAGCCGTCAGCTCCAGACGCTACGAACCAACTGTTTGGCTCTTTTTACTGCATGAGAAGAAGCTCTTTCCAGTGACGGTCATCTTTGAATCTACTTTAGTTTTAAATGCCTAATATTCTTTTCGACAATGCACCTATTTTCACGAGAACCAAGTCCCTGAAAGCACCATTCATGCATGTAATGGACAGTGATTTCATTCCATGTGAAGCCAACAGGACATCATCCACTGGGTTCGCCTGCCAACAGATCCATGAGATGTGAAATGCTGCTGCTTTTAATTATAACTGGTGAATTGGGAGATGCAAAGTATTTCCTGGATTCCTAAAGTTAAATATTAAGAGATTTCCTACCATTTATATATGTATATATGTTTTTTACAAAACACATTTTTAATGTTCTTCCTACAAGAACTTACAGAATTTGTGAACAAAACACACAATTATAAGGGTTGTAGGCGTGTCTTATTTTACAAAAACTCATCCTGTCATCCTGCTAAAATGTGACTGCCATTTCACCCATAGGTGGCGCTACAGCACCAGCCTGAAATTAAATCGCCATAGATGAGTGATCAGGAATCAAATCACTTTGACAACTCTGTCAACGGATTGTGATTCAAACATTCAAACATTTCAGGTATTTAAACCTATGAATGTGTTTTCCCTTCCCGCGTACCGGCTGCTGGATGGTGAAGGAGCTCCAGAGCGGCATCAGAGCGTCGGGGCTGTAGCCGCTGATGAAGGCCTCCTGGTGCAGGACGCAGTAGCTCCGGTCGGGCTGCAGCACCCGGGGGCGACCGAACAACAGGTGCTTCTTCTCTGCGGCGGACTCTGAAGGAAACACAAAGGTTCACGTCCCTTCATGCTGCCCAACGTCAGTGGGATTGAATGATGAACGCTAAT
The DNA here is from genome assembly GCF_910589615.1 of Taurulus bubalis. Lineage (NCBI taxonomy): Eukaryota > Metazoa > Chordata > Actinopteri > Perciformes > Cottidae > Taurulus > Taurulus bubalis. Next base: position 22,342,901 of record NC_136604.1, read on the forward strand.
TCAATCAAGTAATGTGAAGTAACCTGTTGGGATGCTGCATGTTGTGATGATGACAAAACAATCCAGAAATATAGAAATAAAAAAAGAAAGGCATTTAAGGAACCTCCTCACCTTCCTCTGCTGTCAGATTCAGACGGCTGTTGATGGCATTTCCACTCTGGAGAGAGAAAAAGAAAACAATTCATTTAATTATTAAATTCATGTTTTGTTGAGCATAAAACACATTTACACAATCAAATGTGATCAAATACAGCATAAAATGCTTGGATAAATAAAATAAAACACACTTTTATATTGTTATGCAACAGTTTAACCCTAGAAAACCAACTGCAATGAACTTGCTCTGTTCCTAAGTTTATTTAGCGTTCTCCATTTGTCAGAGCTCCTCTTCATCCTGCCTTCATCATCAGCATCTGTGGTGGTATTGATGTTCTCTGAATTGTTCTCCACACTTTGAACTCCTTCAAGCGCTACATGCAGAGACAATGCTTTATCATGTCATGGGCCAGTGTCCAGTCTTCAGATGTGAAGAGTTCCTGCAGCTGTGGAGCAGAGCATCAAACAGCCGACATGCCGCCTCGCCTCCACACAGTTTCACAGAGAGTGAAACAGAGCAACAAAAGATACACTAGAACATTGGGTGTGTCTGAAACGCCCACTGCTGCTGAGTGAAAGCCTATTATTCCATCGTCACGCGTCTAAACGTGAGATTGATGCCCAATGAAAAGGCACAAAATAACTATATTTATCTAAGTGGAGCAGAGTGCACCGCCTCCACCTGCCAATTAACAGGAGTGAGGAGTCAGTAGGTTTAAAAAAAACTAAAAATTTGTGAATCACAGCAGCTGCTTGTGCACACGAGCACAACACGCGTTGGTATATAGGAGATGAGGCGTGGACAGATGGACACACACACACTCACACACACACACACACACACACACACACACACACACACACACACACACACACACACACCCTGGAGGTCAGGGATTCTACGCTGTCACAGTCTTGTAATTAACATTTACCTTTTTATGAACTTTAATCTTGATTGTCATTACGTTTTTAAGTTCCCTTTCCCTCATCACATGCAGCCACGTGTCTTTCCTTCAACTGGGGCTTTGCAGACTAATGTGATCATTTGCAGATGGAGTTGAGAAAATGTCCCTTTAACTGCATTAAAATACGGCAACAAAAGAGCAGAAAATCTGCCCGGCAACTGAGCAAAAAACAAGACGCTACAAGCGACTCAGGGTCAGAGGTCAACGGGTTTCTGCCCCAGATTTTAGAAACACGACTTTGACTGTTCCAGAACCTGCGGCACGGTGAACCAATCTCCATTGACTCCCAACGTGCTGCTTTGCAGCCACAGCCGGTGATGAAACCTGTTGCGTAGTAACTTGGCCTGATAGTAACCCTGCTGGTGTCATGCCGAGATCTCTGGGCTGAGCTCCACAGATGTGGATTCATATCAGACGGGAAGTGTTTCATAAAAGACGCTGTTCAGTTTCGTAATGGGAATTGAAAGATCTGCTGTTGCTGGAGCTTGACCCTAAAAGTCAGGATACCTCGACATTCTTTCAAGTGCAACTAAATCACTCGAGGAGCCAATGAAACCAATTAGACCCTCAGGTGACAAGAGCTTCAAGAAAAATATGTGATGGACGATACGGAGAAAAGACACGAAGGAAGTTCTTTTTCCAGAGTTTTAAAGAGGACATTTATACAAAATATCAACATATATGAAACTATAGAAGAACAAGTATTAAGTGCAAAATATATAATTCTGACACCATTGCAAAATAGGATACAATAGCAGTAATATAAATAAAGTATAAAACTAGTATAGTATTAGCGTAACACTGATGTAAACTACAATATAAACGTAGCATTGAGCATGAAACTGTGAAACAACAACTTCTCTGTCAGTGGACCAACCGGCCAGCTGGTCGTTACAGTTGCATCATTGAGAAACTGACTCCAGGTCTGTTGCTCTTGTTGTCTTGTTGTTGTTTAGAAGGTCGACCTGACCGAGGAAGTCAGTATGTGTCTCTAATCATAACATCTGACGTCATTGTCTGGAAGAACACTGCATTCCTGAATTCCTGAATACGGCTGCTGCGATAAATAATCAGGATGTTGACAGCAGAGTAAAGAACGAAAAAATAAATGCTTTCTGTGGAGGAGCCAAATATAATAAAATGTCAATCTGTCATCAGATTGCTGTAATTACTAATTACTTTCATTAAATGGTACATTTATATTTTGTTTCATGGCAATGTATGATTGATCATCATGCAACATTTCAATGAAACAACTCACTGCATCGATCCTAATAAAAGACTTATAGTATTTCATATTAACGCAATATGTAGCACACTATTTGTGGTGTTTTTTGTTGTTGGTTTTTATGGGTCATGGAGGGCACATGGAGAACAATGCCAGGGTTTGTTTCAAACTCGTGATGAAGCATCAAGCTGTGCTCATGCACTCTGCTGCTCGTTTCTAAGTGTCTCACGTTGACGCTGTCAGAAATTGCCTGCAGGAGTTTTCTGGAGATAACTTTCCGACCGTGTCTCTGTATGTATAACCAAGCGACTGATTTCTGTTTAGAATGTGAGCGCATCTCTTGGGCATCATTTATTAATTAAATGTACATAAAAAAAAGATGATTCATGACAATTTTGTTATTGCCAAAAACCGATGCTGTGCCTGTTTGGGACGTGGCCGTTCAGAGCGTGTCCCTCTTCTTGAAAGGGCGGTGCCCGTTCGAAGTGGGACGATTTCTTGTCCCGGGGGGAATTCTCTCTACTGACCACCAGGGGGCGACTCTGGTTGTATAGAAGTCTATGCTTCATGTTTTAAAGCTGCATTCTCTCTACTATCCACCAGGGGGCGACTCCTCTGGTTGTATAGAAGTCTATGCTTCATGTGTTAAAGCTGCATTCTATCTCCTGACCACCAGGGGGCGACTCCTCTGGTTGTATAGAAGTCTATGCTTCATGTGTTAAAGCTGCATTCTCTCTCCTGACCACCAGGGGGTGACCCCTCTGGTTGTATAGAAGTATATATAAATGACTCTACTTCTCTTGATGTATTCCCTCAGTAAACATTGTAAACATGAGTTTATGTCTCAATCTCTAGTTTCAAGTCTTCTTCAATACAGCATGATGTTCATTTAGTAAATTATGGTCATTTAGAGTCAAACAGACCATAAAGCAGGGGATGATTTAGGGCGGGGCTACAAGGTGATTGACAGGTGCTTCACATTCCAAATATGGTCACTTTCGTCCATTGGTTCGATGTCCACTCTACTCTGCAGTATGTAAGCCTACCAATACCCACCAGGCCGGGACAGGAGCACCCCAGGGCGTCTGCAGGGTCGAGGCTGACCAGCGGACACTGAGCCGGCGCGCTCCGCTCTGCAGGGGGCGCTGGTGTGTAGAAGGGCCGCCTCAGGAGGTGGTTCATACTGCCGTGGGTCCCGTTGTTGTCAGAGGGAGAGATCTGCATCACGTCTGCATGGAACGACGACAGTTTAGTTTTGTGACTGAAATTATGAATGGCATGTGTATTACGCATCACAGTCAGCATTTAGTTAGCTTTACTTTAGCTAGCTTCGGAGCTAATGTATACGGTTTGGTGCATTTAACCTTTTGGAGCTGCCACAATCAGAATATTCCTTCTAAAATGTTCTGCTAACTTAGCTAGGTGCATAGCTCGCTAACCAAACTTCTCCAGTGACTTACAACAAGAGAATAGTATATATGTTTATCCTTTTAGCAGCTAATCCAGCTAATCCACAACAAGTCCCAGTCTGCAGTGCATGTAGACGCTAACAAATGGTCATAAACTCACCACACATGAGGTTGTATAGCTCGATGTTTGAAAAGGGTTCGATCTCCGTTTTATACTGGAAGCTGGGTCCATAACTAACAAACATGGCCTGCAATAAAAGAGGGAGGAAAACCTTAAGAATAACAGATTCTTGCAGTAAATTGCAACGATAGAGACACATTTTCTCCACATTCTAGAGGGAGCAGAAGGCCTTTCGGAGACATTGCTGCTGGCTGAACAGAATATAGAGGAATCCTCACGTGCATGCTCTCAACGTCGTTGTCGTAGCCGTGAGCTCCGCCAGAGCAGAATGTGAGAGAACCCGGATACCTGTGGAGACGGAGACTCTTTTAGTTAGAGATCCGTCTGATAATCACTGAAATGCTGAGTGTGCAGAGCTGGAAGTGGTGAATGACCGGACGTGATTATTAGAAGTCACTGGTTTCAGTCAGTGCTCGGTAAACGCCTTGCAGAAACTGCATCATTAACCTTTTGGAAGATAATAAGGAATGAATGACAAAATGAGTTTCTTCTTAATGTCCAAACCCGTGAATATTGACTTATTTGTCAGTTCATTTCAGAGCTTAATTAAGGCAATTTCCGTAGTCATTATAATCCTAATGTAGACATATTTGCTAGCGTAACTTTGATACCTAAGTGGAACCATTTCCGTAGTTATTTTTATCAAAACATTGACTTATTTATCTCGTAACTTCGATACAACTTCTCTAGTTATCTTTCCTGAACTCAACCAGGTAGTTTTGTTGCCTAAACCCTTCAGGAGCATGCACAGGAGACATGATCGCACGTGATGCTAAACATTCAAAGGAAAACGTGTGAAAAATAACAAAATCACTTTTTGGATCATATCATAGGGATCATTGAATGAGGATACGTTCCTTGAGGCTGTAGCTGCAACGAGGAAACAGCTGACGGGTGGCCAACATGGTTCCTCTCAAACAGCCAATTTAACGAGGAAACACCTGACGGATGGCCGACATGGTACCTCTCAAACAGCCATTTGGGCTCCACCAGGACGTTGACGTCTTCGATGCGACGGCTGTTGGCAAAGTGGAGGCGCTTCGGCAGGTCGGCCTTTAGGTACGGCTTGATCTTCTGGTCTGGCTTCTTGCACTGAAATCCCCACAAAAACATTTGATTATAGTTCATAATTATAGTGCTGTTATAAGCAGGTTTTACTGGCACACAGATTTCAATAGAAGTGTTCCATCAGAGTGGAAACGTTGAGCGCTTACCGTCATGTTGGCAACAAGTCCAGCTGAGTCCACTGTGAAGAGGAAGAAAAGAAGGAAGTCAACGGTTCATTCGTCATGACTGCAAATTAATTACATACATCCAATTTATTGTGACACCAAACCAGACCAGTGACTTCAAGTTCAACTTGAACTGATACCTTAACCGTGTTGATACACACATGTGATTTAGAATTATTATAATAGGATTATTAGGATTATATAATTAGGATGAAGAAGACATTTAATAATGTAAATTGTGGAGGAAGTCTTTTTCATTGAAGAGAACTTCCCTTTGAACAATCTTTATTTAAGCTTCAGAAGGAAACAGAACACACACACACACACACACACACACACACACACACACACACACATACACACACATGTAACCATATCAGGGCCTTAAAACATGTACTTTGTGGTAATCCCACGATGAGGGGATCAACAGGCTGACACACGTCTGGTCGGGGCTTTCGACCTTGCGATAATATCAACCCCAAATTGTGTCAGTGGGCGTAAAGGGAGGATGAATTCAAACCTTTTGATTTCAACTTCATGCTCTGACATCAAATGTTTGTTTTGGATATTCTACGGGCAGATCGCCAAGAAACTGAAGCTGCATCAACACGAAACCCCGATGCCATTGTGCATATCCAGCAGCATTCATACACTCGTAATGTGTTTCGTTAATAAGAAAACGGCTGCTTTCTGCAAATATGTTTCAGCACAGTGACATAAACCGTGATTGTTTGATGACCGTCTAGTCAGAACGTTGCAAACATATGAAGAAGAACATCATCAACATGTCCACTTATTTCTTTTGCAGACGTCTCAGGTTTGTTATTGCGTGTAAAGAACGTGCAAAGTGACATGGTCTTTAGTCAAAGTGATGCGATCATGGTCAGATAAGTGACGCGCACTTTCTACGTCACAAACAAGCAAGTGAAAGATACATTATGTTATTTATTAATTCAGATTTAATAAAAATGTCATGTTAGCAGCGGATAATTGTGTTGCATTTTAGACGACACTACCCTACATGAACGTGTACTAGTGGAAGTATCTGTGGCGCCAAGAGAATCAGCGACATTGGGATTACCCTCTACCCCACCTCTGAGCTGCCAATCCGTCATCTAGTATCGTGTCACGCGATCGCTGATTGCGTGACACGATCGTTGTAGCTGATCTTCACACTCGACTGGTTTCACTTGTCTGCCTGGGCAGGGCCCCCCGTCGCGCCCTGGTGCTTTGTTGGAGCTGAGGGTTCTGTTCAAGAGCCCGCAGGCACGGTCGAGACACAACAGCCGACGCCCGACGTCCCCGCAGACCTTTGTTCTACTGAAAGACGGGAAGTGGAAACCGAAGCGAGTTCATCCTTCAGCGCCAAGTGTTCGGAGGCCTCGACGATCCCGTGAAGCTTTCATGTTTTTTCTTGTTGTGAGAAACCACACGAAACCAGAAGCCTTTTTATTTTATTTTATCAGTGTTTCTTGGGTCAGCATCCTCAGTATTTATACTCACACGCTGCGTTGTTTCTGGATCTGATGCGGCCGAACGTTCCCTCGGTGACATAGTAGTTGCTGATGTCGCCCACCAGATCCTGCAGCACCTCCTTCCGGTCGCAGCTGGTGTCCTCCATACCTGCAGCAGGAATCAGCCGTTATATGAATCGATGGTTTCATTGCTCGATGAAAATCCAGTTGAAGAGACGGTGGTCAGGCACGAGAGAGAGAGACTGCTGGGCACGGAATATCAGACACATCAGCTGCTAAATGACAACTTTCAAACTTAAAACTACCAAGTTTCCTTTTCACAGGATGCAGCTTCGCTAGCTGTTCATGTTGTTGATGCAACGTTCCCCACAGACACTATTTTTTAGTCTCTAAAGTCTCTGATGTCGTATCTCCCTGAATGCAGCACACGAGGAAGAGTTTCCATAACACCTCTAGCTCAGAACTCCCGACGTATTCTCATTCCCAAATCCCCAAATCTGCTTCCAGAACCAGGTCATATCGGGCCATTATAGTGAAATGTAACGTTGTGAACACAAAGCCAAACAACACGTTGGTGTCACATGGTTTCACACTAACAATGGTGTCCTAGGTGGAAGTGCTTCTTTGTCACATGTGTTTTATTTGACTTTATTCATACTATATGTATTCTAACAACGAAGTGGACGTGTTTACGCTGTCGTTACTTAAAAGCCCAGTTCGCCCTGAGCGTGTGCATCGGACATTGAGGGGCGGGACAACGCGCTGATATTTGATGTCTGAGGAATAACACCGGGCTGGAATGCTTTTGTATCGTTGACAAGATAATATAAAGGCTGTCTATCGCCCCCGACGTAAAGCACGTTTCAAGTCTCTGCAAGTTTCATTTCAGAGCAGCTCAGAACTGCCTGGAAGTAAGAAGCAACACTGATTGCACACTACTGCATATATGGGTTTTCAATTAATACTCCGGTCCGAGAGATTGTCCTCATGCAAAGGTCCAGAACAAAAATGTCTTAAATTAAATAACTTATTTTTTGAAAACATTATTGAACTGAATTGTCCTGCAATATTAGATTAATTTAATTCAGGGTAAATCCAAGAAAATCACAATATTATATCTTTCCTCATCTTCTAAAAGGAGAAATTTGTGTGCATGGACTTTATCTGTAGTTATTGATATCATTTGTTTCCGCTCTATTCTCCTCTCTGATAACATCATTGTTGGACAGTTACACATTTTATGGAATGATTCTGATCATATTAGACTCTTAGGTATATTTTTCTGTGACTTTATTTCAGATACGAGTTGAAACATTTGCTCAAAAGCTTTGTTCTTAGTGGAGCTTCACAATGATTGTTTTAAAAATCCCCACGGTCTCTGAACACATGAGAGATACTGGTTTTAAACGGGGGTATATATATAACACATTACCAAGAACATTACACTTTGTTTTATACCCTTCTTATTTAAATGTACTCCCATTTTAATGATTTTTTTGGAACTTGAATCCTGGTTCTGCTGTGGCACGAAGATCCAATTCACTCTGACAATTACTCACATGTAGCTCATACAAAGCACATCATTATATTGATGTATAATCAATATGTTATGTGTATAATTGTGGTTATTATGTTCTACATAATGCTCTCTTATTGGGTGAGTGTTACCATGATCTGCCACGATGACGATGTTGAGACAGCGGTGGAGGCCAATCTGTTTGAGGCCATTCATGAGCTGACCAATGATCTTGTCCACGCCCTGGATCGCTTCAATCAGCTGAAACAAACAGTATTTTTCGTCAGTATTTAAGTCAAAAGGAAACACAAATGAGACTCTTAATGAAGGCCTTTGCCTCCAAAGTCTGTATTGTTTTGGCCAAAATTGTTACACAACATGGACTCCTTGACTCTAGTCCGTCATTCAAGTTTTCGAAACAGGTGAAGTTTTCGAAATTTGTTCAGGTTATCATCCAAAATGGCTACCGATTAACTGATCTGTGCCATTTATTCGTCTCCCAGCTCAAATCCCTTTACCTCGAACAAAATGTATGAATACAGAGTGGCGGCTCTAGGCAGCCAAACAATAGCTTCCTGCTAATGTCAGTCATTCATGAGCCCAGTTTGGGACCATCTCTACCATCTCTACCATCTCTACCATCACTATCATCACTACCATCACTACCATCACTACCATCACTACCATCTCTACCATCACTATCATCACTACCATCTCTACCATCTCTACCATCTCTACCATCTCTACCATCACTACCATCACTACCATCTCTACCATCTCTACCATCACTATCATCACTACCATCACTACCATCACTATCATCACTACCATCACTACCATCTCTACCATCACTATCATCACTACCATCACTACCATCTCCACCATCACTACCATCACTACCATCTCTACCATCACTATCAGCACTACCATCTCTACCATCTCTACCATCACTATCATCACTACCATCACTACCATCACTACCATCTCTACCATCTCTACCATCTCTACCATCACTATCATCACTACCATCACTACCATCTCTACCATCACTATCATCACTACCATCACTACCATCTCCACCATCACTACCATCACTACCATCTCTACCATCACTATCATCACTACCATCACTACCATCACTACCATCACTACCATCACAACCATCTCCACCATCTCTACCTTCACTATCATCACTACCATCACTACCATCTCTACCATCTCTACCATCACTATCATCACTACCATCACTACCATCACTACCATCTCTACCATCAGTGTGCAATGTTTTTTTCTGCACAAAAATGTTGTATTGGATGATGGAGCACAAGAATACGCTAAGTGGGGCACTAATGTAATCCTTTGTGTCCACGTTTACCACATCAGAGGATCTTCTAGCATGCTGCATTTTTGTTCACTTCGTCAAGTCTTAAAGAGTGAATGTGCGTGACTCCAAATATGCTTCCAAATAGTAGACGGCCCGCAGTTGACGTGGATATGACATCGTTAGGTATGTTCACCAATAACTCGCTATAAGTGAGAAAGACAGATGGACAGAGACAGAGACACTGTCAACAACGTTGTCCTGTTTAGTCACGACTATAAATGTTGTTTGATGTTCTTTCCTCCTCCTCTCTGAAGCAGCCATTAACCCACATGCTTGCTTATACTGGGAGGAGGTCATCTTCTAGGTCATGTACACACACAATTAGATGGTGGCAAGAGATTAGTGTCAGTGCTTAGGCTTTATTGGCTCACTGGGGCTCCAACCAACCAACATTCATGTATATATATATATATATATATATATATATATATATATATATATATATATACATATATATATATATATATATATATATATATATATATATATATATATATATATATATACCACTAAGGGTGGGTGGTATTGTAAGTTACGTTTGTATGAATTCTAGGTTAGAAAGTTCAGGGCAGTTATGTTGATAATGTTACGGTGTTAGGTTACGGTTTTAAGTTGTAACTTATTAGTTGTAAGTTAGTAGTTAGTTGTAAGTGTAGTAGTTAGTTGTAACTTACTTAACTTATAACTTATTACGATCCAATCACAGTGCAGAACTAAGACAACAGGAACCCTCATTAATACCAAGAGTATATGCAAGGACCCCTGACCGGTGTCATTATGTAGACAACAACATGCAAAGTGATGCGTCATCAGTTTGGACTCTTTATGGACCTTCATGAATAAGCTGATACTGCTGATGGGATCCAATTGTTTTATTAGCAATTTAATTTAATCTTTATGGAGATCTTTTATCAGTGACCCATTTAAAGGACTTCAGACTTTTTTTTTGTTGAGCTATAACAAAACTCATCTGAGATAACGTTGTCCAATACCACACATCCAAGAGGCTAATGAGTCTGATACGATGATGGGATTCGTTCCAGAACAGTTTGATTGATGTTAAGTGTGTAGGTCAGATGAGGTCAACACTAAGACGTGATGAAAGATCAGACGAGATGAAAAAAGAAATAAAAGAAAATATCTGATCTCGAGCTGTTGTTATTATTTCTTCACTCTCGACATGATCTGATTCAGTGGGTCAGGTGGACTTACCCCTCCGCTCACAGGACCGTAGTTGTGTCCAGATTTATCCGGTTCCTCCAGATACAGCGTGTAGAAATCTGGTCTGGAGGGAAAGGTCACTTTTTATTAGTACCACTTTTCTTTTGCACCAACATCACCAGAAAAACATGTATAGCATTTGCTGAATGGAAGCGAACGGATTCCAGCACTTTATTGAAAAACAGCAACAACTAACCTTTCGTCATTGGGCAGCTGGAGCCACTTCAGCACAGTCAACACTCTTTCTTCAAACGGCACTTTGCTAAAAAAATATATCCAAAGAGCAGGAAAGAGAGACGTTGTTTAAAAAGGTAATTGTAGCGGAAACGAATCAGAAGATCACTTTGTGGATTTGGTTTGTTTAATTCCCACTTCTGTAAAAAAGTACCTAAAATGCCGATCTAAGGCATACCCAAAGTACATTGAAAACTGTTCTTGAACCATTTGGAGTACATTTATGGTTTTGGTCTCTTTTGAAAGGTAACACTCTAAAGTATTGTTTCCCAACAGTCAGAATCACTGTAAGTTCTACTAGCATTGAGTAATAGAAGTTTGAACAAACTGAAGTAGAAGGTTTTTAGTTCCACCTGAATATTTATTTGCAAACAGATGCCTGCAGATGATGATAGATGGGACGTATTAGCTGGAAAACAGAATGGGACCACAGCCTGAAGCCTTACTTAGTCCAAATTCAGGTTTTATAACAATACCACAACAAAATAATATTTTACACATGCTTTTCTAAGGGTCTATCGTTGGCGTTTTCCAAAAAAGGTCATTTGGAGACTCCAAAGGACCCTTGGTAACCAGGGGTCCAGGTTAAGTTCACACAGAACAGGCTCAACTAAGTTGACTGAAAGGCCAGAATGGTGACTGGATTTGACTTAATTTTGCAAGATTTATTTTTGTCCACAGTCTACAAGCAGATACTTCTTACTAGCCGACACATGGATTGATTACTTAACGGGTCAACAGGTAAGTAGAGTAAGTAGAGCCTTTTGCATGTTGGTGCTCAGGGGCCCATTGTCTCATAAACCGCCAATGGGCCAACACACTTGTTATGTATCTTAACAACCTCAGCTGAAGTGATAAAAACTTCTTCAGAAGCTCTGCGAGGTGTTGGGTTTAACGCACCATCATGTGTTTGTCTTGCTGCAAAATGTTATGTATTATGTGGCAGCTTTTTATGGACGGCCAGCCAGCTGAGGACTTTCAATGAACCCGCTTTCAGAATAAAAGCTTATTTTTCCTGAAAAGAAAAAAGTCACCATTGACTTATTTTAATTTACGTCTGCAACTTAAATGACATAGCAAACATAGATATTTTAAGACAAACCTTGGAGTTTGTACTGAACCAGACCAAATACAATGTGCTAACTAGAACTATAATGGGTTATTTGGCTTGTCCTCATAAGATAACCCGTTTTTGTTCTGGAACCATTTCTGAAGGTTCTACCTAGAACTGGACATACAAGGTTTATACCCAAAACAATCTGAAAAGTTCCACCAAGAACCCCATGAGAGTTTTTTTTTATAGAAAAAACCCTTCTATGGTGTAATGGTTCGAGCCAGAACCCTTTCTGGAGGTTCTATCCAGAACATGTCCACATGCTAAGGGTGCTAACAAGAACCCATCGACAGGGACCCCATTCAAATCCTGGTTCTCAATCAGTTTTTCGGGGTTTGGCTGAGAGGATCTTTTAACGCCAAGACTTTCAACAATCCTTCAAGAACTCCATCTTCCAGAAAGGGTTCTTTGGATGTAAAGGGTTCTTAATAAAACCCAGAATCTTACAAAGAACTCTTGAAAAACTTTTATTCAAAAAATGGTTCTTCAGAAGCAAATTGTTCTGGCTAGAACCTTCAGAAAGAACTTCATTTGGGACCCTTATTTCTTGCAACAATTTACAACATACTGAAAATACATTTCTCTCTGAATGTAACTGAGAATTCTGTTGTATGGGCACTTTATTTTGTAGGAGACACGGGCGAACATACTGTGGATTTTGGGTCCTTTCATAGTGCAGCCTTATCTTCACAAAGCATGTTTTGTTTTGGGAGCCAGGGCTATACAGATACAAAAGGTTCCTGTGACCTTTACTGGTAATTATACTCTCTGGAGTGTTTTTATTCCAAACACATTATTCCAGACTAAGAGACTTTCCAGGTTCCTCATTATGTGAAGAACATGGCTCTCGCGTGAATAAAAAGATCTCAATTAAAGGAGTAAATAAACTCCAGGATGTGAATGCAATATGAATGGCCATCAACCGCAATCAAAGCCGGTGGTAAACACGTCCTAATCGAGCGACTCTACGGCAGGAACAAGTTTCAACAGTGTGATCATTTAAAGTCGGTAATGATTAAAAACATCTGTTCTCCCAACGAAACCGTCATCTTCCATCCCACGCAGCAATAAACACACTCTCCCCCCGACTGTGTTGCAAAATCAGCCCAGTGCAGCACTTTATCCTGTTACGGCTGCTTTATTGCGTATAATCGCTTAGATAGGCCTTGATGTGAAACCATTAACAACCATTCCCAGGCCTATATATCAATGCTTTGTACTTTTATTGATATTGCTCCAGAGATCTCAATGTGTCATCCGGATCAAAGATTGAACAGCGTGTGTGAAATGTTCCCAGCTTAAAATGTGTTTACAGAATGATGTGAATGTTAAATGGAGACATTACAGGTGGATGAACTTTCCCCATTTGATTATTTCTATTAAGATCTTTCTGAAAGGTTGTTTAAATAGTGCAAATGAGGCACTATCTTATCTAATGGTAAACTTTTGGGAATTCTGGAGAAATCTACAGACAAAAGCATTAAAACAAACTCATGAATGTGTAATTTGGATGTTTTCTTTCCACGATTCTGAAAGAAGAAATGAAAGCCTAAAATCTCAACATTGACCGATGCCTGAAAACAACAGTTTTGCCTCGGCTGTTTTCTTTAGACAATTGTAAAACTTTAATTAAGAGATTAAATAACTTTATACTTTGATAAGAGACTGACTAGTTATATCTGCCTCACTTATCGAGGAAATAAACTCCCAACATACCAGTTTTTGCAAAGATTTGTGATGATTTCAGAATGCACACACACACACACACACACACACACACACACACACACACACACACACACACACACACACACACACACACACACTCACAGATAAGTGGGTGGGAACTGCTCTGTTGTTTCACATCAACAAGACAGCCAACAAAACGTTCTGTTCTTAAAAGACAGAGACTTTGTGTTCCGTTAAAAAGCACAGTGACCTTTAGGAAAGGTCGACAACTGACTCAACATTCCTCTTTACAGTAAGGCGGCGCTTATCTGCAACGTTACTGCTGCAGGAAGTTTGTGATGATACGGTTACATCACAGTGTTTGTTTCAGCCAAGATGTTTAAAACTCAAATCCAAATATAAAACACTGACGTGTATAGCCGATGTCGGAGTTCAACATGTCGTGAACATGGCGATGCAATGCAAACACAACCATAAACAACGGTAACACATTTTGCGTGATAATATCTTCATCTTCAGGCTTTTTTTGTTTAGCCTGGACCCTAAGTCTCGTTCTAAACTCTCACGAGAGTCGGAGACGGGAGTGACGTGTTGTCGGACTGTGTCCGGCGTACCCGTTGTATGGTTTGTAGATGTCGGGGAAGCTTCCATTGATCTTGACGTCTGATCCCGGCCAGAAGAAAGTCCCAGACTTCAGGCCCTGGTGCTTCGCCGTGTGCCAGATCTACAAAGACCAACCGGACGGGTCAACACAACTGCCTGCTACAAACATCTGACAATGGAAGTTCTACATCTTCAACTACAAGACGCCATTTTTCTTGGCAAAACCAAAACATTATGTGTTAACTCAAAAAACTAAACATTCCTCGAGAAAGGACGTCACAGTTCAAATGAAACACTCTGAATCCGTCATCCAGTTTGCTTCTTAAACTTAAAGGTGAACTTGATGTAATCTCAATGAAGCAGAGGAGACTCACAGGCTGACCCAGGTACCAGGCGGGGTTGTCCTTCTCTGAACCGGACAGACTGAAGGAGGCGTTGAACACCGGGTCGAACATACTGTTGTCAATCAAACCGTTGGACTCTGGATAGAGACCCTAGGAAGTGAGGAGAGGAGATGATGAGATGAGAGTAGAGAGGATGAGGAGTATGTCATGTTGAAAAAGTTATTTGTATATTAACCAGTTTCTCCATGAAATGCGTCTGTAATAGAGCAGCTGTAAGATGCGTCATCGTTTAATTGAGATCGGGTGTGAAGTCACAATTATCCAGAGTGATAATGTCGGCACACTAAAATGGAAAAATACCTGCCAGTGTATTTGAAAATTAAACCAAGCTGTCCTGTCATTTAAAGCTATTATTCCCTCATATGTTTTGTAAATGATCGGTTCAGACGAGGAGAGTTCCTGGAACACACGCTTTAAGTCTAACACTCATACGGTTTCACTCAAATGCGACTGGCGTCATCCTCTAGAGGAGCATGTTGATGTGAGGTGTTAACAGCCTAATGCCATCAGACCTCTGACAGGGTGTTCAAACTTATTGTTCAACTGTTTCAAGCAGCCGGTCGCAACTGCAATTGTGTTGTGTTGCATTATGACGATGAATTATCCTTCAATCCTGAAAAACGCAACCACTGCCGAGGCTGATGGGAATGTCTACGTTTTGCAGGGATTTGGTCTTAACCCAAAGTATTGGACTAATTAAACATTCATGTATTTCTCGACCAAATTTCATAATAATTAAAGATTTCATCCAAAACCACGAATCTCAAACTCATGTTGGCGCTGTCGCTCAAGTTAGCCATTCCCTTGTTATGCACAGCATTTAAATCTTAATATAATTGAAGGGAAATAGTTATAGAGACCAAAACTGTTATTTGTAGCAGGTTTTTAGAAGTGTTCATGTTTGCTGTAAAGTTGGCCATTTCAACACAGAGGACTGAAACGGGTTTGGAGCCTCAAGAAGCCTTTTGAGGACTGCAGGAGGTTGCTGATTGGTCAATGAAGAACTTTAACCCTGGAGACCGCTGTGCGTGTCATGTGCGAAGTTAAAATGTACACCTGTAACGTAAATGATGCAACAAACCCCAAAACAAGAGGTTTTACAAAACATGACCAAGTAGTTTCGTTGGATTTTTCTCTTTAAACTGCAACCATAGAATGCAGTTTAGTTGCAGAAGAATGCAATTTACATGCTTGTTTTTTCCACAAGAGATACCACATACGTGTGAAATCAGCACTCAAAGGTTTCTACTTCGTTGAGTCTTTACCGTAACGATGGCGTAGTGGTTGGGGAACGTCTTGCTGGGGAACGCTGCCTGCATGTACGGTGCTGATGTTCCACACTGCTCTGCAACATGAACAACAGAAGATAAAAAACACATTAGCTGCTACATGAGCGACTTGTTGAGCTGAAAGATATGGCATCCGCTGAAGACCTCTCCAGTGATGGATGGACATGGACGGATTCATTCATTTTGCTTGATGATTCATGAGCGATGAGATCTGTCTGGCAGCTGGGCTTGTTTTGTCTTGAAGTAGTTTAGTTTGTTCTTATTCAAGAGGCTTCATCAGTTCATGATGATTCAGAGAATTCACTAGAAGTGTCAGCGATCAAATAACTCATTGATGTCTCTAAGGGAAAAATTCATTGGAAAGCTCCAAAACACAACATGAACTGAAACTAAAGAATGCTTGGAGGGAAGCCAACCTAATTAAATAATATATAATTTGGGAATGCTCAGAATTGGCCCAAATACAAGGAGTTTGTAAAAGGAACACAAATGATCTGCTATCTGTCTTTGCTGATTGAAACCCCTTTGGCTCCCTGCAGTGATCAGACGAGTTTGAGGTCTTTCTGCATTTCTTCGTACTCGGCATCGCATCCTGAGCACGGAGCGGTTGATTCTCAACGCTAATGACACGGCGTTCATTGTGTTATTCTCTGAAAAGACCAGAGGGAAGACAAACAAAATAAACTGTAAAGAATCAACAAAGACGGCATTAAACCTCCACAATGAGATTGTAATCGTGAACTCAATATCTCATATTCCTGGACTACTTTATTGCCTTTGTACGAGTCAAAACCAAAAGGTTGAATATCCTGTAAACTATTGGATTTGGCTGCAAACATATTTAGATTTTTTAGACCTCTTGTTTCTAAAGCATCTAAAAAAACGAATTCCCCTTCTTTGTGAAACCCCAGACGTGTGAATAGAGCTTTTATCAGCCAACTATTTGTGCACGGTCACGTCTGAAAAGGTCCGATCGCGGCGCCTCGGGCCGGCTCCTCTACATCAACCGAGCTTTACTTCGATAAGATCTCTCTCTCTCTCTCTTCGACCTTATTTCATGAACTCTTGAGCTCCATCAGGACGCTGCACAGTGCTAACCTCATGCAGGAGGTTGAAAAGGGGTCAGAACAGAGTCGGTGACACTCACTGAGTTTGTCCAGAACCGGGATGAGAGCGCTCCACGTCTGCAGGTATTCAGCCCGCAGTCCATCCAGAGAGACGAGGAGCAGAGGCTGTTGCTTCAGGCTGTGAGGGAGGAAAGGAATCAAGGGGAGAGGAGGAGGACACTAGATGAGAGGCAGACACACACACAGAGACGGTGATGATGCAGAGGTCGCCTCAGGGGTCACCTCAGGGTCAATCAGTAGCACAAGAGTTTAGGAGTTTACATTACATTTAACTGACGCTTTTATCCGAAGCAACTTATATGTTTGCTCTATACACCGCAGACACAGCAACGGGGAGCAATTAGGGGTTAAGTGTCTTGCTCATGGACACAACAACATGGACTAGCGGGGCCGGGGCTCAAACATCAAACCTCCAACCTTCTGATTGAAAGACGGGCGTGCTAACCACTTAGCCACAGTCACCCTCTACTCTACATGTCGAGTTTATGGAAGTCTGAAGACATTTCAGTCAAAAAGTAATCGCTTTATAACACCTTTGATTGGGAGAGAGATATTTTAGTTCAACTTCATTCTGTGGTTAATGAAGGGCTGATAACTTAAGGCAAGAAAACAGCTAAAAGCGCAATTTAATAAATTAAATTGAAGTAAAATGTAATACATTTAATGATAACTTGACTCACTTGCAGTTTTCTGAAATATTCTGTTTACATATGCAGAAGAGGTATTTTCTAATGGTAACTGTTGATTCATTTGCGTAATGCACATACACAACTAGACACAGTAGTAAAATAAACAGCTAAATGTGTATTTTGGATGTTTTCTTGCCACGATTCTGAAAGAAGACTTGAGGAAAATAGACCAACATCTCAACAATGTCGTGTTTTGTCTGTGGAGTCTTGGTTTCATGTTCTTACCCTGCAGGACACGAGGGCGCCGACAGATCCTCACACTCGTCCTCCACCCACTCTCTCTCTCCTGCAGGTGAAAACACAGAGTGCATCATAGTAGTGACGGCACATCACATTGAAGTGACACCTGTCGGCTCAATAGATCAACTTCGTCAGTCAAACGTTTCTAAACACCTGATGAGATGATCATGAGGCCTCAAACAGGATGTGGGCCACGTCTTCATCTCCGGCAAAAACCTCAATACTAAACATCAAATGATGTGTGGAGAAACCTTTAAGTGGCTCTGCCTGCATCACATTTCCTGTGTTAAACATGTTTAAATGACCCCAGCTCCCCCGCTTGAGAGATCCTGGTAACGTATAAACTGTGGTTTATTATCACAAGAGGCTCTTAGATACTGAAAGGAACTTGAATTTACAGTATTTCAAACTAATGCAGGAGAAAATACATTTCCATTCTTGAGAGGGCAGTTTTGTTGTAAGGGATTTTTTTTTTCTTGGAGACTGGGTTGCTCAACTTGATCATCTACAGACTGCTGTTTGTGTCTTGTGTGAACCAAGTACCTTGTTGCCTGAACATGAGCAAGTACCTTGTTGCCTGAACATAAGCAAGTACCTTGTTGCCTGAACATAAGCAAGTACCTTGTTGCCTGAACATAAGCAAGTACCTTGTTGCCTGAACACAACCAAGTACCTTGTTGCCTGAACACAACCAAGTACCTTGTTGCCTGAACATAAGCAAGTACCTTGTTGCCTGAACACAACCAAGTACCTTGTTGCCTGAACACAACCAAGTACCTTGTTGCCTGAACACAACCAAGTACCTTGTTGCCTGAACATAAGCAAGTACCTTGTTGCCTGAACACAACCAAGTACTTTTGAAACATAAAGTTGTTTTGTAGGTTTTGTTTCAATTTCTTTGTCATCTCGTGATGTTTTTCATGAAACCCGACCAGGTAGCTTCATCTCGTCTTTTGTTGCGTTGACAACGATAAAGCACAAAGCCTTCGATCGTAATCTGAGAGAAAACGTGTTTCCCTCCAAATGTCTCAGAGAGTGCGGTTTAGTTGTGAGAACTTAATCTAGAGACGGGGGTCGGAGACCGAATCCTGTCCTCTACCCTCCGTCATGCCCTCTCCCGTCTCACCGTGGCAGACATGTTTGTAGTTCGTGCAGCAGTCTCTGGCGCCGAGGCAGTCGTCGGAGCAGTGGCATCGGCTCTGCGTCAGCCTCGTCTCTCCGCAGCGCAGCTTGGTGCACTCCCACTGCTGGGCTGCAGGGACCCAAGATGGATTTACAGAAATGACAACAAAAAGGGTCAAGGTCAAAGGCGGCGGCGGCTCACTGGGGACGGTGCAGATGTCGTCATAGTCGTAGCAGCAGCTGCCGCCGGCGCTGCAGCTCTGGTCACACCTGCAGCCGGGCACGTCGCTGTCGTACGGCTCGTAGCATCGCCCCCTGCAGGACGTCTGGGGCACGACTAGGACAGGGAGACAGGGCAACACCTTTTCTTTAGAGAGGATGAAAGATGGCGTCCAGCTGGCGTCTTTGCATCGTCTTCCCGACAACAACTGTGTTTCCTATGGTTGCCATCGTTGTCATTTATTCTAAACTGCTGCTGTGACTTCATGTCACTACCAAACTTGCAATATTTACAACAATGCATAATAGTGCACTTTATACACTCACTGTGAAACTGATAACTGTGCAATAATGTTCTCCCATGTATGTGCCTTGTTTTATATATTGTTTTATACTATTAGCATTTGCCTCCTTTTTTTGTATTTACATTTTAAGAAGTTTTCAGAGTTTAGAATGTTTCTCTGACAGTGAAACATTTTCATAATCATGACTTGACAATACATTATAAATACAGGGTTCAGTCCAGCAGCTCATGGAGGAATAACATGTACTTCAAGTTTCTTTCTTCCACGTCTGGAGTCACCGTGTTACACCGAGGACGCGTCTGCTGTCAGACCTTTAATCTATTCCGGAGGGAAAAAGCTTCCAGTCATCAGCTGTGTTTGCACAGTGAGGAGCTGGGAGGTAATGGCTAACGATTATTCTCCAAAAGCAGACCTCACATCTAACAGCTTCTGAACCAAACCCATGAACACATTCTGCTGAAAATAAATCTGCTTTAAACTCAGATTGCAGTCTTAATCCACACTGCTGTTTTTTGATTTTATTTTGTATAAAAACACAACAACAGTTCTTTAAAATGTGGCGTAGTCACATTTAAAAAAGTATTTTGTGTAACCACCACTATTTAATACGGCAAAATACAAATGTCCGTCTCTCGGCTCCGACTCCCCGCGTTGGCAAACACATGTTGCGCAATAGTTCAGTTTTCAAAATCAGAGCTCAGGTATTGAAAGGGCCTCTTTTTGTTGCATGCCAGCATAGGAGGAGGAGGAAGAAGAGGAGGAAGAAGAGGAGGAGGATATAAAAATATAATAAAAACACTTTCCCTGAAACACTAGAACCTTGTTCTCATGTTGTAATGACGTCTTTCTCAATGTATTCTCGTACTGTTATGATTTACACATGTTTTAATGTCCTCATGATAGTATTACTTTTTTTCTTTACCCTGTGAATAGTACTTTCAACATTCTGGCAAAAATATTGATTAATTCACAATATAAGAATCTTAAAATATTGACTTTTCTTATGAAAATTGCCACTTATAATATACATTCTATATTGTTCTCCCCTCTCTATGAGTCTCAGTAGCAGATTTAATTATTCTCATCTTCCCGTGTCTCGTCATCATTTCCTCGGGTTTTGCTCGGTCTGTGTTTTTTTGGATTCACAGCTCGACATCACATGAGGAGTCGTCATCAGAGACGCAAAACCATCATGTGGGGTCACATGACATCCTCATCATGTGACACCACATGAGGAGTCGTCATCAGAGACGCACAACCATCATGTGGGGTCACATGACATCAGCACATTTTGGGCTTAATATCTATAAATGTTTGTATACGTTGGTCCCAGCATTGTCTCTTAATAATGACGTTAAAGCCATGAAGCCAAACTGGATGTGTGCGTTTTATTTGAGTTCACATCAGGAGGTCTGCAGGACATGTCCGGTGTGAATAAAGCACTTTTGTTGTGCTTTGTTTTAAGCCAAACCATGATGTCTGTTTTTTTTACTAAACCTAACACACCTAACGTAGCCACGTGTTTCAACGTGATTAAAAGTGTCACTGTATTCCAGGAGAAAATATTTTCTCCATGAGATATAATTAGTGCAATTACATTGTTTTAAAGTGCCTGTAACGTACGACCAAGACACAACCCGAGTCCCCGTTTCCTCTCTGAACACCTCTGCTGTGCGCCTCCATGTTTAGCATTGTGCAGCAAGCGGAAAACGACAGTTAGATATGACTCAGCACATTGAGCCGCTAGCGTGAGGCTTATAATGTCAAAAAGCTGAGTCACACAGAAACGCAAAGCTGAGTCAGCAAAACCAGCGGTCAGAGCCTAGAGCATGAACGGTCCTTGTGAGTGCGTTCTTCCCCTCTGCTCTACAAGCAGCTGACAGCGCCTCTCAGGAATGTTGTAACGTCAGCAAACGTCTCGAATGCGAAAGTTAGTTTAGTCATCGTCAATAGAAGTAAATTATGGCTCCTCAGTGACGTTCAGCAGCGGCTTAAGGAAACTACAACGTTGTCTCAATTGTTTTTTTTAAAGCAACCACGATGCAACGATCATTGCTTTCCTTCTCCCGACGCGTCGATGCGGCAGCTAGTCGATGCTCCTCATACGGGGATCCATGAGGTCAAATTTAGAGCTTCGGCGACTGCATTTAACGAGTTGGGAGTAACACAGAGAAAACTCAACAGCGTTTGATGGAACAACAAGCAAAGGCCTCAACCACCAACACCTACACCCTGCAATGATATGTGGTCGGTCCATGCAAAGAAAACTGAAAGCGCCTCAGACAACAGGCATCAGTGCACTTCACTGGCGTGATGGGCAAGTATGTGAATGCTGTGTCTGATGCTTGAACGCTTGTGAGTGCAGAGACATGTATGTGCATCTGTCTCCTACGGGACCTTTGTTTTGACATTTCTGCAAGTCCAGTCCAAGACCAAGTCCAAGTCCGAGGATTAGGGTCACAATGGAGACAGCCAGGACACCGACCTGTGACACACACAAAGATACATGTCCTTATAGTTTGTTCTGACACAAACAAACGGCAGCTCATGTTGGAGAGGCTGTATCGTAATCAGCATCGTGCACCGAGAAAAGGGGCAGCCGGTGATGGAATCAGCCAACGCGCTTTCAAAATAAAATATACGTGTTTGGTGCCACAGCAAAGAAAAAAAGAGAAAGAAGTCCCTCAAAGAAAATGAAACATTTTGTGATGGATCATATGGGCATGAAAAGCGATGATGTCATTTTTAGTCTCCTATTCCAATGTGTTAATCTTCTTATAACTAAAACGAGTAAATCATTAAAAAACTGGAGTGGAATTATGTCTTAACTCGGTCTGTAGCTGATCCAGGAAATAAAACCAATAATCAGTAATCGATGCCAATCATTTTGTAATGATCTCTGGTTATGTGGTTGGAAGCTAAACTATTATTATGCAAACATGCATGAACTGTCCTCAAGACTGCAGATGGATGCATGATGGGAACAGTTCTGCAGTGCATACTGGGAAATACGAGACCATATTAAAGGTATCAGAGTTTTGCCAAACCAAGGTACCGATTTCATCAACATCTCTGATGTATTGAGGATACACAGACAAGCCTGTGTTAAAGACATATGTGCTTCACTGTGCCAGTATAAAAGTTATATACAGTTTTACATTCATGTCCTTAATTTACACAATATTTAATTTGCTGGATTAGCTCAAAAAACAGACATTTCTGTTCTGTTTCATCCAATCGAATTTCTTCCAATTTCTCGATTGTTTTTTCCAGAAAATATGACATTAGCACAATATATTGTTTATCAATGCTGCATTATTAAATGACATGTAACATGACGATGTATTAATGTAAGAGGTACATTTTCCTAATGCTATCTTGTTTATATCTATTTTCATTATTAAATTGAACGAAGAAGACCTGAGACCGTGCATCATGTCTTTCCTAATTAATCCGTCAATTCAGAACCAAAAGCAGATACTCACGAGAATCTTCTTTTTCTGCGGCCCCTTCACAAAAGCCATTATTCCCATAAAGGTGGCGGTCACACAATCTGTCAGACAGAAGACCAGGCAGCAGACAGACAGAAGAGGAGCACACGGCTCCGCTAAGTAGCACAGCAGTGACCTCTGGACTGTAGGCGTGAGCAACAGATAAGTCACCGATTGCCGGGAACGCCGAGATAAATTCACGTTTCTGCGTCTTCGCGTCCGCCAATCGACGATGCTTATGTGACTTTTTAATGAACTCTGGAAACTCAGCTGGTGCAGGCGCGATGAAGAGGAGCCAAGCGTTGACCTGGAATACACTTAACAAACAAACAGCCACCATATAGATTCAAACGTCCAACGTAAGACGTCTGATTGCTGTAAATATCAATAAGAGCTGATAACTTTGGAAACATTGATTGGTTTATGAGACAGGTATAAAGATTAACTGCAGCAACTGATAGCTGATAATGGACTATTAATGATGTTTAGATGATGTGAAACATTGACTGTGCACTCGCTGCGTCAAACGATTGGATGGTACCATTGATTCATCGGAAACCTTGAGCTTGACCAATGACTTCATAAACTTATATTATATTTTTGGATTGTGAAAAACGAGAACCTTTGCACTGAAAGACTTCCTCCGATTGGCACGGACTGCAATAAAGTGGAGCAACAGACTGGATATAAGAAGTGAACGGAGTCACCCTGACGGGCCCGATTGGTTTGTGGACTTTTTAAAAGCCTTAAATTCAACATTCCGTCCGTCGCCATCTTGTTTTTTGGAACCAGAAGTGCTGAGGAAGACTTTAAAATGTAGACAATATTGAATTTGCTGGATTAGCCCAAGAAAATACATTTCTGTTATTTCATTTTTTCCAGAAGATATGACAATTGCACAATATATTGTTTATCAATACTGCAATATTAAATTACGTGTAACAGTAATTTATCTGTATTGCCGTCTCCTACTGTAAAGCACTTATAATGTCCCAAATGGCAAATTAAAGATAAACAACCACAACCAGATATGTGTTCTAGCCACTGTGTGCTACTGGAGAGATTCCTGGCTCAGTGAGACATTTGTATTTGTTTAGGGAAAATGGCGGTAAAGAGATGTTGTGTTACATTACACACATGTTGAAGACTCTACAGGTGAATAGGGTAAAACAATTAACTCATAGATGTCACCATGACACTTCCCCAGTTCATTACTGACATTAGGAGGAGGATTTATTGTATTACAAGTTTTATGAAATGTTATGTTTGGACATAAATGACACATTATCTAATAGTAACTTCTGATGAATTTCGTAGAAATCTACAGAAAGACCTACTTGTGTTCTGAATGTTCTTGACTGTTGAACCATGAGGTAATCAGGTTGTTTTGCTCAGGGCCAACTCTGGTTGGCAGAACATTACAGCTTTATTCTGCTTTGTTGCATATTCGCTCGAAATAATATCACAACGTTGTTGAATAGAAGGTTATCTAATTCACAGTGTGCAAAGAGAAACTGATTATGTAATATCACTGAGGCTCCAACAACACTTCTCAAATATATACCTGCTACCTTGGACGAAACTAAACACATCTTCTTTGATGTGATCTGAGGTTGACTATCATTTTAGAATAGTCCAGTCACCCATTTTCAAAAACCATAAAAATCGAAAGTGTCAGCGCTGAGGCATCAACACCTTACTTTGGCAATGCTGCTTCTTAGCAATCCTCTGTTGCTTTCTACAGAGGGTGAGCAACCACAGGAACTCTGCAGATGTGGATGCAAGAAAGAATATCAGTAAATCAACAGCCAATCAAATCTCACTGCAGCTGTGGGATGGTTGTAGATGCAATAATTGTCAGGTCCAGTCAGGTTTTTTCAATTCTCTTTTATTTGAAAGACCACAGGGATAAACATGGCTTCGTCTACCGTTTGGCAAGCTCTCGAGTCATTTTATTGATTATCTGCTATTTGTTCTATTGATAACCTTGATAGCTAGCTATGTTAACTCATCAGGGAAACGTTGCTAAAGTAAATACCAAACATGAAAAAATACAGGTTCGGACTGCTTTATCTGAGTGAAACATGTGAATGCAGGAGGTTGAATAATGAGATGAGGTGACAAACTGAAAACCAGTGTTGTTAAAGGAAACATCTTGTGTTGTACAGCCTGGTTCTTAAAGGTGTAGTTTATCTGTCCTTTGTGAAGACATAGGATGCCAACAATGCTGCACGACCATAATTATACATCATCACATACTACTCTATAGTTGGGCACACCAATAGTTGGGCATGTTGCGGTTCATAATTGGGCAGGTCCATATTTGGGCATGTTGCGGTCCATATTTGGGCCTGTTTTAAGATTCATAGTTGAGCATGTCACGGTCCATATTTGGGCATGTTTTAAGATTCATAGTTGGGCATGTTGCGGTTCATAATTGGGCACGTCCATATTTGGGCATGTTGCGGTTCATAATTGGGCACGTCCATATTTGGGCATGTTGCGGTCCATAGTTGGGCCTGTTTTAAGATTCATAGTTGAGCATGTCACGGTCCATAGTTGGGCATGTTTTATGATCCATAGTTGGGCATGTTCCAGAGATGTGCAGAGCAAAAGATGATGGATTGTTAATTTAACATGGAACATGTTTCAAACCTGTCTCAAAAATTGATGTTGTAAATCTCTGTCTTGTGGTTTGGCTGCATTTCCCACAGCAAAGCTCTTGAGTAAAAAGTATAACAATACGCCTATTTCCTTTAAGGTAGCATCAGTTGTTCACCTCCCTGAAAAAAGCACATCAACGATCTTTTTCTAAAACATTTCAGTAAACGGGGCCAAATCTGTTACACTGGATTAATTCTGTAAGAAGAGGTGCTATTATCATTATGATGCTCCGTAATAAATATGACAAATTGTATAGAAATATACACCTAGATGATCAGCTGAGACAGAGGGGTGGGGGGAGGATGAGAAGAAGAATGTAAAAACAGAGAGGACATTATTGTAGTTGGTGAGTTTGTGTTTTATATGTAAAGATTTTTCCGTCATAAGTACCAAAAGACAATACAGCCATTACTCCTAAAAATTACATATTTTCTTGTTTTGATCGTTAACCATATGTTTAAAATGGTCTAAAACTGAGACTGTTCAGTCCACAAGAAAATACTTGAGATTGCATGTTGTAGGTCAAAAGGTTGGGGCAATAGTTTGTTTGTGTTATGCGTTTTTATGTTAATCATTTCTAGTAATCATGATTTTAATAATTATAAAGGAGGTGAAGCATATAAAATGCTCGGGTCAGGGTTTTTTCTTTAGTGTTTAATTTTACATACTTTACTATCATTTTTAAGGCCTATAGACACTTTCTGACTCTGGTGTAATCACGTTGAGCCCTGTGTATTTATATGAGTATATGCATGTTATATAGGTTTATATTGGTATATACATATATATATATATATATATATATATATATATATATATATATATATATATATATATATATATATATATATATATTGCATCTTGTTTGAAAGGAAAGGTTTGACAATTTAGATGAACAGTGAGCTTTAGAGGTGCTGGTGGGCACATTTTGTTACCTTTGGACAAAGAGTTTTCAGTCTTTATGCTAAACTATAGCAATAATCTCATCCAACTCGCAGCAAAAATGATAATGCATTTCTCAATGTCAAACTATTCCTTTTCAGTCCGGCGACTTCTTATTTCCATTCGGCATGGAAGTGTACTCAGAGTTACTGTAGTTTGAGTCCTCACAATGATATTATAACGTTGACAACAACAAAAACTGATTAGCTGATACAATGCAAGTTTTCAGAGTATTTTATAAGTAAGGAAAGACACTTTCAAAAATGTTTAAATTGTATAGCATGCAAAGAATGGTAAGTAGGAATATAAATGGTCCCTCGTGCGTGCATGATGATGTTCTGCATAAACTGTATTGATGAAATGTGTAGTTGCAGCGGTCGAGAAAGTCCGCCATCCTGCATCTTTCTTGTGCTAGTTTTTTTTTTTTTTTTTTGAACATTCCTGTTGCAATCTTCCAAACTACTACTTGCCTAAAACCATTATTTTACTTTTTTCAATTGTTAAACATGTTGATCCCTTTTCCAAGCACTTCTCGGTCAGTTCCTCAGGAGCGGAACCACGACATGCTGGCTGTCCAGCAGTATGCAGTGAGCATGCAGGACTTCTACAAAGGTCTACATCCTGTATGTGTGTGTCTGTCTCTCTGTGTTTCTAGTCGTCACTCTCGAAGGGGTCCAGGTAGGTTTTGAGGCTCAGCAGGCTGGTGAGGGTTAGGTTGGTGGCCCGGTAGAGGTCCAGGCCCGTCAGGATCTCCACGTCTCGGACTCGGGCCGTGTGGAGCTTAAGCAGGTCTTCAACCCACTGCGACTCGTCCTCTCCACTCTGCAGAGACAAGACGGGAAATGATTGTTCAACAATGCTCACCTTTTAGTTATTGGTGTAGCTTTAATGTAGCAGTGAATGTAAACATGAGGAAAATAATGAATGGCTGACAACAATGCAGTAAAGATTCATATCATATTACATTCATATATTTAGTTTTTGCTTTTCTAATAAACCATTTAACAAGACACTGCTGCAAAAGAGCATATATGCTCAGGTAACCTACCCTTTATAGATACAGATAGATAGTTGAGTGTTGCATCTTTATTTGATGAATGACTTTCTCTTATTGATTTAAGTCCTTCAACTTGATCTGATAAACAAGTTGTCTTTTCTTTGGGATGAGAAGTTACAAGCCTGCATTAAACTATTGCAAGGGACTGTTGGGACACAAATAAATGCCCTAAATACCCCTATGAGTAACGACATGATGAGAGATTCGTGTGATGGTGAAATTATGCTTCTGTTGACAGAGCGGGTTCTGCTAACTGAAGGCAGCCGGTCAGAATTGCACAACGACACATGGCTCGCACACTGTTTACCTTTTATTTCATGGGAAGCACCCAGCAGCCGGCTGCAGACCAGACTAGAGGTTTGCATCTAAAAAAGCTGCTGTTTGCAGATTTACTACTTCAGTAATGCAACCAACAATTGTATTGATTCAATTTTGTCGATGCATTGACTTTTCAAAGCCATAGGTCAGAGTCCACATTCTTTACCGTTACATGTTCAGGCAATGAAACATGGATTGTAAAAAAAGAGACTTAAAAGCACCGAACATGGCACATTTAACAGATTCTCATTTATGAAGGAGGTTATTTTTGAGACTTTTATTGAACAATAAAACAAGTTACAGTTGGAGGTTTGCACTGTTTTACTGCTAAAGTCATTGATTCACACAAGCAGACCCTGTATTGACAGAAAATACTCTTGTGCAATTCTTGTTTTCTACTCCGGGACTCGTTTTACAAGAGAATGCAGTGCAAGACCGGACAGACACGATATGTCAGTGTTGGCTTAGTTGTCTCACCAAGATCATTTGAGTCCAAACTACACATCAATGCTCCTTTAGCTACATCTCAAAAATGTCCAACTTGTTTCCTGTAGTTCAACCGTCCACATATCACCACAACTCTGAGGTTCTGCCTGAACTGCAGCTCCTTTATCGCTGCGACGATGTCAAGTTGAGTCGTGTAATTTGGCACAAACAGTGAGACCAGACACAGCTCTCACAGAAAGGAGGTGGGGAAGGTGGGAAAGCCCATATGTGCCAAAGTGATACAAACTGCTCTCTTTCAGTGGCGTCAACGTTCACCATTCCTCGGAAAAAAGGATGTGCCACATTTAGTCTGCAGATGCACGGTAAAGTTCCACTTTTAAAGCAGCCTGCCCTCAGGCGACAGCTAAGAGCTGCTTTTCTGTTTTGGAGGGAGCAAAACTTTCAGCTCTTTATTTTTCCCAGGTAAAACATCCGAAGATGGGATTTTGATAACCTTTGGACAGTTGTTATGCTAAGCTTGGCCAAATGGCTTTAGCGTCATATTTCACAATAAGAGCAGCAGGACTGTGAATTTCCTCATCTGAATCTACAACAAAAAGCAAATAAACAAAATATTATGTGTTGGTTTTCAACTCATCTCCAGTAAATAAATCCACGTTGTTTCAATGCAAACGACGCAACGTTCTGCACGGTGGCGACATCTGAGATGAGACGAGATCAAACAAGACAAACCACGTTCCACCAAAGGCAAGAACCAACACGACCCAACCAGCGCAGGATCCTAACTGGCTGCCTTCTGGCCCCAGGGCTCAGCGACTGCTCGCAATGAATAAATGTTGTCATGGTTAGTTGTTTTTCTTTTCTTTCTATGCACCGCTGAGACCGAAACAATGAACAATGAACAATGATTGAAACTGTTCTGCACCGACGCTTCCCAAAACTCAGGTGCGGAATGAGCGATGATGAATGGAGTCCAATGCCAAGGCGAGGATCACACAGGAGTCCAGTCCCTCTTAGACCGGATCCATCCGGTCCCACTTAGACCCACTTAGGTCCCACTTAGACCAGATCCATCCGGTCCCACTTAGACCAGATCCATCCGGTCCCACTTAGACCAGATCCATCCGGTCTATTTACGTCTCTTTCCATCTCTTTAAATCTATTTACGTCTCTTTCCATCTATTTATGTATATTTCCATCTTTTTCCATCTCTTTACGTCTCTTCAATGTAACGATGTGCTGTTAAGTTTCACTTTAAAACTGAATCATGTCCGTACGGCCGTTATTGTAAAAGTCTTCATCTGATATCTCATATTTATCTCATATATTATACAGGAAGTGAACACGCACGTGAAAGCCTTGACTTACAGTTACACTTCATAAATAGTGTACTTTCTACTGTAGTACATCTCAGAGGTAAATAGTGTACTTTCTACTGTGGTACATCTCAGAGGTAAATAGTGTACTTTCTACTGTGGTACATCTCAGAGGTACTGTACATAGTGTACCTTTTACTCCACTGATTTTTCTGTGACCTGAAGCTGAAATCTGTAATAGTTTCTGCTAAAACAGGTCAATGATCACTTTGGGTCCAACCGTTCCAACGTTTCCACATAGTTGAAGTCCACAGGATGAGTATCACAGCGGTCCGTGGTCACGTGACCCGGTGATGACGTCGCTTGGTGGAGAAATGTTCTTTTAAGGAGAGAAACAGGAACGTTGTGGTCAAACCAGACAACTTGTTTTAAGAGAGGAGGAAGGGAAGATGATCATGGTGACGATCAGTCAGGGACTCCAATGCCAAGAGAATAACACACAAACAAGAAAGATATTAGAAAATAATAACTAATATAATAATAATAATAATAGTACATAGTATAAACATATTTAAAAATATATATTTAAATATATATATTTATTATTATTATATTTCATTAATTAATAAAATAACTTTAAGCAATTTATATATATTTACTTTTAGGGACTTTCTACACCTTTTATAACTAAATGTGACAAAAATACTTTTTATAACTTTTAAGTATAATAACACATGTCTAAGATCGCAAAACAAGCATATTTGTGATTCTATTTGTGACCTGTTTTCTTTTTATATTCATATATATTTATATATTTTCATATGCTGTTTGTGTGTTTGTTTGAACTACATCTGATTCTTCCCGTTATAAATTGTATTTTATCAGTTTTCATGCGAGCTGACGAGTTGAAAAAAAGAATAAATAAACCAGGACTTTTGTGTCGGAGAACTTCCATGACGTTTGGTTTGTGTTTGTTGAGCGGCGGTGATTCCCTGTGACAACGCGCCATGACGCCTCTGTGAGCGGAAACCAGCAAACGCCGTCAGCTGACGCTCGTCTCTCATCTCTCTCTTTCTCTCTCTCTCTCTCTCTCTCGCTCACATTCCTTCATACATCTACTGAGTGTATCCAGTAAACCGGTTTCTGCAGTTTTATAACCGACTGAAGGCAGAGGTGACTGCTCTGAACTCGTTGACCTTGAACCTGCGCTGCCCTCTAGTGGCCGTGCAGCGACGCAGCGACAGGAAGCAGCAGCGTTCAGTGGCAAAACACACTCTGCATTGCTCCTTAGCAGTTATGACATCTTATCATTGAGCAATATCTTTGGATAAACCGGAAAATACAACTGAAACCAGTTCATCACTGAAGAAGAAAAATGACTGCAGCAACATTATGCAAATTCCTTTGCATAATGTTAATGATAATCACCTGTGATCATGAAGAGATTATGAACCCGAGTGAGTTCTGATCGACAGACACGTAGAGACTCGTGCACTTAAAGACTCGTACACTTAAAGACTCGTGCATGTAGAGACTCGTGCACTTAGAGACTCGTGCACTTAGAGACTTGTGCACTTAAAGACTCGTGTACTTCGAGACTCGTGCATGTGGAGACTCGTGCACTTAGAGACTCGTGCACTTAAAGACTCGTGCACTTAAAGACTCGTGCACTTAGAGACTCGTGCATGTAGAGACTCATGCACTTAGAGACTCGTGCACTTAAAGACTCGTGCACTTAAAGACTCGTGCACTTAGAGACTCGTGCATGTAGAGACTCGTGCACTTAAAGACTTGTGCACTTAAAGACTTGTGCACTTAGAGACTCGTGCATGTAGAGACTCGTGCACTTAAAGAATCGTGCACTTAGAGACTTGTGCACTTAAAGACTCGTGCATGTAGAGACTCGTGCACTTAGAGACTTGTGCACTTAGAGACTTGTGCACTTAAAGACTTGTGCACTTAAAGACTTGTGTACTTCGAGACTCGTGCATGTGGAGACTTGTGCACTTAGAGACTCGTGCACTTAAAGACTCGTGCACTTAGAGACTCGTGCATGTAGAGACTCGTGCACTTAGAGACTCGTGCACTTAAAGACTTGTGCACTGAAAGACTCGTGCACTTAGAGACTCGTGCACTTAGAGACTCGTGCATGTAGAGACTTGTGCACTTAAAGACTCGTGCACTTAGAGACTCGTGCACTTAAAGACTTGTGCACTTAGAGACTCGTGCAAGTAGAGACTCATGCACGTAGAGACTCGTGCACTTAGAAACTTGTGCACGTAGAGACTTGTGCACTTAAAGACTCGTGCATGTAGATACTTGTGCACTTAGAGACTCGTGCACTTAAGAGACTCGTGCATGTAGAGTCTTGTGCACTTAAAGACTCGTGCATGTAGAGACTTGTGCACTTAAAGACTCGTGCACTTAAGAGACTCGTGCATGTAGAGGCTCGTGCACTTAGAGACTCGTGCACTTAAGAGACTCGTGCATGTAGAGACTTGTGCACTTAGAGACTCGTGCATGTAGAGACTCGTGCACTTAGACTTGTGCACTTAAAGACTTGTGTACTTAGAGACTCGTGCATGTAGAGACTCGTGCACTTAGAGACTCGTGCACTTAAAGACTCGTGCACTTAGAGACTTGTGCACTTAAAGACTCGTGCATGTAGAGACTCGTGCACTTAGAGACTTGTGCGCTTAAAGACTCGTGTACTTAGAGACTCGTGCATGTAGAGACTCGTGCACTTAGAGACTCGTGCACTTAAAGACTCGTGCACTTAGAGACTCGTGCATGTAGAGACTCGTGCACTTAGAGACTCGTGCACTTAAAGACTTGTGCACTTAAAGACTTGTGCACTTAGAGACTTGTGCACTTAAAGACTTGTGCACTTAAAGACTCGTGCACATAGAGACTCTTGCATGTAGAGACTCGTGCACTTAAAGACTCGTGCACTTAGAGACTTGTGCACTTAAAGACTCGTGCATGTAGAGACTCGTGCACTTAGAGACTTGTGCACTTAAAGACTTGTGTACTTAGAGACTCGTGCATGTAGAGATTCGTGCACTTAGAGACTCGTGCACTTAAAGACTCGTGCACTTAGAGACTCGTGCATGTAGAGACTCGTGCACTTAAAGACTTGTGCACTTAAAGACTCGTGCACTTAGAGACTCGTGCACTTAGAGACTTGTGCACTTAAAGACTTGTGCACGTAGAGACTTGTGCATGTACAGACTCGTCCACGTAGAGACTTGTGCATGTAGAGACTTGTGCACTTAAAGACTCGTGCACTTAGAGACTCGTGCATGTAGAGACTCGTGCACTTAAAGACTTGTGCACTTAGAGACTCGTGCAAGTAGAGACTCGTGCACGTAGAGACTCGTGCACTTAGAAACTTGTGCACGTAGAGACTTGTGCACTTAAATACTCGTGCATGTAGATACTTGTGCACTTAGAGACTCGTGCACTTAGAGACTCGTGCACTTAGAGACTCGTGCATGTAGAGACTTGTGCACTTAAAGACTCGTGCACTTAAGAGACTCGTGCACTTAAGAGACTCGTGCATGTAGAGACTCGTGCATTTAGAGACTCGTGCACTTAAGAGACTCGTGCATGTAGAGACTTGTGCACTTAAAGACTTGTGCATGTAGAGACTTGTGCACTTAAAGACTCCTGCTTGAGACTGAAGTATTTAAACTTTTGGAAAACGTTTTTCATAAAAAAAAAAGAAATGTCCGAACTCTTTCTGTGTTGTGTGCTGTGTGTCCATCGTATAGGAACACTGAACACAAAACAACTGAAAGGAATCTCTTATGACAAGAAATTGCAGGGTTTGCAGCTAAGGAAGGTTCTCCCAGTTCAGGAGGGTTCTCCCAGTTCAGGAGGGTTTTCCCAGTTCAGGAGGGTTCTCCCAGCTCAGGAGGGTTCTCCCAGCTCCCACGTTCCATTCATGCTCACCGCAGCGTGACGATCAGCTGACACACCCGAAAACTAACCATCTCCTGATCTGCACGCATCAGGAGGTGATCTTTAGATTAGAAGGGAGGATCTTGCCCTGCAGGGTTGCCAGGTTTGAAGACTGGTTTGTGTTGCAGAGAAAGAACCCAGTGAGTCATGCGTCGTGTTTACTGCCGACATGCCGCAGCCTGTCGGTGTTTTGGCAGCTGAGAGGAGATTCCCATCATACCTTGTTCCCATGACGCCGTGGAGAGAAACTTCTGTCAATAAAATGCAATAACTATAACAATAACACGCATTCCATGTTTTGGAAACTACTGGTTGTCAAAGAACATGCGTATATTGTGTAGGCGTTGCATGAAAGATCTTACGGTAATGTCATTATTAGCACGTCAGTTCCCATAAAACTACAGGATCAATTAAGACATACTAACAAGTTAGATTACAAACTTAAAAGGTGCTGGGAGCCATCTTGTTTTTGCTTTGGACAGAGCCATGCTAACTGTTTCCTGCTACGTTAATCAAATAATCAAGTTGCATCTTGTTTGTCTAAATCTGTGCAGAAACCAACATGGACACATGTTTGTGTGGTTTTAAAGGACATTACATGCCGGTAACCATCTACTGCTTGCGGTCTTTATGCTAAGCTAGGCTAATCGAGAGTGGCGTGGACCTTTTTGTCTCCCTCTTAGGAAGAAAGCGAGTAAGCAGATTTTTTTCTCTCCAAAAGGTCAAAGCAAAGTCTTCTCCCCTGGAGAGGAACGTCCAAGAGAAGAAGGAAGTTAGCATTTAGATGCTAAGCTAGTCATGCAGGGAAACGTAGTCCTTTAAATGCTTTTAGCCCGGAAGTCTGAAACCGACAATGACTTGTAATATCAGAGGACGTTCTATCCACTAACGATGTTTACGGGCCGGCGTCTGTATTTGTTCTACTTTCCGATGGTTTTGCCTAAAAAAACGACCCGTGGCCGTAACTGTGTCAGATCAGAAAACACTCGCATGAACCACAGGATATCCTGAAAGTAAAGGAGGCGTCAGAAAGCCGAGACATGAATATCTTGTTGAATGCATTGACCTCCATGATGCTGAAGGTCACAGAAACATTTACATCTGCGTGACGGACAGAGGAGCTTTTGACCCTTTTAGTTTTTCTATAAACACTCGTTTTACAGCCGGAGTCGATCTCCGAGGCGAAGCTGAGACTCCAACAGAGCTGTACAGTGTAGGGGGGGAGGGAGTGTGTGAGTGTGTGAGTGTGTGTCCTGGCTTCCCGTCAGCAGGAGGTGACTGCATCCGATGCATCTGCTCTACAATGTCCATCTCTAAAAAGACGATTCTCAGAACTCTTTTCAGAGTGAACTCAGACGCACTTTCTCTTTTCAGCAAATTAAAGCTCGACTGGTGAAGTGTGTGTGTGAATATATGGAAACTTAAACACAGAGCACGAATGAAGGATTGAAGAAAAAGAGTTTCAAACCATCAGTGATTGCACTAATACATAATGTGTCTGGACCACATGAATCCCATGCGAGTAGACGGAGAGGTGACATGTAGGAAACACTAAGGCCTCATTATGCTGGAGGCAGACGTTCAAATATTCATATTAATGAGTTTCCATTTGTAAAACTTAGAGAGTGAACATCTCCTCATCGTGTTTGTGTCTGAAGACGAGAAGCAGAAAAGTATCTCTTTGAGTTTGTTGAAGAAAGTAAAAAAATATTTATACAGTTTATGTTTACACTCTAAACTATGACTCAGCGGGGCACGAGTATGGTGGCTGTTCAGGGTCAAATAAGTTCTCCAAACCGAGCTCCAGTTTCATGAACACTGTGTACATATCTGCAGAGTTTATTTATCGCTGAGCAGCCGCTTCACGGAGGCGTCTGCAAGAGAAGAAATATGTTTTACTCTCAGAGACAATTAATGTCTGTAAGATCTGTCCATGAGATGACCTCATACGCACCATAAGATGACCTCATACGCACCATGAGATGACCTCATACGCATCATAAGATGACCTCATACGCACCATGAGATGACCTCATACGCACCATGAGATGACCTCATACGCACCATAAGATGACCTCATACGCATCATGAGATGACCTCATACGCATCATGAGATGACCTCAGACGCACCATGAGATGACCTCATACGCACCATGAGATGACCTCATACGCACCATGAGATGACCTCATACGCATCACGAGATGACCTCATACGCACCATAAGATGACTTCATACGCACCATGAGATGACCTCATACGCACCATAAGATGACCTCAGACGCACCATGAGATGACCTCATACGCACCATGAGATGACCTCAGACGCACCATAAGATGACCTCATACGCATCACGAGATGACCTCATACGCACCATAAGATGACTTCATACGCACCATGAGATGACCTCATACGCACCACAAGATGACCTCAGACGCACCATGAGATGACCTCATACGCACCATGAGATGACCTCATACGCACCATAAGATGACCTCAGACGCACCATAAGATGACCTCAGACGCACCATGAGATGACCTCATACGCACTGTCGTGACTCACACGACAGTGCGAGTCGTGACTCACAGCAGAAACGTGAGTCAGGAACACGAATATGACCTTTTAAATCATGTTTGGCGTCTAATGACCTTCAACCCATATGACTCTTTGCCAAAAAGAAAACATCCGCAAGCTGATTTACAAACACATGGAAACTCCTCATCGGACAAATTACGAAACAGCAGTGACGAACGAGACTTCTCCAGACCCTGAAGGCCTCAGACCCTGAAGGCCTCAGACCCTGAACGCCTCAGACCCTGAACGCCTCAGACCCTGAACGCCTCAGACCCTGAAGGCCTCAGACCCTGAAGGCCTCAGACCCTGAAGGCCTCAGACCCTGAACGCCTCAGACCCTGAACGCCTCAGACCATCTCAGAAATACATGACCAATGGATGAATATCCAGTTCAACCCACATGTCATCAGAGGTCGGTGGAGGAAGAAGGACTCTAGTCCTTTATTTAGTTAAAGGATAACTCGGGCCTTAATGTCGCGTCTGAAATCTGAATATCGGGCGGCGACTTCTCGAGGAGGTTTCCATAAATCACCTGAATATCTTTAGAAACAGTCTCTCACTCTCTGAACGCCAGCACGACAAACTCCGTCCGGTTAGATTTTAATCCTGATTTGACACAGATTCTGTGCCATTTTGCTTTAAATGAACACGAACACTGGCGTTCCCTCCGCCGTCGTCCAGCGACACGGCCGCTAAGCTCCTCCCATAAAGCCCTCAGACACTTACAACAGAAACGGCAGAGAATTCCTTTAAATTTGAGGAGCTGAAACCATGAAATATTGAAAGAAAAGTCACTATAAAGTAACAGGTTCACACCTTTTCACAAGTTTCTCTTCTCAGTTAAATGAATGAACGTATTCCTCTGGCAGCCGGTAAGAGAGGCCGTCACACTGACCTTCAAACCAACACAGCTGACGGGTCCATGCATTGACATTTAGGTTGTTTCATGTTTTCAGTAGAACATGTTGTGAAGTGCAACACTAGAACTTTGGGCTTCTCTACCCAGTGACGGTCAGACTCTGCTAGCGGCGCGGCGCTGCCCCCTGGTGGTCAGACTGGATGCTAACAGCGCGGCGCTGCCCCCTGGTGGTCAGACTGGATGCTAACAGCACAGCGCTGACTGGATGCTAACAGCGCGGCGCTGCCCCCTGGTGGTCAGACTGGATGCTAACAGCGCGGCGCTGCCCCCTGGTGGTCAGACTGGATGCTAACAGCGCGGCGCTGCCCCCTGGTGGTCAGACTGGATGCTAACAGCACGGCGCTGCCCCCTGGTGGTCAGACTGGATGCTAACAGCACGGCGCTGCCCCCTGGTGGTCAGACTGGATGCTAACAGCGCGGCGCTGCCCCCTGGTGGTCAGACTGGATTCTAGCAGCACGGCGCTGCCCCCTGGTGGTCAGACTGGATGCTAACAGCACGGCGCTGCCCCCTGGTGGTCAGACTGGATGCTAACAGCACAGCGCTGCCCCCTGGTGGTCAGAACTCACGTTGCAGGCCTCGCTGCTCTCCGGTCGGTGCGGCAGCAGGAAGGAGAAGACTTTGAGTTCCCCGTCACACTCGTCCACCGTCTGGTTCTGCTCACGGCAACTCGTCACCACGGTGTAGAAGTGGGTCGGCACGGGGGGGCCGTCAGCCGAGAGCCTGGAGGGAGGAGGAGGAGGAGGAGGAGGAGGAGGAGGAGGAGAGAGGAGAGAGGAGGGAGGGAGGGAGGAGGAGGAGGGAGGAGGAAGGACGGAGGAGGAAGGAGGGAGGAAGGAGGGAGGAAGAAGGAGGCGGGAGGAAGGAGGGAGGAAGGAGGAGGGAGGAGGAAGGAGAGAGGAAGAAGGAGGAGGAGGAAGAGGAGGAGGAGGGAGGAGGAGGAAGGAAGGAGGAAGGAAGGAGGAAGAAGGAGGAGGAGGAAGAGGAGGAGGAGGGAGGAAGGATGGAGGAAGAAGGAGGAGGAGGGAGAGGAGGAGGAGGGAGGGAGGGAGGAGGGAGGAGGAGGAAGGAAGGAGAAAGGAGGGAGGAAGAAGGAGGAGGAGGGAGGATGAGGAAGGAAGGAGGAAGGAGGGAGGAAGAAGGAGGAGGAGGGAGAGGAGGAGGAGGGAGGGAGGGAGGGAGGAGGGAGGAGGAGGAAGGAAGGAGAAAGGAGGGAGGATGAGTTACATCAACTGCATAGATTAAATAAATGCACATTACTCATCTCTCATAAAAAACTAAAAACTTGACTTTGTCTTCACGGTTTCATGAAACTACAAACAGCTGCAGAGTCGCTCACATGAAGAGATGTCGGGTTGACGTTTAACACGGTTCATTCCATGGAGTTATGTAACATCTTTCTTCTTATAATCTTTATCTCATAATCTCATAATCATTATCTCATAATCATAATCTCATAATCATTATCTCATAATCATTATCTCATAATCATTATCTCATAATCTTTATCTCATAATCATAATCACAGTCGAGCGTCTCACTCTCTGATCTTCTCGGTGGAGTCCCGCAGGCCGTCGTGGTCGTGGTCGTAGACGGGTCCGGCCACGACGTTCACGCCGTTGTTCTCCTCGGCGTAGCGCCTCAGCAGCGCCGCCTGCAGGAAGCGCCACAGCCCTGCAGGCGGAGAACAGAGCGCCCAGAG
This sequence comes from Taurulus bubalis, assembly GCF_910589615.1. NCBI lineage: Eukaryota > Metazoa > Chordata > Actinopteri > Perciformes > Cottidae > Taurulus > Taurulus bubalis. The sequence continues at coordinate 22,382,033 of NC_136604.1, forward strand.
TGAGAGGAACATCTGGAGCACCGTGTGGATGCAGGGGGTGAACATGAACACATGAATCTTAGTTTCTCTGAACGTTTAAGGAACGTGTTCATAGTTTCAGGTCAACGCTGTATCGACACACGTTGCTGTTTCTTCTCCTCCTTTTAAATAAAAGACAACCAGTTTGGGAAAAGAGAAATAGCACACGTCCATTATTTGGCGTAAAAGCTTCAAACTAGAGAGTAGAGTCAATGAATTTGTCCATATTATGAAAAACTGTTGATTCTCTAAGAGAATTAATTTACGCTTCAAATGAAATGAAAACGTTATAACAATAAGAAACGTCTCTGTGCGTTGAATACACACACGAATAGGCTTTGATATTTTAATTTTGCAGGTTATTATTTAAATAACTGTTATTTCGCTCGCTTAGAAAAATTATGTCAAGGATTTATTTTAATTTAATAAGTTGTCTTTTAAAAGATCTTCATGATGACTGTTAAGCAATATTAAAGAGAGAGAGAGAGAGAGAGAGAGAGACCTCTGTCTGCAGTAACAATGGTGTCAGCTCGTCCTCTGACACCTCGTCACCTCTCCTCTTCCTCTCTGTCTCCGTGACGCTCGAACCAAAACTCACAGACTTTTGGATTTGATGTTTCTGTTATTTTGTCCACGAGTTTGCAGCTGGATGAAAGTCATGTGAACAGACGTGTGCTTCAGGAGACACATGTTTTACCTTCAGGTGCAAAGAACATACAATGTGCATCTTTCATGTTCTCCAGCTGGTCGCAGCGAATCTTTTACATCCATAAAGGATCAGACACATTTCTCCCTCCTCATATCTCTATGTTGTGCCTCCTCGTCTCCTCGTCTCCTCGTCTCCTCGTCTCCTCCGGTAACCGACCACACAGGAGAGAGGAGCTATGAGGACACACAGGTTCCTTTGCAGAAGTCTTTTCAGCCCCGTGACGCACAGCTGTGGGCGTCGTCGTATTTAAAGGGACAGTAATAAATCTTCACGGCGGCCATGTTTAGCCCAGACCGGACAAAACCAAACTGCTCCGGCTTCCCGACCCGGGAGGAAACCTGGTTGCAACATGCAGCTTTACCACTAGATGGAGCCAGATACCGCACACTGGCCCTTTAAATGATGTCGCTTTTCCTGAGGAGAGGAGGGGAGGAGGCAAGGAAAGGAATGAATGAAGTGCAAACTGAGTAACGAGGGGAGCATTTCTAATGGTGAAGTGGCTCTTTTGGTTTGTATTCCCGTTCCCGTCCTGTGGATCAATAAAGTTGTCAGCTTGAGGCTGAAGGACTCACTCTTGAAGGCCGGGTACATGGGGACGGTGTTGGTGATGAGCGAGGCGTCGTATCTGGACTCCGGAGACGAAGCCAGCTCTGTCAAACACACACACACACACACACACACACACACACACACACACACACACACACACACACACACACACACACACACACACGCTCTCGTTACATCATCGTTCATAATGTAATTATTAAATATAAAAACACACCTGGATGAGTGGGTTCAAAATGTCAGGAGAACTAATTGCATCTCATTAATACATAAATACGTGTTATTGATTCATAATCACTGAGCATCCTGATCTAATGAGACATTTGAACATCTGCTCTCTGGTTTCTCACAGAAAGGAAAGAAGAATAAAAGCTAGACAAGAACAGTCACTTATTTCCAATAAAACTGCAGTGAAACGTTAATAAATACGTCTTCCATCAGTTCTGTCGGTTGATAAACACTGAACACGTAATATATGTCTATCTAAAGATTTGAATTAACGACTTTAGGGGGAAAAATATTGAGTTCCACCAAATATATATATATATATATATATATATATATATATATATATATATATATATATATATATACCGTAAAAGTCGGGTTACAAGCCGCTACTACCTTCGGTCAGCGTCCCATTAGCTCCCCGCTGTAGCCAGCTAGCGCTCCTGGTAGCGCTCCGCTAGCTCCCGGCAAACCATCAATCAATAATTAACCAACTAGCTAACTTTCTAACTAATTGCTCGACGTAATCGACCCGTAAAGATCTGTGAAACTGAGTTTCAGCACAAAGAATCACACGAAAGCGACACTTTAAATCTTGTGTTGAACCAGAAATGTTTTAAATCCTCCAGCATGAAGACCATGAACACAGAATATGACCCACCTGGAGGGAACAGGAAGCCGGGCGCCAGCTGGCTGCTCTGGCTGTAGGCGCCGCAGCTCTGGCTGTGGTCGGCTGACACTCGCGGGTCGGCGCGGACGCAGCGGGCGCCGGGCGGCAGCTCGGGGACGGGGGTCAGGTCCTCCTGAGGGACGAAGACGAGGAGGAAGAGGACAAAGGGGTCAGTCGTCGTCGCTCTCGCTATAAATCCTCCTGAGCGAGAACGTCGGGTAAAGATGACAAGAAATGCAATCTGCAGATCAGAAATTGTGTGAGATTTTTTTTTTTTATTAAACCGCGAAAGGTAAAAATAAAGAAGTGAAGTGTTCCTGCAGTAGAAGTGTGAGTCCGGTGTGTGTGAGCGGCACCTTGTAAACCGGCAGCAGCTCCTGTGCACACACACACACACACACACACACACACACACACACAGAGGCGGTGTGTGTGCTGATGTTGTCGCACACGTTTGTGTTTGTGTTGTTTTTCAGGGCAGAACTTAACGCAGGCGGACATTTTCCAGCCTGACGCCAGAGTTTAAACTCTTTGAAGTCCGGAGCTGATGGAGGGCAGAGAAACAAACGCTGTTCATTCTGTTGTTGTTTTTGGGGAGGGACTTCTGGGTTCCTCAGAGCAGCATTAACACTTTGAAAGGACCAGTGTGCAGCATTCAGGGGATCTATTGGCATTCAAATGGACACAATATGAAGAAGTATGCGTTCTTTATGTATAATCACCATTTTAAACTCATTTGTGTTCCTGATGATTCGTTTCAATCTACATCCGGAGTCCGCTTGGGTTTCTACGGTGGCCTAGAACGGCCAAACCAAACAAACTTTAAACGAAATACATGCGCTCCGAGTTGTCATTTATTTCAGTGCTTCATGAAAAATCATCCTGTAAAGTCTTGAAACTGGAAGATTGGAGAGCTACTGCGGCGCCTGGCTCTAAAATCGGCGGCTGCCTCGCTCTCGTGAGATTATCGTTGACGTCAGAGCAAGTCGGGACCAAGTCGGACACAAATCTACCCAGCATGCATTGCAGTGGGGCGACTGTGGCTCATTGGTGAGCAGGGTCGTTCTTCAATCAGAGGATCGGCGGTTCGATCCCCGCCTCCACTAGCCCATGTCCTTGAGCAAGACACTTAACATGTCTCCCGTAGCTGCGCCTACGGTGTGTGTATGGTTGATAATCTGATGTGGCTCCTGCATGGTAGCTCCTCTCAGCGGTGAGTGAATGAGTGAATGGGTGAATGATGTCATGTAGTGTTAAAGCGCTTTGAGTGGTCGAAAAACTAGAAAAGCGCTACACAAGTATGGGTCCATTGCACGCTGGTGATCGATTCTGCGCAGAACTGGCTCATCTCGAACAAACCTGTTGCCTAACTATGGGCGGAGACCATGCTGAGTTATGTTAACACACTGCCCCCTACAGTCTGGGAGGATATCACTTTGCAGAGACCAGCGAGTATAAAAGATCAAATGTTTCTACAGGAGCGACCGTGCATGCAGAGAGAAATAACTGGGGGAAATGTTGTCTTTGAAAACAGAAAATAACTAAATACATAATCATCAGTGTTGTTTGAAGAAAAATGAAAAAAGTCTATACAGGATCTTACTTTAAACTGATTGAAGGAAGGATGGAAATTAATAAAAAGACAGAGACTACTGCTTTCTTTGGGATGAAATTTGCAGTCAAATATAGTCGGAAAAAAACTAAAAACTAAAAGCGTGGAGTACCTGTCGCGGCAGCGTGAAGGCGGTCCACAGCGGCACGGCGAGCTCCTTGCTGTAGCCGCTGATGAACTCCACGTGATGAAGGAGACTGTACTGAGTGTCAAACATCACGGCCGGACGGCCGAACGGGAGGTGGGTAGTGTCTGCACACACACACACACACACACACACACACACACACACACACACACACACACACACACACACACACAGTCAGTATGAGAAAAGAGGTCAAAAAGCATTCATCTTAAATCTTAAATAAGGTTTTTTGTATAATGACAATAGAAACTAACAGGAAATGGAAACTAGAAATAACGCGTCACACACAAAACACCTGATAATGCACTTTAATGAGCTTTATAGAGTTGTTTTGTATGTCCGCAGTGCAACGTAATCAACTTCTATAAGAACTGTCAGATGTGTATTGGCCTTGTCTCTCTCTATTTCATATTTGTATTGTATTTATATTACTGTGTTCCTGAAGTTATTTCCTGGCTTTGTTAGTTTAAAGTTTCTCGCCCTCAAAAATAAAAATATTAAAAAAAGACTACAATTCGAGACCATTTTCAGGAAGTTTTTGGTGAATCTATTGGTCACCCTGTTTAGTTTAATTATGATAAAAAAATAGGTCCAATCGAAAAGTAAAATAGAAATATTTCATGCAGTTATGAAAGGTTAGATCTGGACTCACGTAGCTACGGCTAACGTTAGCTCAACATGTTCCACTTAGTTAGGACCATTATAAACCAGTCCTATACAACTGAGATGGGTCAATATCTTATATCTTTATAAATGATGAACTTTTTTGAAGGTTGTGAGACCAAAATGTTGCTGCAAAAATGGAATAAGCCGCATGCAGGAGATTTGCACACACACACACACACACACACACACACACACACACACACACACACACACACACACACACACACACACACAAACACACACACACACACATTGACCCTTGCAGTGTGAGAGACCTACTGTAGCTGTAGCTTCCATCTGGAGCAGGACTGAAGGCTTCAAGGTTCTCCTCCACTTTGTTCTGCAACAGAAAGAAAAGCTTGTTTTGAGGATTTCTGCCCTCTTGAGCAACGCAGCTTTATTTGTTGTCTGCAACAAGGGTTTTAATTAAATAGAGCGCTGAAGGGATGATGTTTTTAATTTTTTTAAAGGCATCTCACTGGTTCCCTCCACAAGAAGTCCAATGGGACTCATCCCTGGGTTTTAGCCTTTAGAAAACCAACCTATTTTTAGGCCTCTGCTCAAAAATGTCTATAAAATTCTATACCCAAACTAAAAAGGGTGTATCTCTGCAACCACTAGGGCTATTTGAATAATGTTGGTGTTATAATAAAAGGTACACATGTGAGATTGTGTTCAGATGTGTAAATATCAGTCTATATGTTACTGGTTAAGAGTAAATGAAGATGACACACAGGGAAAAAATGAAAAGGTTTCAGGTCCACCTAGAAAAAAATCACTTTCAGGATGATTATTTCTTTGAAATGATGCAGCTGTAAGGTCCAATATGTGAACATTCTCTAACCCAAATCATAACTCAATATGTGAACATTCTCTAACCCAAATCATAGCTCAATATGTGAACATTCTCTAACCCAAATCATAGCTCAATATGTGAACATTCTCTAACCCAAATCATAGCTCAATATGTGAACATTCTCTAACCCAAATCATAGCTCAATATGTGAACATTCTCTAACCCAAATCATAGCACAATATGTGAACATTCTCTAACCCAAATCATAGCTCAATATGTGAACATTCTCTAACCCAAATCATAACACAATATGTGAACATTCTCTAACCCAAATCATAACTCAATATGTGAACATTCTCTAACCCAAATCATAACACAATATGTGAACATTCTCTAACCCAAATCATAGCTCAATATGTGAACATTCTCTAACCCAAATCATAGCTCAATATGTGAACATTCTCTAACCCAAATCATAGCTCAATATGTGAACATTCTCTAACCCAAATCATAGCTCAATATGTGAACATTCTCTAATCCAAATCATAACTCAATATGTGAACATTCTCTACCCCAAATCATAGCTCAATATGTGAACATTCTCTAATCCAAATCATAGCTCAACATGTGAACATTCTCTAACCCAAATCATAACTCAATATGTGAACATTCTCTAACCCAAATCATAGCTCAATATGTGAACATTCTCTAACCCAAATCATAGCTCAATATGTGAACATTCTCTAACCCAAATCATAGCTTAATATGTGAACATTCTCTCTGAAAAGGTTGACTTTGATAAAGTTAAGCAGAACAGAGTTAGAGAGGGTTTAGTACAAATAATTGGCTTTGAATTGTAAGACTCTTTTCTGCAGAGTCAGCAATATGTCCCCTGACCTCGTCGTCACAGCTGCAGCCCAGGTCGTGCGTGGCGACGCCGCCGGCGTCGGATGCCGGTGACGGCGACGTCACTTCCTCCGGCATGCTGGGCTGGAACGGCGGGTCCTTCAGCATCTCGTTCAGGCTGCCGTACGTCCCGTTGTTGGGCGCCGGCTTCAGCCCCAACAGGTCTGAGACGACGGGGCAGAAAGAGAGCGGCTGAGCACATCGCAGACGACGAGGGGAAACAGTGGAAACATCAAAAAAGGCAAATGATAATGTTCTCACCACACATGACGTTGTATAATTCTATATTTTCAAACTCCGGCACTTTTTTCTGGAACTGGAAGCTCGGTCCGTGACCCATGAAAATGGTCTGTGGGCAGAAAAACAGACATTACACCCGCAGAAACCTCCTCTAAGCTGGTGAACATGCATTATTAAAGTTCTTAGTGTTTGGAGACTTCAATCAAAGGAACATCAGCAGGGATCAGACATCAGGTGTAACCTCAGAGGAGTATGATAGCAACGTGTCCCCATATAATAATATACATAAAGGATCTTACACCTTGCGCAAAGTTTTCTTACTAAAAGTATATATTATGTGCACAACACACGCATTGAGGTGAGTTGAATGTCTACAAATTCGGTTGCATGATTTTTTTTCAGGTGAGTGGAAACACTCAGAAATGTATGGAAGACCATTTAAGTCAATGTTGCTGTGATATAAAAAATAAAACATTCTAGCTTTGTTTTTATTTTATTTTAGCTTTGTTTTTATTTTATTTTAGCTTTGTTTTTGGGTTATCTCTGCTGTTTGTATAAAAGATAACAGAAAAAGCAGCGCCAATGAAGCGCATGAGCACTTACTATCTCACAATTTCGACTTTCTATCTCATAATTATGACTTACCATGGGGGTATATTTATTATCACAGCAAAACTTTCATTACATTTTTATCTTTTACTTGCAGAATGGGCTTCTATAGAGAGCATTATTGTAGCAACGTATCCTCATCCAACGGTTTGCGTGATTTCTTACAAAAAGTTGTTTCTCATCATGTCGAGCAACACAAGCGATCAATTAAATGTATTTGTAGAACCCAATATCACCAATTTTACTCAATACGACATCCTCCGTCCTGAGACGCTCACATCTAAACACAAACAGCAGCAACACTTCTTCAAAAGGTTTCGTTGTGGATCACCGGCATCTCCGGATACCGAACCCCAAATTGGTCCCGAGGGCTGTGCCACCGACGTGAATGGGTAAATGTTGGTTCACCGTCACGTCACATGATGCACAAGTTCCGGCTCACGGTTACGCGGGTTACATATGAATAACATCGGATAGCTTTCCTTGAGTAAGAGTACGAACATATGATGTCTGTAATACGGGGGAAAGAGACTTTGAAACTACACAGTACCCTCATGCTGGTGATTTTGTTGTCAAAGCCGTGGTCCCCGAAGAAACCACAACGAGTCTTCCGTTTTTCTGGCATTTTCCTAAAGCAAAAAAACAAACACATTGTGTTCTTTCAACGACGGAATGCTTCTGCACTTAACAACTCCCAAATGTCATGTTGCTCAATATGCCTCTTAGGTTTTTCGTGGGTCGTTTAGGGTCCAATCAAAATGCTCCACAGACTCAAGGGTCAGAACTGAAGCTCGACCAGACCGGACCATGAGACCTGGTCAGGTTGTGTTATGTCTGAGGCCTTGAGGAGGTCGAGTCCACCCAAAAGACTCCAATGAACAAAGGTTAAAGGCTGACAGTTTCCTCTGTCATTGTGTTATACTGTATATGCATGTATGTATGTATGGCAATAAGAGATCAGAGATAAGTGACCATTCATTGGTATCATGGACTGGATATAAGAAGTGGGCGTAGTCGTTGTGATGTCGTCCATTCTGTGTCACAGGTTACCTGGCGATGTGCCACTTCTTCTCCATCAGCAGGTGGACGTCCTCGATCCTGCGGTTGTTGGCGTAGTGAAGCCTCTTGGGTAAATGCTGCTTCAGGTACGGCTTGAAGTGCTGAGTCGGCATTTTACACTGAAACAACAAACATAGCGGTGACCTCTCTCTCTCTCTCTCTCTCTCTCTCTCTCTCTCTCTCTCTCTCTCTCTCTCTCTCTCTCTCTCTCTGAACAGTGTTTGTGGGTGTTTTGTTGAACTCACCGTGAGGTTTGCAACCACAACTTTTGGGTCGTCTGGAAAAGAAAAGGTCAAAATGAAGCCTGTTTTACTTTCTTTCTTCTTTTTTTAAAAATCTGATCCAAACGAGTGTCAGTGTCATCTTACATGAGGTGGATTTGGGGTCGCGGGGTCGTATCCTGCCCAGCGAGCCGGGGATCAGCATGATCTCGTCTATGTTGAGCGGGTAGCTGCTGAGGAACTCTGTCCGATCACAGTGAGCCTCCTCCATACCTGAAAGATGCTCATTATTATCACAAGGCTCAGTTCCCCTAAAAGTAGGGTGTTGACCTGTCAATCACCTTGTAGCCCCGCCCCTAAAGCGTCCCCTACTTTATGATCTGTTTGACTCTAAATGACCATAATTTACTAAATGAACATCATGCTGTATTGAAGAAGAGTAGATTCATTTATATAGACTTCTATACAACCAGAGGAGTTGCCCCTGGTGGTCAGTAGAGATAGCATAGGCTGAAAGGTGCACTGTTTAACTAAATTGTCCAGGTTTAGCTCAAGAAAAGACATTACAGCAGTGATTACATGGCGGTCATACCATGGTCTCCTACAATGAGGACGTTGACGCAGCGATGCAGGTTCATCTGCTTCAGACCAGTCATCAGCTGACCAATGATGTTATCGATCTCCCTCAGAGGGTTATCCAGCTGTAGACGGGATGAATAAAGATGTTTACTTCATAATTGAATGACATAAAGAAGCACAACTCCTGCCTCACACTTTCAGTAGCCTCAATGTGACTGTCGACCCTCAGGTGTCTCACTCACCTCCAGTGGTGCAAGAAGGGTTTCTAGCATGTAGGGCAGATTGTCTGCACTGCAATGTTAAAGTTACCTTCGAGGGTATTTCCTCACGTTTTCTCCATTTGAAGGCTCTCTGAAGGGCACTTAATCACATTTCTCCAGTGGAAGGATACCCTTCAGGGTAGTTTATCACATGTTCGCCATTTAAAAGCACCCTGTAAGGAACTTCCTCCGATTTTCTCTCTTGGAGAGGCACCTTAGTGTGCTCTTCGTCACGTTTTCTCCATTTAAAGGCGCCTTAAAGGGCACTTCACAACCATTTGTTCCATTGGAAGGGCCATCTAGACGGCACCTTATCATATTTGATCAACAACAGGAGCATCCAAGAGGGTATTTTTGTTGTTGCGTTTTTCAAACAAGAGGGTACAAGGGTTGCGTCGCCCCCTCTGAGTCCATGAGTGCTCACCTCACTGCTGAGCGGTCCCAGTCGATGTCCGAAGGTATCGGGCTGCTCCGAGTGAACGGCAAAAACATACGGTCTAAAAAACACAACACAGACAATGTTTACATCATCCAGGTGTGGAGCATCGTGAGGTCACCCTTTTGCTGAGCATCTCACCTTAGTCAACCAAAACCACTGTAACCACATGGAGTAATAGACAAAATATAAATACTGTATCTTCCACACGCCAGACATTTTGACAAAGGTATAACTAATATGAGTATAACTAATACAACATTTGTAGCGCCCCCTAGTGGTCGACTTGAATGAAACTTTCAGCGTATGTTTCAGGTACTCTTGAAGACATATTCTGCAAATGATGTGACGATTGGCCCAGCGGTTGTTGACTTTGGTTGATGTATTTGCTGAGCCATTCTTTTACATTTATTTTTGCAAACTTTTTGCAAAATCTAGAAGGCAGACTTATATGGTCCATGATGTATTTGTTGTTCAATAGAGCACATTGTGCTGGACAAGTGTGCCACATTTCAAGTCAATCGGACTTTTGAAAGGGTGTGGCCATTCCAAAATCACATTTTAGGAGCGTTGATTACAGCGCCACCATGTGGCCGATTGGATTCATTTTTCTTGGGAAGCGCTTGCACATCATTTACAGTTCATGGGCCGAGTTTCATGTTTCTAGCTCATTCCAGCTCACACAAATAGCAGACAACAAAATGAGTTAACCTGTTGAGCCCCCAACCCTTTTATATCAGGAAAATCAAGAAAAAAACATGGTATAAATCCCTCCCCCCCAAAAAAACATGGTATAAATCCCTGCCCCCCAAAAAAAACATGGTATAAATCCCTCCCCCCCAAAAAACAAACATGTTAGGTATCAAATTAAACATAAAAATCAGGGCTACAATAATGTATAATCCCGATGTACAACCTCTAAACACAACTCAAACAATACATAGGATTAGGGGTTAGGGTTAGGGCTTAAAGAGATACTGAATTAGTTACCGCCCCTTTAAATACTAAGAACTGCATTCACTTTAGGTTGTGCATATATTGGGACACTTTTTTGGAACAGAGCCAACATTCATGTTGTTTGTTTCACCTGAGTTCCAAGTGAAAGACCAAGGTTTACAAGACCACAGTATACGAAAATAAACGACTTTTAATCAGTGCATTCATGTCTAAAAACAATCCTGATGAAGTCCCAAAGAACATAACAAACAGACCTCTCATCGTCGGGCAGTTGCAGCCAGCGCAGGATGGTTAGAATCCTCCTCTCGAGAGGAATCACCCTGCAGACAAAACCATCAAGAAGTAGGAGGTCAAGTTAAAGGCAGAAGAAACTAAACCTAGTGGCCGATTCTTCCCAGTTGAGTTTATATTTAGATTCTTGATTTACTGGTTTTAAAAGAACCGCTTGTCCTTAAAACGAGGGTCAAAGCGGACCTGATCTGTCTTTTTTTTTACTGCTTTTCTTTCCACATTGTGTTCTCGACTTGAATCATTTTTGCCCCGTGCCTCAACAAGCGGCCGTTTGAGTCGTCAATGGCCGCTTTTGTGGCCGAGTGTGTGGGCCCATTGTCCCCGGTGTTGTGAGTGTTTGGGGCCATTGTCGGGGATTCGGTCGTTCTCTGGACGTTTCCCTCGTGATCGGCACGTCATCGCCATGCGAGAGTTTTATGAAACACATCCGTCGTGTGGAGAGGAAAAGCATCTTAAAATGTTTAGTCAGGATCTTTTGAGCAAATTGGTTGCAAGTTTCGTTTACTAAATATCCTAATTGAGAATGTATTTTAGTCTCTTTTGTTATTTAGTATTATTTCATTCCATACAAATTATGATATATTGTTTTTAGCAACAACCACAAACTATTTAATGGTCCGGCGAAAAAGATTTATGCCGGAGATAATAGACACTAATTTGGTTGTGAAGACGCCAGAAGACTATTTATTATGTTTGTAACATGCAGCCAACGAGGTATTACAATTTGTTTGTTTGTCTGTATTTTACTTAAATAAAATGTCCTCGTCGGTGTAAACATGGCCGGAGGCTTCGGCTCGGCTTTTTTAATGTGTGAAATAAAGCAATTAGATCTCTTATATTTCTCTTTTTTGGTTTTGCGCAAACTTACATCTGTAATAATCTATATAACATTGTTTTCCTTGTGTATTGAGGGTTGAATTCTCCATCATACCAAGTGTTTAACTTATTATTATTACAAGCAAATGAGCTGCAGTGCACGATCCACCAATAACACAACAGAACAGGACTGAATACACACTATGTAGTACTGGATATACTTATACTGCAATCAGCTTTCATAACGATGCAGATACATAATCACATAGTAACCCATAGTCCTTTTCCTCCAAAAGCACCTGTAGCTTCTTTGAGGGTTTTTCGTAAGTTACCGGTTCGGCGCTGCGTTCAGGGTCTATTGAAAAATATTCCAGTACTAACTTATGTACCAAGGCCAGAAGAAAGAGGCCGCTTTCACTCCTTGTTCCTCCGCTGTGATCCAGATCTGTGGAACAGGAAAGAGAGATTGAATGTGTTAGCAGACTGCTAAAGGCTAAAGGTCACAGCTGGCTAATTATACAGTGTGTGCTGACTTAGTGTTGTAGTGTACTTGCTTGTCTAGTTTGTACAAAATGTGTCTTTGTATGTTGTAGTTGAAGTAATACAGGTAATAGTGTCCCTGTGGGCCTTACAATGGATGCATATTTCTCTAAGAACCTCCAGGATGTGGAACTTGTGAGCAATGTTTCTTATAAAAAACTCTCAGTTGGGTCAAATCCTACACTCCTACACAGGAAGTGATCACTAAACCAGTGCAAGTTTCGTACTGATTCCCATCCAATCACAAGCAAGGCATCGTCCGGCATCATACTCACGGGCTGACCGCCCCACCAGCGGTGGTTGAGCTTCTCTCTGGTGCGCAGGCTGAAGGTGGCGTTGAACACGGGGTCATGCATGGTGTTCCCCACGATCCCGTGGGACTCTGGGTACAGGCCCTGCAGAGGGCGCCGCGTCGGCACGGTTAGTGGGTGAAACATCAGGCCGGAGGACCCTTGAACAGACGCGCAGAGAGACGGCGCTTACCGTAACGAGCGTGTAGAGATTCGGGAAGGTCTTTGACGGGTAGACCGGTCGCATGTAGGGCGCCGACGTTCCACACTTTCCTAAGGGGAAAGAAATAGAAGCCTTGCAGGATTAAACGTTATTAAAAACACACTTTAAGCACGAAATCAAAGAGAATAGGGAGAAATGGGTCTCAGCTCGTCGTGGAAACGTCTACAAGCGGCATCGTCCTCGTGGTCCGGACGTCTTTTTACGCAATCGGTCGCGCTACCTTGACATGTTGTGCTTTTATCAGGAGACAAGGAGATTCATCAGATCTGGGACAAAGGGGAAGTTAAGGGGAGACAAAAACATGAGTTGGGCGAGTGTTTTGTGTTCCCAGTCCTACAATCTGATCAGTTATCAGCTGGCATGTGGAGGCGCTGATGTTTTAAAGTCTCTTCAGGCGGTTTGAGGCGGCTCTCCTTCAAGGTTTCTGGCGTCTTTGTTGTGTCTTCTTGGTCCTCTTGTCTCCCGTCCTTGACGGAAGGGAACGGATGGGTGACGCAGGAGGGAGAACAGATTGGAGGTGACGTGTTGAGGCAGATGTCGGATCGAGAGAGCGACCGCATTGTCAACAGATGATCGGTTGCTCACGCCGCTCCGCTCCAGAAGTGAAGGACGCCATTTTGCCATTGCGAGAGCTTGAATTGGCTGTAATGGAACCGCTTTAAGGGCTGCACGGTGGTGTAGAGGCTGTAGCACGGTCGCCTGACAGCAAGAGGGGTTCGATCCCCGATCGCAGGTGGTCCTTGTGGGTTCCCTACGGGTTCTCCGGCTTCCTCCCACAGTCCAAAGACACGCAGCTCAGGTTAATTGGAGGCTCTAAATCGCCCGTGTGGCCATGAATGGTCGTCTGTCTCTATATGAGCCCTGAGATCAAATGTCAGCTGGTATCGGCTCCAACGCCCCCGACCCTGAATAGAATAAGCGGTTTGGAGAATTGACCGCGATGGAACCGCCTGTTTGTTTGGTTCATTGAAGTCAGGTTTGGGATGTTAATCTTCACTTTTTCTTTGAATGGTTACTCATGGATGATAGTGAAGGCCATTCAATAACGTCGCAAATATCATCTCCCCATTTTCCAGGGAAATGACTTATTCATGATTTATTCATTATTCAGATCATCAATCAATCGGGTTTTTATCTTTCAAACAAAACAAATGCAAATAATAAGTGCTTTACAAATGATTGACGTGACCAAAATGAATAGAAGATGAAGAGTAAATACAACACTGATTGAATTGATCATCGTACAACATTATTATTATTAAAGTAAAATTAGGGAAAAATAAAACAGTAAGCAATAATAATAAAAACATAAAATTGCAAAACACTGCATAAAAGTCTGATTGAATATACTTCTATTTAAAAATACTTCTACAACCACGACACCTGCATTTAAAAGACAAAGTATCAAGACGGAGTAAAGGCGACGTACTCAGTTTGTGTTAATATAAGCAATATAAATAAATACATAAAATTGTAAAGCACTGCATAAAAGCCTGATTGAATAGATTCATGTTAAAAAATACTTCTATAAGCATTAAGGAGACAAAGCACGAGACGGAGTAAAGGCGACGTACTCAGCTTGTGTATGTTGGGGATGACGGAGATGCCCTTCTTCAGGTAGGAGGCTCTGAACCCGTCGACAGACAGCATGATGAGCGGAGGACGGATGAAGCTGAGGATGCAGAGACAGAAGACATTTTAAAAAGATAATTCAGATTTCAGTCCCCAATATTAGATGGGAACAAAGTATTATGATACGATTCGATTTTATTGGGGACTGATTTATTGTGGCTTGTTTCTTTATTATCTGATTTGATCACACCAGATTTTATTAATCGAAGCTATTGACTTGTGTTACCTTGTGTTATTTATCTCATCCCATCTTATTTTATCTAACCTTATAAAATATTGTCTTGTCTCATCTCCTCTTGTCTTTTACTTTATTATCTCATATAATCTTGCCCTTATCTCGTTTTATCTTGTGTTGTCTTATATTATTTTATATAATCTTGTCTCATCTTATGTTAGCTTGTCTTATCTCGTCTCGTCATTTCCTTACTCATCTTGTTTTATATAATCTAGTTTGGTCTTGATTTTTCTTATATTATCTCATATAATCTTGTTTTATCTTGTTTTATATAATCTTGTCTTATTTTATTATTGTTTTGTTTTATCTCTTCTCATCTTGTGTTGTTTTATGTAATTTCGTCTTGTCTTATATTATCTTGTCGTATCTCATTTTATCTTGTGTTGTCTTATATTATCTCATATTCATTGTCTTATCTTGTCTTATATTTTCTTGTCTTATATTATCTCATATAATCTTGTCTTATCTCATCTCATCTTATCTTGTATTGTCTTATCTCATCTCATATAATCTTGTCTTATCTTGTTCTATATCATCTCTTCTTATCTCATCTCGTTGTGTCTCACGTTATCGTATCTAAATGTCTTCCACCGTCCAGTTCAAAGTGACTCTTCTACGTCTTCATCGGCCTTCTCTTGAACAGAATTAAAGTAAAGGTCTTGAGGTGGACTCACCCTGCGGGACACTCGGCGCTCTTGATCTCCTCGCAGTCTCCATGCACCCAGGAAGTCTCACCTCACAGAGGAAACAACAGCACAGCGTTACCACCTCCTGACCCTCCCAGTGCCCTCTGCGACTCACGCGTCCTTATTCTGGGTGCCGCTCTGCGGTCGGTACCTTTGCAGAGCGCCTTGTAGTTGGAGCAGCAGTCGCCTCGCTCCAGGCAGTCCTCAGAGCAGTGGCAGGCGTGCTCGCCATTCCTCTCCTCGCCACAGCGATCCTGCGTGCACTCGAAGCCTCCCTCTGAGGAAAGTTCATCATCACGTCACATGACAGAAATCTCTTTTTAAACGACCATGACGAGGCTAAACAACCACAGGACACGCATCACGGATTAAGGCTGTGATGCAACTCTCAGGCCCTTAAAGCCGTTTTTTATTACCACAAGCGAAGCAATAAAAAGCACGAGGAGCTCATGATTGGAGAGTTTTTTTTCTCGTCTGTTTTTTTGGAAAATGTCCCACTGTTGTTTCCTTAATGTTTTCAAGATGAATCCCGCGGTTCCACTCTCTTCACTTTGGCCAAGCTCTAAATGAGCATCAGATGAAGACTGACGTGGTGGTTGACTGCAGGACAGTTCCCCTTTTGTTCGCGTTGAATCCGCCACAGCAGAAAACACTTATGATGTTGTGTTCCTGTGCTTTCTGGAGCACTAGAGCTACCGTCGTACTGCTGGGTAGTACTCCAAAGTAGTAAATACATCATTCTACGGATATAAGGAGTAGCAGCAGCGGTCTGTGTGTGAATCTGTTTAAATACGCGTATATATAATCCCTGTGGAATATAACATGTTATAACGGCTCAGTGGACTGGCGGGTCGCTCCAGTCCACGCTGAAGTACCCAGAAGGCTGTGCTTCAGCATGTGAATGACGACATGTAGTGTAAAGTGTGGATTAATCCGCCCCTGAAAATAGTCCCCAACAAATGCCCTATTTCTTCTTGTTTGAGCAATGTTTGTGGATAAAAAACTACTTTAAAAGGAAATAAAGTGTATATTTGTGAAGTTTTAAAGATCATTGTTGTGTAGGGACTGATGGGCCGAGGTCTGATTGCCAGAGAAAGTATACTACACACTACCAGCTGTGGAGACATTGGTACCGTCTACCGTCTACAGTCTATTCATAAGGCATTGGGAGGTCTATGTATTTTAATTGTGCTTTTGTATGTATTTTATTCTATTTAATGTTTTTGTACTACCTGGACCTTGAGTCTGAAATAAAGTTTGATTGATAGGGCGGTTAGAAAGTATAGAGATGGACTAGAACATCATTGGTTTTAGTCTTTTCATTGACTTTGTTGACGAGGAACATATAGAATAACACCTCAAAGATACAAGTAAATGCAAATAAAAACGTATTTCTTGGCCAAAAGCCTTGACTCCCACCAAAGCTGTTGTAGTGGCCTCCAGCTAAACTATCAAGCAAGACATTTGTTAAAGACGGTACAACCGGGAGAAGTGATTGAGACGTCAGACTGACCTGTTTTCAGGCATTGCTCGTCGAAGTCGGAGCAGCAGCTGTAGTAGGTTTTACACAGATTGTCACATCTGCATCCTGGAGGTTTGGCCTCCTCCAGCTCAAAGCACCTCCCCTTGCAGGAGCCCGCTGAGCTGACCCACTCTGAGACGACTGGAGGGAGCAGAGGAGGAGCAGTTACAGGACAGAGGGCACACTGCTGCAGACTGGACTCGTATATAATAACTCAATGGTTCTGTGCTTGGGCACTTTGGTGGCTTACCAAACAGCTAGCAACCTCTGTTTCTGTAAAGTTTCGCCAAAGCGGGCATTCATTAACTTGCAATCTTTTAATGTCCATCAGGGGCGACTCATCAGGTTGTATAGAAGTCTATGCTTCAACTGCATTCTCTCTACTGACCACCAGGGGACGACTCCTCTGGTTGTATAGAAGTATATGCTTCATGTGTTAAAGCTACATTCTATCTCCTGACCACCAGGGGGAGACTTCTCGGGTTGTATAGAAGTATATGCTTCATGTGTTAAAGCTGCATTCTCTCCACTGACCACCAGGGGGCGGCTCCTCTGGTTGTATAGAAGTATATGCTTCATGTGTTAAAGCTGCATTCTCTCTCCTGACCACCAGGGGGTGACTCCTCTGGTTGTATAGAAGTCTATATAAATGACTCTACTTCTCTTGATGTATTCCCTCAGTAAACATTGTAAACATGAGTTTATGTCTCAATCTCTAGTTTCAAGTCTTCTTCAATACAGCATGATGTTAGAGCAGACTGGGCCTTTTTGGGAGGTGGTCTTAAAGAGTCTTTTTTTTACAATAAAGCAAACATGTTCTAATAGAAACACAACATACAAGTATGAACCTGAAAATAAGCACAATATGTCTCCTTTAAGATGTCTACTTCAATGTTTTTTCCACATAAACATGAATCTGACATCTTTGAAAACACATACTGTATCATGCAGTTTACAGGCCGTTAACTCCACGCAGCACATGTTGCAAATAACTACAAGCTGTTCTCAGAGCGCTCTGCAGGCGGCCTTTGCTTTCAGCTCACTTCAATTCACAGTGAAACCCCAAAAAAGACACAAGTTATTGTCTTTGTGCTGTGGTTTTTATCATAGTAGCGTAAGCGGGGACTGCTTTGAAAACTCACTGGTAACTTTAACTGTCACACAGTAATGATTTTATTTAAAGCTACACGGATCCGAATATAAAAACCTCTCATTGTACTGCAGATAGGTCCAACAGCCTGCCATGAGTTAACATAACATATTAATGCAATGGTGTTATGCAGCATACTATTCATTCTGAGATGTCAGAGTCCAGAAATGCACCAAAATGATACCTGTGTGCAAGTATAGTGCTACATGAAGCTAAAATAATATTTTTTACTGGGACGGTTTTAAACCTTGATTCATTATAGTCGTGAGCTTTAACCAAATGCACTAACACCAGTAACTCTATCTGTCTCCATTTGTAAATGGTTTGCAATATTGTTAAGTATTTGTACTTTTTAGGACCACAACATGTCAACCACCCATTTGGTGGTTTCATGCATGTACAACCAGCTTGATTTATCCCTCCATGAGCCATTTTTTCTTTTTTTAAAGGTTCTCACCTTTAGTGTGAGGTTGTGGGTTTTCTCCTCCCTCTGCAGGTCGACTGGCTTGAAAAACATAAGCTCTGCTGACATCAGTTCCCCACAGACAGAACACAACCACTACCTGCAGAAACAACACAGACCACACATTAGAAAAAGCCTACATTCAATTATTTTCTATTGACTCCAATAAGCAACA
Source organism: Taurulus bubalis (assembly GCF_910589615.1). Taxonomy (NCBI): domain Eukaryota; kingdom Metazoa; phylum Chordata; class Actinopteri; order Perciformes; family Cottidae; genus Taurulus; species Taurulus bubalis. Next base: position 22,400,737 of record NC_136604.1, read on the forward strand.
ATCTCCCGCAGGTCAAAGGTCAGCCAGTACAACCATAGATCTACTGGCACAGGGCCCAGGTTAGGGGGCCCCTGGACCCTGTGCTTCTGCTTGAAGTTGCTGATGACATTTCGTGATGTGATTTCAGGACTAAAAAGAGACAAATAAAAGATTCACGATGACGGGATGGAAATCCACCAAGAAGAGACACAAAATAATAACAAATAAATGCAAAAAGAACTAGAAAGAGACTCAAAATGATGAAAAAAGAGACGCAACACGATCAAAAAGAGATTCAAAACGACTATGAGATGCAAATCCACCAAGAAGAGACACAAAATAATTACAAAGAAATGCAAAAAGAACTACAAAGAGACTCAAAATTATGAAAAAATTGATGAAAATCAACCAAATAGAGATGCAAAACGACCACAAGCTGCAAATCAACCAAGAAGAGACACAACATAATTACAAAGAGATACAAAGTGCATGCAAAGAGACGCAAAACAACCAATAAGACACACAAAACCACTACAAAGACATGCTAAATGACCTTAAAGAAACACATAACAGCTATAATGAGACACAAAACAACCAAAAAGAGAAGCAAAATGACCACAAAGTCATGCACAAGGACCTCAAATATGTCTCTCTGAATCCGTGGCTCTAGTTCTCACGTAGAAGCGTCGGGGCCCTCGACATGTCTGTGTCCAGGGGCCCATTGTCTCATAAACTGCCCATGAGCCTCAGTGTCTCGCTCAAGGGCCCTTTCATTTACCAAAATAGGGTCTGGAGAGACGGTTGCTCTGCTACCTCGATATCCAACCTAGGAGTTTGTTTTCTTCTCCTCTGAAACGCATTCATGGTCACGTCTCACCAAGAAGGGGTCGGAGGTCAACAGGCAGCCGTGTGGTGTGAGCCACTCCTACTGTAAGAGCCCAGCACTGACCCACTGCAGATACAAGTACACACAGGTTGCCGCACACAGTTGGTTATGACCTTTTAAACTCCAATCGCCCCCTAGCGGGGGAAGACTGAGCTATTGTTATATAAAACTACTAAATCATAGCTTGTTTTATGGAGAAAAAAAAGCCCAAAACTGCTGTATTTGGATGTATTGAACACCATAAGTAATATACAAGTACAATATATGGTTTGGTACATGAGAAAATTCAAATGTCTCAAATGGGCCCCAATGCAGATGTTGGAGACCTCTCCTGAATGTTCTCTGCTCTAAACCCTCTCTAACTTGGTTCTGCTTCACTTTATCAAAGACAACCTTTGCAGAGAGAATATTCACATATTGAGCTATGATTTGGGTTAGTGAATGTTCACATATTGTGTTATGATTTGGGTTAGTGAATGTTCACATATTGTGCTATGATTTGGGTTAGAGAATGTTCACATATTGTGTTATGATTTGGGTTAGTGAATGTTCACATATTGTGTTATGATTTGGGTTAGAGAATGTTCACATATTGTGTTATGATTTGGGTTAGAGAATGTTCACATATTGTGTTATGATTTGGGTTAAATAATGTTCACATATTGTGTTATGATTTGGGTTGGAGAATGTTCACATATTGAGCAATGATTTGGGTTAGTGAATGTTCACATATTGTGTTATGATTTGGGATAGAGAATGTTCACATATTGAGCTATGATTTGGGTTAGAGAATGTTCACATATTGTGCTATGATTTGGGTTAGAGAATGTTCACATATTGAGCTATGATTTGGGTTAGAGAATGTTCACATATTGAGCTATGATTTGGGTTAGAGTTGGACCTTACAGCTGCATCATTTCAAAGAAATAATCATCCTGAAAGTGATTTTTTTATAGGTGGACCTGAAACCTTTTCTTTTTTTTCTGTGTCATCTTCATTTACTCTTAACCAGTAACATATATACTGATATTTACACATCTGAACAACATCTCACATGTGTACCTTTTATTATAACACCAACATTATTCAAATAGCCCTAGCGGTTGCAGAGATACACCCTTTTTAGTTTGGGTATGACATTTAGAGGAAAGGGCCTAAAAATAGGTGGTTTTCAAATGTTCACGGCAGCATCGGAGAGAAGGAAGTTCTGAGAGTTCACGAGAGCTTCACAAAGAAATGAGTTCTTAACTCAACCAAAACCATGAACGTCTCTAAACCTTTGAGGATGTAATGGAACAGAAAAGACTGACAACCTCCAACGACAGCCGAATGTTCTACATTCTCAGTCCACCATTTAAACATTGAACCAAAAAGCCAACGTCACAACACGCGTCTCTTCATCAGGCGTCCAACAACACAACAAGGCGTCCAATGTGGAGGCTAAGTCCCGCCTCCTCTCTTCTTCTTCTTTTTTTACGGTCGTTAACGGCGAGAGACAATTTAGACGTTGTTTGAATTGTGCTATGAATTACAAATAATGACGTCTGTCAATTTAGAGATCATTTTTTAGTTTGTAGTAAAACTGTTTAAAGACTCTTCTTGAAAAAAATCTGATTTTCTTGGGAAATATTCGACAGCTATGAAGGAAATGACACATTTGTTTATCAGTCATCGTCACGCGTTATCTTTAAATTCTTGGAGAAAACACAGTCCCATCCTATAAATGAAACAGTCTTCTACAAGAATTCAAGGCAACACTGGATGAGCAACTGATGAAGAAAATTGTAATTTGTAGTCGTGTTATGAAGTATTTCATCTTTTTTAAGCTTAAATGGTCTCAAAGCCGGTGACCAGGAGTCCACTCACTTTGTTTTGAAGGGACAGCTGATCGGCTCTAAACCTCTCAGGGACTCAGGTCTCTGGTGAAGACCTGGACTCAGGTCTCTATTGAAGACCTGGACTCAGGTCTCTGGTGAAGATCTGGACTCAGGTCTCTGGTGAAGACCTGGACTCAGGTCTTCAGTGAAGACCTGGACTCAGGTCTCTAGTGAAGACCTGAACTCAGGTCTCTAGTGAAGACCTGGACTCAGGTCTCTAGTGAAGACCTGAACTCAGGTCTCTAGTGAAGACCTGGACTCAGGTCTGAAGACCTGGACTCAGGTCTCTGGTGATGACCAGGACTCAGGTTTCTGGTGAAGACTTGGACTCAGATCTTCAGTGAAGACCTGGATTCAGGTCTCTAGTGAAGACCTGGACTCAGGTCTCTGGTGATGACCTAGACTCAGGTCTCTGGTGATGACCTAGACTCAGGTCTCTGGTGAAGACCTGGACTCAGGTCTCTGGTGAAGACCTGGACTCAGATCTCTGGTGAAAACCTGAACTCAGGTCTCTAGTGAAGACCTGGACTCAGGTCTCTAGTGAAGACCTGGACTCAGGTCTGAAGACCTGGACTCAGGTCTCTAGTGAAGACCTGGACTCGGGTCTCTAATGAAGACCTGGACTCAGGTTTGAAGAACTGGACTCAGGTCTCTAGTGAAGACCTGGACTCGGGTCTCTAGTGAAGACCTGGACTCAGGTCTCTGGATGTATCCTGTGATCCTATGATCTCTATTTTTAGTACTAGTATTAGTAATACTACATAAATAAACTAGTAATATTTCATACTAGTGAAATACTAGTAATATTAAACTAGTATTAAATATACACTAAATAAACTAGTATTACTTGTTATATATTAAACTATTATTAAATACTATGAATAAACTAGTAATATTAGTAATACTAGTACTATGGAAACACCTGCACAGTTGAAATATGGAAAAAAAAACTCTATCACATATTAATAGAGATTTTTCTTTCATTAATTAATGAGACACTTGTTCTCTATCGCTATAAATAATGATATGATGATGATGATGATGATGATGATGATGATGAGGAGGAGGAGGAGGAGGAGGATGATGGTGGATGACAGGCGGACCAAAACAACAGCAGCTGCGTGATCAGGGCTCTCTCTCTCTCTCTCTCTCTCTCTCTCTCTCTCTCTCTCTCTCTCTCTCTCTCTCTCTCTCTCTCTCTCTCTCTCTCTGTGACGGACTTCTCCGCAGGGAGGCAAAGTGCAGCTCCCTCTCTCTCAGGTCGATACAGCAGATTATCTTTTGGGGTTTTTAAATGTCCGGGGAATGAAGAGGAAGAGGAGAGGAAGAAGAGGATCACGTCTGTATGAAAGCTCCGGCAGAGCGACCCCAGGCAGCGCAGACGCGTCGGCGGTTCTTACCCAGTGCATGTTCCTAACAGCGGGTCCAGCTGGAGCATTACCCCCGGACACGACGAGAGAAAGCGCCGGAAAATGTGTCCAACGTCCGGTAGGAGCTGCGGTGCGCCTCTGGGTCGATGGAGCGGAGCGCAGGGGTCCAACTCTCTCTCTCTCTCTCGCCCTCTCTCGCTCTCTCTCTCTCTCGGTTTTGGGCCAATAAGCATGAAGTAATGGTGACAGCTGCTGCTCTCTGGTACGACAGCGTACGCAGTCCAGTTCAGAGAGAGAGAGAGAGAGAGAGAGAGAGAGAGAGAGAGAGAGAGAGAGAGAGAGAGAGGCTGAAAGGAATTAAGGAGCTTTAATGACAACATCCATCCAGATACATGTCATTGATTTATGTGAAACTGTAGAGGAGTGATAAGTAAACAATGAACAATGAGCTCAGAGTGAAGACAAGTTGCTCAAGAGCAAAATACAATAAAGAACATTAACCCACCATATGCACATTTATTATATTGTTTTAATATATTGTTTTTTATTGCATTGTTACAACTTTAATGCCTTTTTGTTGTTGTTTTATTGCCATCTTGCAATAAATATACTCTAGACTCTCTCTCTCTCTCTCTCTCTTTATATATATATATATATATATATATATATATATATATATATATATATATATATAATTATATATTATGTAATATATAATTATAGATTTACTTATATAATTATATATATAATATATACTTATATACAATATAATGATATATTTGCATATTCTAGACTCTATATATAATATGCAATTATATATTGTGTCATATATAATATATATAATAATAAATTTAATATATATACTTATATATAATATGATATATGTATATACTCTAGACTCTATATATACTATGTAATTATATATTTTGTAATATATAATATATATATAATAATATATTTCATATATATATACTTATATATAATATAATGATATATATATATATATATATATATATATATATATATATATATATATATATATATATATATAATAGGAGTGATACATTGCTTTATAGTAGTGATAAGTTATAAAAACAGTAAATAATATTAAAAAGTTTGGAGAAAAGTTGCTCAAGAGCAAAATACAATAAAGAACTTCCACCCACTAACCCAGCATATGCACATTATTAATATGACAACACTAATACATTGTGTTTTATTGCATTGTAACCATCTGAGGGCCTTTTTGTTGTTAGTTTTATTGCAATTGTGCTGCAATATCGCTTTGATGTCGCAATGAATAACTCTTGACTCAGAACGTTTCGTAACAGAACTGTTTTGTATTTTGAAGAAAAGAAAGCTGGTGGGAGTCGAAGCGCTGATGCGGCGGCTCAAAGGAGTCCACGCCGGCGGTTCAAGCGCTCGGCGCTTCGTGACGTCTTGCGGTGAATACCGCGGCAGCACACCGTGACCGAGAGCTGGCGTTGCAGAAAGATAAACCACCGGCTCGGTTCACGCCGCTGTGCGTCTGCTTGAGTGTCCATGAGGAGCAACGACTGAGGGCAGCAGTGATAACACGCCGAGGAATCTGCAGCCGTGCCAGCTGCTTGCAAAGGAACCACGCTGCAGAGCAGATCACAGTATAGAGGAGATAACGGCTGGGGGAGACACTACCTTTCTCTTCAGGAGTTTGGCTGTTGTGGTTTTTTGGTGCTTTAGTTGGATAAGCCCAACTATTGGTGGTTTAGTTGGCTCAACCTAACTATTGGTGGTTTAGTTGACTCAACCTAACTATTGGTGGTTTTGTTGCATAAACCTAACTATTGGTGGTTTAGTTGACTAAACCTAACTATTGGTGGTTTTGTTGACTAAACCTAACTATTGGTGGTTTAGTTGACTAAACCTAACTATTGGTGGTTTTGTTGCATAAACCTAACTATTGGTGGTTTAGTTGGCTCAACCTAACTATTGGTGGTTTTGTTGCATAAACCTAACTATTGGTGGTTTTGTTGCATAAACCTAACTATTGGTGGTGTTGTTGGCTATTCAATTCAATTCAGTTTATTTTATATAGCCCAACATCACAAATACAAGTTTGCCTCGGAGGGCTTTACAATCTGTACACATGACATCCCTGTCCCGGGACTTCACATCGGATCAGGAATACACCAAACTATTGGTGGTTTAGTTGACTAAACATAACTATTGGTGGTTTAGTTGACTCAACCTAACTATTGGTGGTTTAGTTGACTAAACATAACTATTGGTGGTTTAGTTGACTCAACCTAACTATTGGTGGTTTAGTTGACTAAACATAACTATTGGTGGTTTAGTTGACTAAACATAACTATTGATGGTTTAGTTGGCTCAACCTAACTATTGGTGGTTTAGTTGCATAAACCTAACTATTGGTGGTTTAGTTGCCTCAACCGAACTGTTAATGGATTAGTTGCCTCAACTTAACTATTGGTGGTTTAGTTGTCTAAACCTAACTATTGGTGGTTTAGTTGCATGGACCTAACTATTGGTGGTTTTGTTGGCTCAACCTAACTGTTGGTGGTTTAGTTGTCTAACCCTAACTATTGGTGGTTGTGTTGCCTCAACCGAACTGTTAATGGTTTAGTTGCCTCAACCGAACTGTTAATGGTTTAGTTGTCTCAATTTAACTGTTGGTTGTTTAGTGTCCTCAACTTAACTGTTGATGGATTAGTTGCCTCAACTTAACTGTTGGTGGTTTAGTTGTCTAAACCTAACTGTTGGTGGTTTTGTTGCCTCAACTTAACTGTTTGTGGTTTAGTGGCCTCAACCTAACTGTTGGTGGTTTAGTTGCATAAACCTAATCATTGGTGGTTTGTTGCCTCAACTTAATTATTGGTGGGTTTGTTGCCTAAACTGTTTTAATGAGTTGTCTCTGTGTAGTTGTTTTGTATCACTGCTGTCACTGTGTTTCTTACAGTCTCATGTTGTGTCTCTTTGTAGTTGTTTTGTTTCTTTGGTCGTTGTTTTGTGTCTCTTTGTGGTCATTGTGTGTTTTTTCTCTTCGTCGTCATCTTCGTCTCTTTGTAGTCCTTGACTCTTCAGGAATCCATCCTTATCTGAAATGCATCCCCAGCAGTATCTGCAGTAGTGAACCAGTCCGGACTGAGACTGCTGTTGATGCCCACGATAATGACAGGAGGTCAATCAGACAAAAGCAAGAAAGAACACAGAAAAGGGCCCCCAAAAAAATCACGAAACACACCTCATTGGCTTCTTGAGGCGATCCTGAACCTGAGAGACACGCCTGACGCCCGCGGCGAGAGAGACGTGTGAGCGTCTCGCTGTTTTCCTCCGCAAACACCGAGACAAAGACGCCCCGCCGTGCGGAGAGCCGCCCTGTAGCGGATAAACGCCTCCCGCTGCGAGACGAGGTATCAAGCCTCCCTCCGGTGTTTGCGCGCCCTGTGATTTCGGGGATGAATACCGCACGAAAAGCCGCGGCACATTACGCTTCTTTTCACAGCGCTGCTATCAAAACACGTCGGGGAGGCTTTTGAAAAGGCTCCGCTCTTGCCGACGAGCCCGGGAACATTGTGCTCGTGGGGGTGGATGAAAGGGGACACGTCTCCCCCGGCTTTGAAAGTGATCCGCACATCCACCGCCTCAGGGGGAAAACATCCTCGTCTTACAAAGACCACACACACGCATAAACGTTCACATGTGCAACGGAGGAAGGGGCTGCGGACACAAAGACATTCGTAGTCGTTGGCTGTTGTTTCTGAGGCCTGTTGACACACACACACACACACACACACACACACACACACACACGCACACGCCGCCCCCCGGCACAGATTAACAACCATAAGCCGCAAAGCAACCTGATTGGCCGACGCGCCCCCCCCCACCATCACCCCGAGGCCGCGCTTAGCCGGCTGATCTTGGCAGGACGTCAGACGGCAGCTTGAGTTTCAGCACACCTGGACTCCTCCACCATGCGGGTCAACCCGTCAGCGGGACGGGGACAGGTTCGGTCCGCCGGGCATTTCGGCAAGAACACCCACACTCTTTTGTTTTCACGGAGGGACGACAGGGGAAGAGGGTGAAGGATCTGAACTCGTAGACATGAATGATTACCTGCGTTAAAGGTGCAGCGTGGTCTGATGTGAGGTTGCAGATTGCAACCGGCTGAAACTGTTCCCGTGTGCCCGGTACTGTACCTTTAAGAATAAATGTTTGCATATTACACGTTTTCTGAAATGTTAAAATATGCATTTGAGGCATTATCTTGTGCAATTTGTGCTAGTTTGCTTAAATGTCCTGAACATGAATCTGAACATTGGATAGAGCCAGCTGCAAAGTGATTGACATATTAGAGAGGAATGAAAGAGTGAAGTTATATAAATGAGGTTATGAATGCGTTGTGAACAAACCTCTTTAAAGAGTTTAGTTACATGACATCATGATGAAGGCTCTACAGGTGAAGAGTGTCAAAACATGAACTCATAGATTTCACCATGAAACTTCACCACTTCATCACTGACACTAAGAGGATGATTTATTGTGTTACAAGTTTTATGAAGTGTGATGTTTAAATCTGCAAATGAGGCTTTATCTAATAGTAACTTTTTCTGAATTTAGGAGAAAACAGAACAGACAAAATAATAAAATAAATGTCTGAAAGAAGACGTGTTATGGAAGAAAATTGATCAAAATCTCAACATTGATGAGAGAAAACAATGTGTTACCTGTATGTATCTGTCACAAACATATATATATTTTATTATTATTATTTCCATCCTATATTTTGTAGATTTTAATGTAAATGTCAGGTCATTTTTTCTTGTTCTCTTTTTTAATTATGGAATTATTTTAGAAAAGAATTTAATGTTGTTATTTTTATTTCACATTTTTAAAACATAATTTTAAGAACATTTTGAGTATACAGTAGTATACAAGGAAGATTTATTTTAATGAAAATGTTGTACATTTTCATTTGCACATTGTTTTTTTCTTCCAAAGTTTATTTTAGTGTTACTTTCACCAACAGCTTGTGTTTGTAAACCAGAGTTCATGTCGCTCCTCTCGGGTGAAAGAGGTCACTTTGTTTCCTCCCCGTCGATCCCGATGCAGCGATGGCATCCGGCTCTCAGGGCCCCGGCCCTCAGGGCCCCGGCTCAGGGCCCCGGCCCTCAGGGCCCCGGCTCAGGGCCCCGGCCCTCAGGGCCCCAGCTCAGGGCCCCGGCTCAGGGCCCTGGGCCTCAAGGCCCCCGGCTCAGGGCCCCGGCCCTCAGGGCCCCGGCTCAGGGCCCCGGCTCTCAGGGCCCCGGCCCTCAAGGCCCCCGGCTCAGGGCCCCGGCTCAGGGCCCCGGCCTTCAAGGCCCCCGGCTCAGGGCCCCGGCTCTCAGGGCCCCGGCCCTCAGGGCCCCAGCTCAGGGCCCCGGCCTGCTTTGAAACACGGTTTTTATCCTCTGGCTCTTCACTCTTCACCAGAATCATTTATTTGCCAGTTATGTTACACATACAAGGAATGTGTCTTGTCGGGTTGTGCATACATTAGATAAACAACAACAATCAACACAGTGCAAGAAATAGAAACATTTACAATAGAATATGAAATAAAGCGCACAGACAAACAGATAACAGGACTATAAGCAAGTGCACTGTAGGTGTTTGTGAAAGTGTAATGGGAAAGTGGCAAGTTATACAATATGAAGTATGAAGGGAATTGAGTCGCTATTATTGTCTTGTTTTTAAACGTGTGTTTTGTGTTATTTATATATATATGGTTTTGTTTATATAACAGAAAACATCACATTTTTACCAAGAAAGGGAAAGCGTAGGGTAAAATCCGACAAACATTTTTTGCTAATTTGACATTTTTTCAATTGCATGGGGTTTGCCTTAAAAAAATTAAAATAAAAACTCATAAAGTTAGCGTCATCTATTTGTTATTGCTATTTTACATTTCTCAAAAAAAAATTAGAATTTGAGTTTCACATCTCATGTTATCTGTAATAACTCATTTTCAAGGAGAAATCATATTGACCTCTGAACTATATTAAGTGTATAGTTTTTAAATATATGTTAAAATGTAAGCTTAACCTGCTAAATACAAATATGTTGTTCACTTCTATTGTTGTTGCTTCTATTGTTTGTTTTTACCTTGTAAAGTGCTATACAAATACAATTTATTATTATTACATTTTTCAGAAATTATCAGGGGTAAAACCAACTCATGAGCTGGAAAAATATCTTTTCACTTCAAATATTTGTATTTTATTGTAATGTTTTAGGTTTTGCAACAGTGGCTATATATTTTAATTTAAACCACCATTACATAGTTAGTATGAATTACAGAACTGGTCGTGTTTTTAAATTGTACTTAAATCAAATACAAAGTAAAAGTTGTTTAAATGTAGATTTGAAAAGATCCTGATGCAGCCATCTGATTGGCTGTTATCTAGAATATGCGTATAGGCACATCACCGCTACTCTGCATTCATGTGTGTGTGTGTGTGTGTGTGTGTGTGTGTGTGTGTGTGTGTGTGTGTGTGTGTGTGTGTGTGTGTGTGTGTATGTACAAACAAGTTATTTTCCAAAACAAATTATAGAGCTGGATTTCCTCAGACCTTTAAATAATAATATATAATAATAATAATATATCCGGTGTGTTTCCCACACAGACAAACATGTATTTAACCTGGAGCCTCGCTCAGAGTCTCCTGAGCGCTGACGACACATATTCATACGAAGTGGTTCAGACTCGTCATCTTTCACCTCGAGGTCGGACTCAAGTTCAGGAGAAAGAGGAAGTGAAGTGAGCGAGGTGGGAGGAGCCATCAGCTCTGAGGGCGTTTTAACTTCCTAAATCATTTCTCTCTCCTACATTGTCAAGCGGCAGTTTGAAATAAACTCAATTTGACTTCAACACAATGAAACCCTTGAATCATGGGAAATAATGAATTAAAATGTAAATGTACACCTTCCTTTCATTTATGATGGATATTAAAAACATATTTCTGTGTAATCTTGACGTCCTCCCATTGGACGATGATATAGACGTATAGTGCTTTGTTTAATTCAGCCATCACTTACAATGCAGTGATTGAAGCCTATACACAATATAACACACAATATGACTGAAAAGGTATAAGCAGTAGAAACATGCTTATTTATTCATACCCTGAATTATTATCATTTCAGCAACCATCAAGATAATTGGATGAGAAATAAAATAAAGGGATGACGAGGTCACGCTTGTGTTGTGTTTTTGTTATCCGCCCAGACGGAAACACACAATGATGCAGCCGCTCCAATAAAGGCCTTTTTATATCTCAATACTTTTCATTACTTCTTCTTATACTTTGACTTCTGTTTTGCAAAAATGTTTGTTGTTATTTTCAGATAAAGGGTCGCAAAAAAGATTCTCAACGAAGCAGAAGAAACATCTCGCGCACACACACACACACACACACACACACACACACACACACACACACCCTGATAAATGTGCCCTTTAAGGACGTCGAGCCGGATTTCACTCCAAAGCATTAACTCTGCTGACAGCAGTGCGTCGGGATTCAGGAACAGTGATGCACTTTGGACCAAGTTAATATTTGCTTCACTAGGCTCAAACACACACCCACACACACACCCACACACACACACACACACACACACACAGTTCCAATGTTCACATGACTCAATTAACATGACGGTATATCGCCCACACATTCCTAGAAGTTCTGCATTTTTTTTTTTTCTTACGGTTGAACATTTTGGGGAATTTATTAAAAATAAATTGTGTAAAGTCAAAGTGTTTCCACACACTTTTGATCCCCGGTTAAGAAATGTTTAGTCACAGGATCCCTCTGATGTAAAGGATCATTACGCAACTCATCCTTATGTATTTGCTACGCATTTGCACATTTTGACCTTTAAAAAAAAAATCATTATTCTATAATATGTGTCATATAAAACCACAGAGTCTTGGATCTCAGTATCTTTTCCACGTCCAGATGTTCAACTTTATTTTGGAGAATCCAGAGAGGAAAAAGAGGAAAAAGGAAAAGGAAGTGAAACGAGGTGACAAAGAAACGGCCTAAACACTGGCGCCCCCTGTTGGTAACCGCGGGTACTGCAGTTTTACAACAAACAATGAAATATAGTTGATAACATATGAGCTGAGATGTTGTCTTTTATATTATATACATTTATCTTACTTCAAAAGTGTAATTGAATAGTTGTGCCACACAGAAAAGACAATACATAATGACAAAACTATGATAAATTGACATTGTTTGGTTTTACAAACAAGACTGGGCTGGAAACATTGTGATTAAAATAAAGAGTTGATAAACACTGAGGGACAGCAAAGACCTGAAGGTGAAACATGAAACAGGTGAGAGGAAACAGAGGAGCGTGTTGTTCACTGTCAGAGATATGAGAAAGAAAGAAGACGACTAAACCTCGGGACGGAAAAGGTTACAGATTAATATAACAGATATTCTGCAAAAGAACTCAAGAAGTACTGTCAAGTACTATTTCAGTATCTTAGAATGACTGGTATTATTGAGAGAATATGAGCCCTGATTTTTTTATTTATATTATTCATGCTATTTATGTTATTTTATGTATTTTTTAGTTTAATTTTGTTAATTTATTTATTATATTTTTCTATTATTATTTTTTATTTATTCATGTTTTTTTTATTCATTTTGGCTGGTATTATTTAGAGAATATGAGCCCTGAATTTTTTATTTTATATTATTTATGCTATTTATGTTATTTAATTTATGTTGTCTATTTTTTTATTCATTTAATTCATTTATTGTATTTTTATTTTTTATTATTATTTCTATTATTTTATTATAATTTTTTCTAATTCATTTTGACTGGTATTATTGAGAGAATATGAGCCCTGATTTTTGTAATTTTTAATTTATTTGATTAGCAATTAGAAGAAGAAGAAGAAGAAGAAGAAGAAGAAGAAGAAGAAGAAGAAGAAGAAGAAGAAGAAGAAGAAGAAGAAGAAGAAGAAGAAGAAGAAGAAGAAGAAGAAGAAGAACCTGAAGGTGGCAGTAACGCATCACTGTGGATGCAATCTACCCCTTAAACTCAAGAAGAAGAAGAACCTCCGCGTCATACCGGAACCGGAAGTTGCTCCCTGGCGCCTAGCAGTCGTCTCCTTTGTTGTTTCGGAGCTCGTGCGGTGATAGATGTCTAAGGACCGGACCCTGAGGGCGCTCGTGAGCCGCCGGCTCGCGGCCGCGGCGGAGGAAATCTTCGGACTCTTCGAGCGGACGATCGCCGAGTACGAGGCCGAGCGACGCGACCTGCTGGCCGGCGTCCACCACCGGCAGCGCCGCGGCGCCAGAGCAGGTCGGTTCTCTGTGACGTCACCGCGCGTGGTTAAGCAGTGCACGTGTGGTCAGGAAGTGATCGATTACTCACGGACGCTTTACTGCAGTAAAAGATGAGGAATACTGAGTTAAGTGTAATCACGAAAATGTTCTTAAAAGTAGAAACATGTCATATTAAATATTACATATTGATTGATTAGTTTATTATTACTTATGCATTAATGTAAAACACGTTTATGTTTGTAACAATTGTGGAAATATGTGATAATAATAATAATAATAATAATACATAGTGCTTTAAAAGATTCTCAAAGGCACTTTACATGGTAAACACAGGAATAACAGAAGCAATAACAATGCGTAATAGAGGTGACGTAACAATATAATAAACAAAACAAAAACACATTTAAATGACCACGTTTTAAGTGCAGTTTTGAAAGTTAATGACTGATAAGCTGTTGTGATGAGTTACAGTTAGAGGATTTAAACTGCAGAGCTTTGTCTTTGCTCTAACTTTTAGAGATTTCACTGTTTTTAAATGACAATAATCCACAGTTATGTGCTGTACGCTTAGAAACGTGTGAATTTGAGTTAAGGTTTATGTGTGTGCTAGACTTTGGTTTGAACTAATATGTAGTTACTACTTTATTTTATTTTATTACAAAAACTGTATTAGTTCAGACAAGGTGTAGACCTGTTCTATAGGAAAGGAAACCTTAAATGACTTCTGTTGCCATAGAGAAAATGGCAGGGGGCGGGGCCTAATATAATGGTAGGGGAAACACTGGAAGGGGGAGAATATTTTATTTGATCACCCTCACGGCATGAACCGATTGCAAAAGATTTACTGAAATGCAATTAATATGATAAATAATGTTATTTATGGATGGTTTGCTGAAACCCGTAGTATGTATTCTCACACAGCAGCCTTTCTGCTCAGGTATCAGAAAAAGTATTAAAGAGTGTGTGAATAAATCTCGGACCAATCGGCGTCCTGGGAGGAGCAGCTGGGGGCGCGGCTTAGGTTTGTGTGAGGCGACACTGAAGGCTTTTCTCAGTGGAGAATGTGTTCGTAAGAGTTTGATTGACAGATGAGTCTTCCAATCATCTGCTAGATATTATTTTTTTAATGTGCCCTTTTCCAAACAAAAAATGAGGTCTGTAGGTTTTTGTTTTTTTTTATAGTTTTTTTTGTCAAATACATTTGACAAAAAGTGCAAACGTGTTTCCCCACGTTTACGGTATCAGTGGTTTATCAGGGTTCTTACGGTCATGGAAAACCTGGAAAAGTCATGGCATTTTAAAATGGTTATTTCCAGGCCTGGAAAAGTCCTTGAAAAAAATAAAATCCCCAAAGTTTAGTAAAAGTCATGTAAATGTGTTATATTCATGACGTTCATTTACGCTGAGTTTGAAATAATGAATATGCTTTCAAAAGACACTCAAAATATAAGCAGGCATACATACAGGCATCTATATAAATGTTTATTCTTTTAATCAAACTATTGTCTCATTCATTTGAGTCATTTAAGGTTTACTGTATGCATTGTATTCTCATTGTTAGTTTAAATACTACATTTACTCACTTTTTATGTACACACAAAATGTTTGTTCATGGAAATCCATTGGTCAAAATGTGTATGAACCCCGTTTTATACGTTAACATAAAAATACGTGTTGTTGTTCTCCAGACGCCCAGCAGCTGCTCGTCGTTGAAGAAGCGGTTCCCCCCGAGCAACAGGAGTGGATCTCCGGTCTGGACCGGGAGGATCCAGAACCCCCTCACATTAAGGAGGAGCAGGTGGAGCTCTGGACCGTTCAGGAGGGCGAGCAGCTCCAAGGCCTGGAGGAAGAAGCCGGTTTCAACTTCCCGTTGACGTCGCTCACTGTGAAGATTGAAGATGACGTCGGAGGGAACTGTCAGTCCTCACAGTTTCCTGAGCGCCAAACTGAGGAGAACAGCGAGGCGGAGCGCTTGAAAACCGAAGCGGATGAGGACTTTTGTTGCGGATCAGGATCGGCCATTAACTTGGACCCAGATGGTCCTCTTCAGACCGCTACTTCATCCTCCTCCTCTGAATCCGAGACCGACGGAGAGACTTCATCCTCCTCTGGATCCGACAGCGAGACGCCGTCCTCCGAATGCGAGACTGATGTCAGTAGTTGTCATTGGGAGGCGACTGGGCCGCCTCAGTCCGGTTCAAACCCGCTGCGAGACAATGACCTACCTGTAGGGGACACTGGATGTGTGGGAGGAGCTAGAAGGTTTGGCCACGGGGGACATCAGCAGAAACGCTCATCCTCGGGGGTTAATTTGGATGGGAAACGTCTGAAGGAGAAACCATTCAGCTGTTCAGTTTGCGGTAGAAAATTTGCACTTGCGCATCATATGACACAACACATGGCCGTCCACACGGGGGAGAAACCGTTCAGTTGTTCCTTCTGCGGTAAAGGATTCTCACACCTTAGCAACCTGAAACGACACATGGTCGTCCACACGGGGGAGAAACCGTTCAGTTGTTCCTTTTGCAGTAAAGGATTCTTACGTCTTAGTAACCTGAAACGACACATGGCCGTCCACACGGGGGAGAAAATGTTCACTTGTTCCTTTTGCGGTAAGGGGTTTCCCCATCCTAGTAATCTGAAACAACACTTGACGAGCCACACGGGGGAGAAACCGTTCAGTTGTTCCGTCTGCGGGAGACGATTCACACAACACGGTAGTCTGACGCGTCACATGACCGTCCACACGGGGGAGAAAGCATTCAGTTGTTCCATCTGCGGGAGAGAATTCACACAACATAGTAGTCTGAAACGACACCTGACTGCCCACAGGGAAGAAACCATTTAGTTGTTCAGGTACGGTAAAAGATTTGCATTAAATCTCCATATGAGATGTTGACGCTTGACTGAAACCATTTAGTTGTTCATTGCAATATATTTTATTTTTTTACTTTAAAAAAAAAAAAATACCATGGGAAACACTTTTTTTTTTTTTTTTTTTTATACATTTCTAAGAACTTTTAGTTTGGATAGTTTTTTTGTGTCCATCCTGTAAATGTGTTGTACTTTCATCACATGTGTTGTCAGAGATGTCCTGAACTCAGATGTATGTCATTGGCAGGATTTTTTTCTTCTCTCAGCAACCAGAAAATCAAAGATTAAAGACATTTCCCAAAGCAATAACTTGGTATTTCCTCTATGAAATATAAGGCACACCTAACATGTGTTGTACTTCCGGTGAATGTAATCCAATTACTCGGTTTCCATGCAGGCATCTTTCATCCTTTGTATCTCCTGCTAATGTGTCCAATCTGTCACAAGATCCACCTCAACTCTGTAAGCTCTCTAGTTTATAGAATAAAACAAAAAAGATATACTCAACACATACCAACAATTCCTTCTAGAGCTAATATATATATATATATATATATATATATATATATATATATATTTATTTATTTATTTATTTAAATACATATATTGATAGTTTGAATAGGACAAATAAACAAAAGCAAGTCTTTCTCTGCAATGTACCACAAAACTGGATCATAAAGATGCCAATAATCAACATGAAGCACATCTATCATTGTTTCTTTAACCAGTAAAAAAAAAAAAACAGGTCTAAATGCATTTGTCTATATTCTAATTTGCTTGAAGCTTCTTCTGCTCGTGGTTTGGAGCCGCTTTGTTTCACGTATGAAGCGGCTCCCTGTGAGCAGGACGATGAGGTCATCGCTCAGGGCGATGAGGTCACGTTCAGTGTCTCAGAGAGCTCAAAGCCGGTGTCGGCGGTCGGAGGGCGTGTGGCTGAAGAAAAGAAAAGCAAAGACAACATGTTAGTCAAAATGTGTGACGGTCTTCTCACGCCTTCCTCCCAGTGAGGGATCCCTCCTCTCGGCCCTTTGTCAACACATTTGATCATCATAAGTTTTCTCACTTCAATCATTTTTATTGCAGCAAAATGTGATTGTCAAGCAGACAAGCTGAGCAACATGTCCTAAATGTTGCTCCTGACAAACTGAACTGTTTCCATCACAGTCGGAGAGGGGGCGGGGCTTATCTCCATGCAAACAGTTATCATTCCGCCATCCACCATGGAAATAACCACTAGTTCTGCTTTATACTTGTTGTGGAAATCCTCAAAAACATCAATTGATTTTATTTTTCTAGGACCAAAAAGTTTATAATTGATATAATAAAAGATCGATACTTGGCTTCTGTGTATTTTTTTTCCCACCCCTAATATATATATATATATATATATATATATATATATATATATATACACACACACACACACACCGCTGACTCTTGAAGTTTGCTTCTCCGTCACATTCTGGATTAAAGCATCAACTCAAAGCCTAAAATCCAGAAATATGAATCAAACACTGACGTCTCTGTTTGGGTCTCTCACCGTTCCTCTTCTTGTGAGCTGTGACTCCTCCCACAGCGAGAGCGAGAACAGCCACTGCAGCGAGGAGGATGATGATGATGGTGGTCATGGAGGAAGGCTTCTCTGTGGAGCAGAAAACATCAATGAAACCGTCACAACCTGAACAGGTGGAGGTGGACGTAGACTGTCTACGCCCGTCGGTCTCGTCCAGCTGTATCTAGTAGATGTAGCTCTGACCGTCAGCCCACTTTGAATGAACTTTATTCGTCCCGATTGACTGACAGACGCGTACGTTCATCCAGGTATTTCTTCCTTCTGTGTACTTGTCTTCTAAACAGGGAGCGCTAGTTCAGCCAATACAGTGTCCACGATCTCTGGACTGAATTTAACTTACGAAAAGGTGAAAGAAATGATTCGAAAACGTATTAAAAAAAATATAGAAAGAAACCAAAGATTGATTTGTTTCTATATGAATCAAAGCTCAGCAAACAGGTCATAATTCTGGCTCCTGGGGCTCTTGCATTGGTTCAATACTGATTGAATCCTTTAAATGACTACATATAGCAACCAGATGAAGGAAACTACACCAGTAGTTCCAGTAAACTAAATGTGCTTCCCGCCTCCGTCCCTCCTGACCTCAGCCTCACCTTCGTTGGTCCGGATCACGGCTTCGTCCAGTCCGGTGACGATGTCCTCCTCCACACCCGACAGCTGAAACACACACTCGTACCTCCCCCAGTCTTCAGCCGGGACCGAGGACAGTTTCAGGTCGACGCTCATCTGGAAGGACCCGTCGTGGTTGGGGAGGATCCCCCCGTGGTCCACGTCCTCGTGGAGCTCCTCTCCGTCTTTCCTCCAGAACAGAGCGGCTCGGTCCGGATAGAAGCCTGAAGCGTGGCAGCAGACTGGAGAGGAGGGAGTCTTCTGGAGGAGAGACACTGAGGGGAGCTCTGGAGAGAGAGAGAGAGTTCTGCTGAGTTCTGCTAGCAGCTAGCTAGCTTTCTGTTGATAGAAGTCACGCTGGCCCACTGACCAATCACAGCGCATGTTAGTGCTGACGCTTTTACGTCAAAGAATACGCCCAGCATGTCAAACTAAAGATCTGATTGGTTGAAGACTATGACAATCAGGACAACATCCCTGTGTACTTTAATCTGCAAAGGCCAGCTAGAAGCACTCTGCTTCCATAGAGACACAGAGGTGGAATCTAATTGGATAAGAGCTCTCCTTAAAGCTGCACTGGAGCAGCGCTGCAGAGCAACAGAGGAAGACGGGAGCTGTGTGATGAGATAGTAAGCTAATAGGGGAAAATAATGATAAGACATAGTAGTGTATTTGTGAAAAACAATGAAATGATAAAATAGCTATAACTTTGTGATTCAGAGAAGAGACGGCCCATGTGACTCTACCTGTCCTCATGAGGTCATGTGACTCTACCTGTCCTCATCAGAGAGCTCCTCCCGTAGTCCACATACTTCTTCAGCCACGCGGGACAGATCTCCGTCAGGTAGAACTTTGTGTGTGCGATCCAGGCGGCGTTCTGGTTCCACCTGTGCGCGGTGACGACGGCCTGCCGCCCAGGAGCGATCCACGTCTCCGTCCTCAGGTCAAACGAGAAGAGGTCTTCTCCATTAAAACCATGCTGGTAATAACCTCTGACCTCTTTGGTCTCATCGTCACACTCACAGCCGTACATCCACTGTATAATGTGGACACCTGAGAGAGAGAGAGACGCCCGCCAGGTTCTGAGAGGATGAGGTGAAATCTTCTTCTTAAGTCTGAACACTGAACAATATTTAATATGAAATGATATGACACAGACTAAAGATATAAACAATATATATGACAATATGAACAAGTTCTGTGAAACATAACCAAACCTCCCGTCTGGTTGAAGCGCTGCTTTGCTACTTCCAGGTTGGTTTTCAGGGCCTGCTGGGCGCCCATGAAGTTCTCAGTGTTCCACTTCCAGTACTGAGGATCCTCCTGTGTGACGCTGCTCATCCAGGCCTGTTTGGGTTCTGCTCTCCTGGTGTTGCTGTCATAGTGGACCACCTGCAGATCATCCACCTGCCCCACCGCCACAAACTCAGGGAAGTTTGGGACTCCAGAGGATGCAGTGTAGAAAAACTTCATAGAGTGAGTCACTGGAACAGAAGGTTAAGATGAGATGAGATTATTATTATTATTATTATTATTATTATTATTAGTCCCGTAGAAAGGACACTTACAGCAGCAGAGAGCAAAGTGCAAACAGGAGACATAGGAAAAAGAAACTAGATCAAAACAAATATAGTAATTCATCATAATCAAGAAGGCATTTGACACTGTTAATCATAGTGTTCTTTGGTCCAAGTTGCCCAGCTACAATTCCTCGTCAGCTACACTTGAATGGATTGAATCATATTTGCTAAATAGATCACAGTATGTCCAAATACAGAAGAATCAATCTGGTGCCCTCCATTTGTTCACAGGCGTTGCTATTTTCTTTATATATCAATGATCAGCCATCAGCATGTCCTGATGCCAATATCCAAATGCACCAGGGTTCATTCACATTCTGACCAGTGGATTTCGTGACTTTTCCATGACTTTTAACCAAATTTCCATGACAAACATTTAGTGAAGTCTGGGTGTAAACAGTAAAAAGTGAGTAAATGTAGTATTTAAACTAACAATGAGAATACAATGAATACAATGACACAAATGAATGAGACAATAGTTTGATTAAAAGAATGAACATTTATATAGATGCCTGTATGTATGCCTGCTTATATTTTGAGTCTTTCTTTTAAAAGCATATTAATTATTTCAAACTCAGCGTAAATGAACGTCATGAACACATGAATATAACACATTTACGTGACTTTTACTAAACTTTTGGGATTTAATTTTTTTCAAGGACTTTTCCAGGCCTGGAAATAAACATTTTAAAACTCCATGACTTCTCCAGGTTTTCCATGACGTAAGAACCTGCTGTCTGCAGATGACACTGTGATTTACTAGCATGGTAGCAAAATGGGACAAGTTGCAAATGAACCCACTAACTCCACGGTTCATGTAACTGCATGTTAAAACAATGCTGTTTACAACTTAACAAAACAGTGTGTATGTTGACACGCTCTGGTAGTGTAGAGACGGGTGTTTTTGTATCTGGGGAGACTACAGGTTGTACCTGAATACAAGTATCTTGGAGTACTTTTTGATTCCAAATTATCATTAAAATCTCAGGTGAAAAAGGTCAGATTTAATCTATCAAACTTCAGGTTCACACGGAACTACATGTCAACAGAGGCAGCTAAGACATTCATGCTTTATGGTTGTTTCCCATTTCACTTCCTGTTTAGCAACCTGGTCACAGGATAGCACCACCACACAGTGGAGTGCAAACAGTGATTTACTGACTGCACTTCATACTGGAGTCATACAAGAGACTGAAGAACAAAGATAACTCATGACCGCTGTGTGAAGCGTCTAGTTTATTATGGACGATATTAAATATTGCACCAACGAAACAGGAAGTAGTTTGTCTTCAGCGGGAAAAACAACAACTGATAATAAATAAATCACACTAAATATTGGCATACTTTAATAAGCAACAGTCTTAAGTGAGTTAAATAGAACAGTTAAATACCGACACAGAGGCGCGCGCTACCGTGTTGTTGTGACGTCATGTGGAAAAGACGCACTTCAAAGGGTCCGCTCACCTGCCGCCGCGCCGTGAAGGCTCATCTCCAGGAGACACAGAGTCCACGCGTCCATCTGGTCTGGCGCTTCTTATTCTGCAGCAGGAGAAGTGAGGAGGAAGAGCAGCCCTGCCTTCACCTCCATCTGAGCCAATGGGAATTTAAGCTGAGCGTGTACGTCACTAGTAACTAGGTAGAAGTGACGCACGCGGGTTGTAAACGAAAGAGAAAGTGAGATGTTCCAGCCGGAGAGAGGAGGAAGGAGACGTTCACTCTGACGTCACCTCCTGCTGCTCGAGCCCCGTCTGTGGTCACGTGACGGGACCCGCGTTAATGTTGTGGGAGGCCAAAGGTCACAGGAGAACGAGAGGAGATGAGAACGAGAGGAGGAGACGAGAGGAGGAGATGAGAGGAAACGAGAACGAGAGGAGGAGACGAGAGGAGGAGACGAGAATGAGAGGAGGAGATGAGAACAAGAGGAGGAGACGAGAGGAGGAGATGAGAGGAAACGAGAACGAGAGGAGGAGACGAGAGGAGGAGACGAGAATGAGAGGAGGAGATGAGAGGAGACGAGAGGAGACGATAATGAGAGGAGGAGACGAGAGGAAGAGATGAGAGGAAACAAGAATGAGAGGAGGAGACGAGAGGAGGAGATGAGAGGAGACAAGAATAAGAGGAGGAGAAGAAAGGAGGAGATGAGAACCAGAGGAGGAGACGAGGAGCAGAGGAGGAGAGTCAGACTCCTAACACTCGAACATCCGGTGAGGTCATCTCTGTCGATGAGATCATCTCTGTCCGGTGAGGTCATCTTTGTTGATGAGGTCATCTCTGTCAATGAGATCATCTCTGTTGATGAGGTCATCTCTGTCAATGAGATCATCTTTGTTGATGAGGTCATCTCTGTCGATGAGATCATCTCTGTCCGGTGAGGTCATCTTTGTTGATGAGGTCATCTCTGTCAATGAGGTCATCTCTGTTGATGAGGTCATCTCTGTCAATGAGGTCATCTCTGTTGATGAGGTCATCTCTGTCAATGAGGTCATCTCTGTTGATGAGGTCATCTCTGTCGGTGAGGTCATCTCTGTTGATGAGGTCATCTCTGTTGATGAGGTCATCTCTGTCAATGAGGTCATCTCTGTTGATGAGGTCATCTCTGCCGGTGAGGTCATCTCTGTTGATGAGGTCATCTCTGTCAATGAGGTCATCTCTGTTGATGAGGTCATCTCTGTTGATGAGGTCATCTCTGTCAATGAGGTCATCTCTGTCGGTGAGGTCATCTCTGTTGATGAGGTCATCTCTGTTGATGAGGTCATCTCTGTCAATGAGGTCATCTCTGTCGGTGAGGTCATCTCTGTTGATGAGGTCATCTCTGTCGGTGAGGTCATCTCTGTTGATGAGGTCATCTCTGTCGGTGAGGTCATCTCTGTCGGTGAGGTCATCTCTGTCAATGAGGTCATGTCTGTTGATGAGGTCATCTCTGTCGGTGAGGTCATCTCTGTCGGTGAGGTCATCTCTGTCCGGTGAGGTCATCTCTGTTGATGA
This sequence comes from Taurulus bubalis, assembly GCF_910589615.1. NCBI lineage: Eukaryota > Metazoa > Chordata > Actinopteri > Perciformes > Cottidae > Taurulus > Taurulus bubalis. Next base: position 22,423,817 of record NC_136604.1, read on the forward strand.
GGTCATCTCTGTTGATGAGGTCATCTCTGTCCGGTGAGGTCATCTCTGTTGATGAGGTCATCTCTGTCCGGTGAGGTCATCTCTGTCCGGTGAGGTCATCTCTGTTGATGAGGTCATCTCTGTCCGGTGAGGTCATCTCTGTCCGGCGGGTCGAGAGCAGCATCAGGTGTTTTCATTCTGGTTTCACCCTCATCGCTTATTATTGATGAAGCACTTTATGAAAAGTTATGGAATTTAAATTTGATTAAAAAAACTCACTACTTTACTGAAACAGTATTATTTATGATTATTACATTATTATTTATGATTATTACATTGTTTTTTATGATTACAGTACTATCTATGATTAGTACAGTATTATTTATCGTTATTACAGTATTATTTATGATTAGTACAGTATTATTTATCATTATTACAGTATTATTTATGATTAGTACAGTATTATCTATCATTATTACAGTATTAACTATGATTAGTACAGTATTATTTATCATTATTACAGTTTTATTTATGATTAGTACAGTATTATTTATCATTATTACAGTAATAACTATGATTAGTACAGTATTATGTATCATTGTTACAGTATTATCTATGATTATTACAGTATTATTCATGATTATTACAGAATTATTCATGATTGTAACATTAAAAGTCATTATTGTTGCGCCGGTCCGGTGGCGGTTACCTTCGGACCCTCTGAGCCGTGACGCGGTGGCGCTTCAACAGCTGCTCTGCGGTAAACACATCCATGACACGCTGCTGCGTTGCCACGGGACCAGCAGAGCTCACGGATCACTGGGTCAAAGGTCACGAGAATGATCACTTTGTTTTTGAGCAGAACGAGTTCCCAAAGAAACAAGAAGTCAATGTTGATTTATTTGTCACGTAACTTCCGCAATTAAGTAACGCCACTTCGCAGTTATTTCAACTCAGAGATCAATCTTTTCCTGAACCCAACTAAGTATTTTACGATCTTTTATTAAACCTAACTATATATTTTACGATCTTTTTCTAGACTTAACTAAGTATTCACGATATTGTCCTAAACCCAACGAAGGATTTCACAATCTTTTATTAAACCTAAGTATTTTCCGATCTTTTTCAAAACCCAACAAAGTATTTCATGATCTTTTATTAAACCTAACTATCTCACGATCTTTTAATAAACCTAACTAAGTATTTTACGATCTTTTTCTAGACCTAACTAAGTATTTCACGATCTTTTATTAAACCTAACTAACGATCTCACGATCTTTTAATAAACCTAACTAAGTATTTTACGATCTTTTTCTAGACCTAACTAAGTATTTCACGATCTTTTATTAAACCTAACTAAGTATTTTACGATCTTTTTCTAGACCTAACTAAGTATTTTGCGATCTTTTATTAAACCTAACTAAGTATTTTCCGATCTTTTTCTGAACCTAACTAAGTATTTTGCGATCTTTTCCTAAACCTAACTAAGTATTGCACGATCTATTTCTGAACCTAATTAAGTACTTTGTGATTTTTTATTAAATCAAAGTATTTTCCGATCTTTTCCTGAACCCAACTAAGTATTTTACGATCTTTTATTAAACCTAACTAAGTATTTTACGATCTTTTCCTAGACCTAGCTATACATTATTTTGACTTTAAAGTTTGTAATCATTACTACTCATAATTACTTACTAATATTTAATGAAGTAAAAAGTAAAGTGTACTAAGAATCCATACTAAAATAGCCTATGTAAAGCCTATGTAAACATACAACAAAACAAAACAAACAAAGCCAAAGTCTTGTTGACTTTTTGAGTCGTGATCAGGAACTGAAGTTCTGATTGATCTCTGATCAGCTGTGAGGAATGTTGCTCCTGCAGACGCAGCGGAATGTGAGTTCATCAGACGCGTGTTTACTTTGTCTGCAACACGACAAAGATGATGATGATGATGATGATGATGATGATGATGATGATGATGTTGTTGTTGATGAAGTAGGCTGCATATTTCTTGGTTGTTGTCATTCTCAGCCACGTTGTCCGGATAACTGTCGGGTTCAGACTTGTTTAGTTCGTTAGTGCTGAGTCGGACATTCACACATTTAAAACACTCTTTATCTATTCTTAAATATATAAATATATCTACATTCATTTAAAAATGCAAGTGGTTGAGATAAAAAAATATTTTTTTCATTTGACAATACCTTTTTTGTGACAGAAAACACAACACGATACACAGGAGGCTTTTAAACTATACTTCTGTCATTTTAAACTATACTTCTGTCATTTAAAACTATACTTGTGTTATTTTAAACTATACTTCTGTCATTTAAAACTATACTTCTGTCATCTTAAACTATACTTCTGTCATTTAAACTATACTTGTGTTATTTAAAACTATACTTGTGTTATTTAAAACTATACTTGTGTTATTTAAAACTATACTTCTGTTATTTTAAACTATACTTCTGTCATTTAAAACTATACTTGTGTTATTTTAAACTATACTTGTGTTATTTAAAACTATACTTGTGTTATTTAAAACTATACTTGTGTTATTTAAAACTATACTTCTGTTATTTTAAACAATACTTGTGTTATTTAAAACTATACTTGTGTTATTTAAAACTATACTTGTGTTATTTTAAACTATACTTCTGTCATTTAAAACTATACTTGTGTTATTTTAAACTATACTTCTGTCATTTAAAACTATACTTGTGTTATTTTAAACTATACTTGTGTTATTTTAAACTATACTTGTGTTATTTAAAACTATACTTCTGTCATTTAAACTATACTTGTGTTATTTTAAACTATACTTGTGTTATTTTAAACTATACTTGTGTTATTTAAAACTATACTTCTGTCATTTAAAACTATACTTGTGTTATTTTAAACTATACTTGTGTTATT
>NC_136604.1:22429213-22529213 GCF_910589615.1 Taurulus bubalis
AAAACTGGGTCAGTCTGGATTCTGGTTATTGACGAAAAAAGAAAGCGCTCATAATGATTTCCTCTCCCTCCGTCAGTGGCTTCTTCTAAGGAGGCGAAGGAGGTGGCCGGAGGTCAGGGAGGAGTCCGGATGAGGAGCTGCAGTGAGGGCAGCAGTTACAGCAGGGGCGGAGTCGGCCTGCCCAACAACTCCTCTTCCTCCTCCTCTTCCTCTTCCTCCTCTTCCTCCTCCCCGGTGCTCTACAACCCCAAATCAGGTAAAATAAAATCAGGCGGTAACCTCCGGTTCTGCCAAGTGAAGCCACCTTATAGCTGCATTCTCTCTAATGTCCAGGGGCAACTCCTCTGGTTGTATAGAAGTATACCCATCATGTGTTAAAGCTGCATTCTCTCTCCTTCCCACAAGGGGGTGACTCCTCTGGTTGTATAGAAGTCTATGCTTCATGTGGTAAAGCTGAATTCTCTCTCCTGACCACCAGGGGGAGACCCCTCTGGTTGTATAGAAGCATATGCTTCATTTGTTAAAGCTGCATTCTCTCTCCTGACCACCAGGGAGTGACTCCTCTGGTTGTATAGAAGCATATGCTTCATGTGTTAAAGCTGTACTATCTCTCCTGACCACCAGGGGGTGACTCCTCTGGTATAAATGACTCTACTTCATTTAGTAAATTATGGTAATTTAGAGTCAAACAGACCATAAAGCAGGGGACGCTTTAGGGCGGGGCTACAAGGTGATTGACATGTCTCTACTGCTACCAGAACCACCAACCATATATATATATTTATATATATATATATATATATATATATATATATATATATATATATATATATATATTTATACATTTATATTGCCATAATATATTATTAAAAGTCTTTGTTTCCGAGTTTCAGTCCTGAAGAGGCCGGTGAGCACAGAGGAGCTGCAGAGACCAGGAGGAGCTTTCATCAAGAAGACATTTACAGTAAGTTGACCTTTTATCATCTTTTAACAGTTAAAAACAACTTTTTCATGAAGAACAACCATCTCCAGGAAGCTCATGAAACTTTAACTTCATGTTTTATTTCCATATGTTTCACAACTATTTGTTTATCTTCAGTCGTTTTCTTCTGTGCGCCTGCAGATCGTGGGCGACGCTGTGGGCTGGGGCTTCGTGGTGAGAGGAAACCGGCCGTGTCACATCCAGGCTGTGGAGCCGAGCGGCCCGGCTGCTGCTGCTGGGATGAAGGTAGGCATTGTGGGAAATGTAGTTGGAACAAAGGAGGGAAATGACGTAAAAGGCCCCATGCTTTTTTCTCTTTTTTGGACAGAAATGTGCTGAATTTGCTAAGAGAAGTTGTGGTTTTCCCATTAATGTCAATAGTTTGTGTGGATGTGACATCTAGTGGCCAGTATAGGAACTGCAGATTATAATGTGACATTTCTTATACTTTGCAATGCATCGTATGTTCTACCAACCACGGACGTGGTGGTATAATAACGAATATTAAACGGGAGAAATTACACATTGTGTGGTAGATGGCTCCAAAAAAAGTATGACTTTCACCCAGGAGACCGCTGTTCCTGTCCCAAGTGAAACCAATAGTTTTATAACAAACACTGCTCAGGGCGGTTTCACGGGAGTTACTTTCTCATTTTAACACAACCCACAATGTTTTTTTCTCACCTTAAAGCAACAATCCAAAAATATTTCAGTCCTGGAGGATTTCGAATTTCTATTGATTTGGTTTTATTCAGAATCGTGGACACAGTTTCATAAAAAAAATGTAATACAGCATTTTTCCCGTGAAGTGTCGCCACAGTTAGTGATACTGCAAATATATAAATATCGCAATACCTTCTTCAGCCATAGACAGTGACATTTATGTATTTGTATTTATTTATTATAACCGAGACATTTTCACGTTCTTCATAGTTCAGAAACGTCCACAGAGTTCCTTCACACAAGCGAGTCGGCTCTTCTCTCCCTTCACTCGTCTTCCTCTCACTTTGCCCTCTTCCTCGCCTGCAGGTTTGTCAGTTCGTGGTTTCGCTCAACGGGCTCAACGTCCTGGACCTGGACTACCGGGCCGTGAGCCACCTGATCCTCACGGGACCCAGCACGGTGGTGATGGGCGTGATGGAGGAGGCCGGCCACTGAGGGGCAGGACGGTACAGAGCTGAGAGGAAAAGGCTTTCACGAAACCGTCTGAGGTTTTCTTCAAAGGACTGCAGTGTGAGGAAACAGGTGATGATCTCGGTGTAAATTACGTGACGGAGGGACTTTTGTCTTCAGATCGGTTGGCTGACGACGTGACTTTGAGCTCAGCGCCGTGAAGAAGAGTCTTGGGAGTCGGACTCTCGGGAGACGCTGAGCAGCAGGACAGTTATTTACCAAAAGCTTTCGGGCTGTTTTACCCGACACATGTAGAGGCTGGGGTCCGAACACGGGGAGCAGCACGGTGCCGAGCTAAACGCCGGACGTCTGAGAGGATTTTGCGTGTTGGTTAATGGAAACATTCCTTGGTTTCACACCCACTTTCTTTAAAAGAGGATTTTACCGTAAATGACAAAAATATCCACATGGCTGTGTTCGCTGATGGGCTTGGACGTTGTTGTGCTCTTTCTCAATGTAATTCTATGGGAAAATGTATTTTTGGGCTCCAATGGCACCTGGAATTGTAATTCCACCGCTTGGCCTCGATGCAAAATTAGGTTTTAATGGCAACGGTACACTTAAAAAAGAAGAAATGGCCGCCGATCTGACCGTCCAGCTCCATTGATTTGAATGGATACGTTGGTTCTAGTCACGTTGTGTTTTTTACAGAGTACCTGAAGGAGGCACTATTTTCTTTGTCCTTCTATTCATTCTAAATTGTCTTTATTTTGACATTTGTAAACTTTTTGAGGGGTAAAAATAGATCCCGGCTTTAGACAGAAAAGCTGCCACGGGCCGGACAAGACCTCGTCATCCTAATTCATCTCAAAGAAAGAGGAAAATGTGTCATGTATTTTATCTGAAGGTGTTTTTTGAAGCGCGCTGTTGTCCTAGAAAGAGATCACTCTGTTGTCCTAGAAAGAGATCACTCTGTTGTCCCAGAAAGAGATCACTTTGTTGTCCTAGAAAGAGATCACTCTGTTGTCCCAGAAAGAGATCACTCTGTTGTCCTAGAAATAGATCACTCTGTTGTCCTTGAAAGAGATCACTCTGTTGTCCTAGAAAGAGATCACTCTGTTGTCCCAGAAAGAGATCACTCTGTTGTCCTAGAAAGAGATCACTCTGTTGTCCCAGAAAGAGATCACTCTGTTGTCCTAGAAATAGATCACTCTGTTGTCCTTGAAAGAGATCACTCTGTTGTCCTAGAAAGAGATCACTCTGTTGTCCTAGAAAGAGATCACTCTGTTGTCCTTGAAAGAGATCACTGTTGTCCTAGAAAGAGATCACTCTGTTCTCCCAGAAAGAGATCACTCTGTTGTCCTAGAAATAGATCACTATGTTGTCCTTGAAAGAGATCACTCTGTTGTCCTAGAAATAGATCACTCTGTTGTACTTGAAAGAGATCACTCTGTTGGCCTAGAAATAGATCACTCTGTTGTCCTAGAAAGAAATCACTCTGTTGTCCCAGAAAGAGATCACTCTGTTGTCCTAGAAATAGATCACTCTGTTGTCCTAGAAAGAGATCACTATGTTGTCCTTGAAATAGATCACTCTGTTGTCCTAGAAAGAGATCACTCTGTTGTACCAGAAATAGATCACTCTGTTATCCTTGAAAGAGATCACTATGTTGTCCTTGAAATAGATCACTCTGTTGTCCTAGAAAGAGATCACTCTGTTGTACCAGAAATAGATCACTCTGTTATCCTTGAAAGAGATCACTCTGTTATCCTTGAAAGAGATCACTCTGTTGTCCTAGAAAGAGATCACTATGTTGTCCTTGAAATAGATCACTCTGTTGTCCTAGAAAGAGATCACTCTGTTGTCCTTGAAAGAGATCACTCTGTTGTCCTAGAAAGAGATCACTCTGTTGTCCTAGAAAGAGATCACGCTGTTGACGCGGCCGTGGTTCCTTCATTCAGGCGGGTTGGACTCTTCACCCCCGTGTTCCTCCTCCTCACACACACACACACACACACACACACACACACACACACACACACACACACACACACACACTGCATGGAGCCCCCCCCCCCCCTGTGTTTGCTTTTCCATCCTGTGAACCTGCGGCGTCTGATTCCCAGAAAGGAAGTGAGGAGCGTGAAGACGAGGATCAACAGCTGAAAGTGAAGAGCTTTGTTTTCCTTCATCTTTCTGTACGACTCCAGATGACAGAGACGTCTCTCATCTTTAATAGAAGCCCTCGGTAGAATCACGGTTGGATATTGTTTTAAAACACTGAGGATTTTATTAAGGAACTAAATATCCTTCAATGAAAACAGGTCTCACTCGTGCAGACAATACGCCTGCTGGAGGCTTATGAATATTTATATTGCACACACTACTCTAATTTAAATTATTAAAGCATGACCGTTTGATATGCATTTAAATGCCTTGCTTTGCATTCCCTCTTTTATTTCCTCACCTGTAACTGTTTGATGTTGAATGTGAGAATATTTCACTTTGCATTCCTCCAAATAAAAATATATACAAACTAAAATCGTTCTCTTCTGTCAATTCAGGACATCCCTCATTCACTGAAAATAAAAAGAGTCACGAGGTTGTGTGTGAGGTTGTGTGTGAGGTTGTGTGTGAGGTTGTGTGTGAGGTTGTGTATGAGGTTGTGTGTGAGGTTGTGTGTGAGGTTGTGTGTGAGGTTGTGCGTGAGGTTGTGTGAGGTTGTGCGTGAGGTTGTGTGAGGTTGTGTGTGAGGTTGTGATTGAGGTTATGCGTCAGGTCGTGTGTGAGGTTGTGCCTGAGGTTGTGTGAGGTTGTGCTTGAGGTTGTGTGAGGTTGTGCTTGAGGTTGTGCGTGAGGTTGTGTGTGAGGTTGTGTGAGGTTGTGCGTGAGGTTGTGTGAGGTTGTGCTTGAGGTTGTGCGTGAGGTTGTGTGTGAGGTTGTGTGAGGTTGTGCTTGAGGTTGTGCGTGAGGTTGTGTGTGAGGTTGTGTGTGAGGTTGTGCGTGAGGTTGTGTGTGAAGTTGTGTGAGGTTGTGCGTGAGGTTGTGTGTGAGGTCGTGCATGAGGTCGTGCATGAGGTCATGCATGAGGTCGTGTGTGAGGTTATGTGTGAGGTCGTGCATGAGGTCATGCATGAGGTCGTGTGTGAGGTTGTGTGTGAGGTTGTGCATGAGGTCGTGCATGAGGTCATGCATGAGGTCGTGCATGAGGTCGTGCATGAGGTCGTGCATGAGGTCGTGCATAAGGTTGTGCGTGAGGTCGTGCATGAGGTCGTGCATGAGGTCGTGCATGAGGTCGTGCATGAGGTCGTGCATGAGGTCTTGCATGAGGTCGTGCATGAGGTCGTGCATGAGGTCGTGCATGAGGTCCTGCATGAGGTCGTGCATGAGGTCGTGCATGAGGTTCTGCATGAGGTCGTGCATGAGGTCGTGCATGAGGTCGTGCATGAGGTCGTGCATGAGGTCGTGAGCGGGTTGAGCTGTGAGGTGAGGGCTCAGGTGAAGCGGACGTCAGCGCTGAGCCTCATTCAAGTGAAGCGTCTCAGGTTTGTTTCAACCTGTCAGTCTGCAGCTTCACCAGGTGGTGGCAGCACACGCACATACATGTTCGTGTCCATGAAGACAGAAGAGTTCCTGCCTGGTGTCAGCTGTCAGTGGTTTAATGCTTGAAGGCCCCATGTGTAGAGTTATAACCTCTTTCAAATGATTCTGATACACTCAGTTATAGTTTGCAGAAATAAATAAAAGAGATCTAACCCTGGTGAAGCTCGGTAAAGGAGTGTTGTGTGTTTGCTGATCCTGGGTCAGATCCAACATGCAGGGCAGCAGAAAGGAGCTGAACACACAACTTCAATCCTTTAAGTTGTTGAGCGGTGGAGGGAAGCGATGCAGAGAGAGAGAGAGGGTTTGTCATGAATGGACACAGAGACGCTTCCTTCTCCTTCGCCTCAACGTAAACATGTTGTTAAAACCAGTGTACATCTTTGAATGCTTCCCGGAGAAGAAATACGACGGCTGCCATTACAACATTCTCTGTTGTCAACACGGGGAATCCTCCCAGTGATGGATGGTTATTAGCCGGTTCATAAAAGAAGAGGACGGAGTTCAGGAGGTCGTGGGGTCAGTTTGAAAGGTTCAAGAACATAAACCGCTGGAGCTGAAGGACGAGAGGCTGCAGGGGTCACGGGGAGGAGAGGACGTCACGCTGCACCCGGGGGTGCAAACGAAATGACTACAAAGACACAACGTGACTACAAAGACACACAACGTGACTACAAAGACACACAACGTGACTACAAAGACACACAACGTGACTACAAAGACACACAACGTGACTACAAAGAGACACAACGTGACTACAAAGAGACACAACGTGACTACAAAGACACACAACGTGACTACAAAGACACACAACGTGACTACAAAGACACACAACGTGACTACAAAGAGACACAACGTGACTACAAAGAGACACAACGTGACTACAAAGACACACAACGTGACTACAAAGAAACACAACGTGACTACAAAGAGACACAACGTGACTACAAAGAGACACAACGTGACTACAAAGACACACAACGTGACTACAAAGAGACACAACGTGACTACAAAGACACACAACGTGACTACAAAGAGACACAACGTGACTACAAAGAGACAACGTGACTACAAAGACACACAATGTGACTACAAAGACACACAACGTGACTACAAAGAGACACAACGTGACTACAAAGAGACACAACGTGACTACAAAGACACACAACGTGACTACAAAGAGACACAACGTGACTACAAAGACACACAATGTGACTACAAAGACACACAACGTGACTACAAAGAGACACAACGTGACTACAAAGAGACACAACGTGACTACAAAGACACACAACGTGACTACAAAGAGACACAACGTGACTACAAAGACACACAATGTGACTACAAAGACACACAACGTGACTACAAAGAGACACAACGTGACTACAAAGAGACAACGTGACTACAAAGAGACACAACACTACAAAGAGAGGCTGAACTACACGTCTGTGGGTCTTGCTCCTCTGTTGGAGAGGTGGTGATGGGGTCTTTTCCCTTTCTGTAGCCCGTTGTCTCATAAATAAGCCCTTTGGCAGTTAACAACTTAACCACCTGAACCAGACCTCAAAACCTAAACCAGACCTAAACCAGACCTAAACCAGACCTAGTCCCCTAAACCAGACCCTAAACCAGACCTAGAGACCTAAACCAAACCTAAACCAGACCCAGAGACCCTAAACCAGACCCTAAACCAGACCCAGACCTAGAGACCTAAACTAGACCCCTAAACCAGACCCTAAACCAGACCCTAAACCAGACCCTAAACCAGACCTAGAGACCTAAACCAGACCCCTAAACCATACCTAGAGACCTAAACTAGACCCCTAAACCAGACCCTAAACCAGACCCAGACACCTAAACCAGACCCCTAAACCATACCTAGAGACCTAAACTAGACCCCTAAACCATACCTAGAGACCTAAACTAGACCCCTAAACCAGACCTAGAGACCTAAACCAGACCCTAAACTAGACCTAGAGACCTAAACCAGACCCTAAACCAGACCCTGACACCTAAACCAGACCCACACCCCTAAACCAGACCTAAAGACCTAAACTAGACCCCTAAACCAGACCTAGAGATTTAAACCAGACCCTAAACCAGACCCTAAACCAGACCCAGACCCCTAAACCAGATATAGAGACCTAAACCAGACCCTAAACCAGACCCAGACCCCTCAACCAGACCTAAACCAGACCTAGAGACCTAAACCAGACCTAATCTCTCTTCACCAGTCCCTCCTCCTCTAGTAAAACAGCATTCCTGTGATTTCCAGAGGATTTGAGAATAATTTCCATGTGAGCTTGTAGAGACACATTCATGGAGGAAGACGAAGGCAGAGAAGCTCCAGGCTTTGCTTCCATTCATTTTAGCATAAATATGAGCCATTATTTATATTTAAAGACACCAAACTCAAATAAACTTCTTTTTATCTTGAAAAACCCCTAAATGTGACATCTTATTTCAAGACATCTTACCAAATGAATTTTCACTTCTTCCTTTGGCAGAAATATTTTATTTGTGTCAATCAAAGCACTTTGTTTTCATTGTTTATTTGTGTTTTTGTCATTATTGAAGTGGCCTTTTTGGGGCATTGAAACCATCAGAAACCAGTATAATGGTGATAGAAACCAGTATCACACATCTTTTCACATTGTAATGGAACATATGATAAGCCGTCGATGGATTATTGATCTCTCATATGAAGAGAAAATGCTCCGGAAGCCCATGAAACTTCACCACTTCATCACTGACACTAAGAGGAGGATTTATTGTGTTACAAGTTTTATGAAGTGTGATGTTTAAATATGCAAATGAGGCATTATGTAATGGTAACATGGTAAAAATAGTGAAATAAACATCTTAATGTGTTTGAGGATGTTTTCTTTCCACGAGTCTGAAAGAAGACGTGACCAGTTTATTTTATTAATCTGGTTTTTATTTCATGCTTTTTTTAAACTATTATTGTTATTATAGTTGTTTTATTGAACCCCAAAACATGTATGTATTTATTCTATTTATATTTCATCCATCGTCAGGATTAGAGTGAGATCTCAGGCTGCCATCGCCTCGTCTACATTCAGGCTTCTTATTCACACACACACACACACACACACACACACACACACACACACACACGCGCGCGCGCACACACACACGCAGCATCATTACTCTCAATCACGATCACAATGTGTGATTCTCTATTTTATTTAATTTCATTAATTATCTTCAGAGTCCTTCCTTCCTGCTGCCGTCAGGCTGCAGCAGCAGCTGAGCTCCCATGGACACAACGTTTCTGCTGCCGAAACAAAGAATAGAAACACAAACTATAGTGAACGCGTTTGTGTTCACGTCACCGAGAAGAAGTGACCAAAGTTTGACTTTTGGAAACAGGAAACACACAAAAAAAAGCTTTTTTCTGGTCTGATTTTAGGAATATTTACATAACAATAAACAATAAAGTGACTTTGTGTGAAACCCAGCAATGCACTTGAGGGAAAGAAAACGTGATGAATGTTTCCATGGCTATACATTCATATGTTTCCCAACACCTGCCCAGTGGTGCGAGCGGCGTATTAAAAGCCGCCCTGCGGGATTCGAACCGCTGGCCGCCCGGGGGGTCGCGGCCCCGCAGACACGCGCTCCAGCTGCGCGCGGCCGCCCGACACGTTTCTTTCTGCCGACAGGAATGAGGCGCTGCAGGCGGCGCCGAGCGAGGCGGGAAACACCCCGTCCGCCCGCTGCAAGTCTCAACCAGGCTCCAGCGCGGGAAGCTGGCGGCACAGCCGCCGGAAGTGAGGAGGCCCTGCCTTCAAAATAAAAGAGGAGAAGCAAAGCGTTCATACTGTCGATTTAATCCGTTTGTGCACAAAGGTGTGACCTCACAAAGATCCATAGTTGTCTATCTGGAAGTATTTGGATATTGTACTTTCAGTAAAAAGACTAGTACACACATCGTTATATAGTTTACTGTCAGAAAAAGTAGAACTTTTATTTTTATGAGCTTCAAGTTTCCCAAATTAAGATGAAATAAGATATTCCTTTATTAGTCCTGCAGTGGGGAAATTGCAGGATTAATGCAGCAGACGGGTAAAGTGCACACAAGAGACATATAGAAAAACAAAATAAAAAAACACTATAAATAAACGGTAAAACAGTAATAAAACAGTAAATAATCTACAATAGGAGTGTTGTAAATTGTGATCATAGTTTCATTTGTTTTGTTTGTAAACGATGGATGAAAAATTGTAATACAGTTTTTTTGTCATCACAGATCACAATACTGCAAATATATATAAATACATATTGCAGTACTTTCATCAGTGGGCCATATGCTCAACCAGCACTGTGGTACACATCATATTTCATAATATATTATTTTATTTTTAGCCTCTTTGGCATAGATAGTGAAGAGACATTTATTTAAAGGGAAATCTTTGAGGTTTCCACTTTAAGTAAAAGTATGTAAGTATAAAACATAATTATGAGTGTTTTACTTTAAATCTAATTACATGTGCCTGATACTTAAATGCAGAACATGCAAATAAATGTCCCCTGTGACTATTAAACTATTATATATAACATCATCAGATTTTTTTTTTTTTACTCATGTAGGATTTAAATGTTGGAGTTGGTTGAGCTGAGGTCATTTTGAACTACGTTTCTGCCAATAGATCAATTTATTGTTTGATTGATTGTTTCAGCTGTACTTCTATTTATTTATTTTAATCATATTTTTTAAGCTCTTTGTGTTTTTTTAATGCAACAACCTGAATTTGTGAAGGAATTAAGTACTAAAGCGGTCCGATACATTTACAGATTGAATAAATAAAAGTTGTGAACGTGGAGTAGAAGTATAAAAGTAGCATGACAAGAACAGACTCAGGTATTGAAGCATTAAAGTAACAAAGGTTCAGGGGTTCCACGTAGTATTTGAATAAAACGGGAGTCGTTCGCATGGCTTTATTCTGAAACTCCGGACCGGAAGTGCGGTGCGTCATTCGCGCCAGCTTGCGTGCCGGTGCTCGGGCAGCGGGAGCTGAGCAGAGCATCAGAGTGGCTTCAGGACCGGAGAGCTTCTGTCCGGAGGAGCGCGAGGAGACAAGAAGGTACGGCGGCTCTCTACTCTCTCATGCACGCGCATACACACACATACACACGTTTATTGATGTCTAAATACATCAATATATATATATAGAGATTAAAATCAGCCTGCATGATCTGCGCACCCTTGTTTCCTCTGAGCTCACCTGAGCTCCTCTCAATTAGGAGGAAAGAAGGAAAACAGCAACTTCCGGCTGCTTTTATTGCGCAATAACCCAAAGTGCTTCATCAGGGATGTGATCTGTGTGATCACGTGCGCAGGTGTTTAAACCGATGTGTGCTCGTGCACCTTTAAAGTGAGACCGGCCAGGTGGAGGTGCAGCGATGCTCTTCAGCCATCCCATAATACTCATAAAACAGGTGTGTGCGCGTGAACCCTCTGCAGAGACTGTTCATGATGTTGTGGTGATTTATTTCCTCTGATCCTGAATCTGTTTCTTGCTAAAATCTCCTGGAATTAAACGTTGGCTGCAAACAAAACACATATTTCTAAATATGTATTTTTTGAGACCAAACATGAAGAAAAAACCCCAAAATGTTCCGTTTGTCTTAATCTCCCGCGCTGTGGACGCTGGTGGTCGCGTGCGTTGGGTTCGAGTCCCCTCTCCGCGTGCAGCGTGACGGCGGTGCCTTTGATCTGCTCCCGTTAAAAAGCTTCAGAGGCTTCACGTTTATCCACAAATAGTTTATTCAAAGCGTGTGACGTGTGTTTATTATGGGATGTTGAGTTCTGCAAAGAAAACAAGGAGAGGAAGTTTATGTCTGCAGCTTAATATCCAATAATATAAAACTGTAAAGCAAAGGGCTGAGGGTGTGTGTGTGTGTGTGTGTGTGTGTGTGTGTGTGTGTGTGTGTGTGTGTGTGTGTGTGTGTGTGCGTGTGTGTGTGTGTGTGTGTGTGTGTGTGTGTGTGTGTGTGTGTGTGTGTGTGATGTAAGTGAACAAGTCTGTACATCATGGAGGGGTGGAGGCCAAAGTCAGTTCATATTTCCATTCACCTATTTATTTATTTTTACATTTTTATAAATCCATTACCTGTATATTGCTTTTAAGTTAATTTAATTGTTATATATATATATATATATATATATATATATATATATATATATATATATATATATATATATATATATATATATATATATTTACAGCAGTGAAAAACTAATTATTTTTTTGGTGTCGTGACACGTGACTTAAACTTCTGTGAAGAAGAAAACTGTTTAAATTCTTTCTCTCTCTCTCTTTCCTCCCTTTATCTCCTTCACCTCCCTCACACGTTCCCTTTTTCCATCTCGTCACCTTCCTCTTCTTTGCTCTGACTTTCCTTGTCTCGTCTCCTCTTCCTCCCCCTCCTCCTTCCTCCTTCCTCTCTCCTCCCTCCTCCCTCATCTTCCCTCCCTCGTCCTCCTCCTTCCTCCCTCCTTCCTCCCTCCTTCCTACCTCCTTCCTCCCTCATCTTCCCTCCCTCCTTCCTCCCCCCCCCCCCTCATCTTTCCCTCCTCCCTCCTTCGCCCTCCTACCTCCTTCCTCCCTCCTTCCTCCTTCATGCCTCCTGCCTCCTCCATCCTCCCTCCTCCCTCCTCCTTCCTCCCTCCCTCATCTTCCCTCCCTCGTCATCCTCCTTCCTCCCTCTCTCCCTCCTTCGCCCTTCTACCTCCTTCTTCCCTCCTTCCTCCTTCATGCCTCCTGCCTCCTCCATCCTGCCTCCTCCCTCATCTTCCCTCCCTCGTCCTCCTCCTTCCTCCCTCCTTCCTCCCTCTCTCCCTCCTTCGCCCTCCTACCTCCTTCCTGCCTCCTCCCTCCTCCCTACTCCCTCCTCCCTCTCCTCCAGGTGTATCTTGTCCCCCCATCTGCTGCTTCCAGGATGCAGTTCTCCGTCAGACTGAGCCTCGGCCTGCTGGGCTTCGTCCTCGTCTCCTTGTTTCCTCAGCCAGTGAGGGGTCAAGGTAAGTACCTCCACTCGCCTGCTTTTCCTCTCGAGGGCCAGCGGGGTCAACAAGGCCCAGAAGGGTTTAGATTACAGACGCTCAGGGCCGGGTAGGGCAGGGCCTACAGGGACTACAGGGCCAACAAGGCCTACAGAACCTACAGAGACTACAAGGCCTACAGAACCTACAGAGACTACAGAACCTACAGAGACTACAGGGCCTACATAACCTACAAGGCCTACAGAACATACAGAGACTACAGGGCCTACAGGGCCTACAGGGACTACAGGGCCTACAGAACATACAGGGCCTACGGGGCCGGGTAGGGCAGGGCCTACAAGGCCTACAGAACCTACAGAGACTACAAGGCCTACAGAACCTACAGGGCCTACAGAACCTACAGAGACTACAGGGCCTACAGAACCTACAGAGACTACAAGGCCTACAGAACCTACAGAGACTACAAGGCCTACAGAACCTACAGAGACTACAAGGCCTACAGAACCTACAGAGACTACAGGGCCAGCTGTTGTGTAGTTGAAGATAGAAGGTCAATGAGGGCCTTCGACTCAAAACAAGGCTTTCTCCCACAGAGCCAAACTGGGTTTCCAAGGGTTCTCATTATAGTGCTCAGCAGGGTTTCCAATGGTTCCCATTAAAGCACTTAGGGTTCCCATGATAGTGCTTAGGGTTTCCTATGGTCCCATGATAGTGCTTAGGGTTTCCTATGGTCCCATTACAGTGCTTAGGGTTTCCTATGGTCCCATGATAGTGCTTAGGGTTTCCTATGGTCCCATGATAGTGCTTAGGGTTTCCTATGGTCCCATTACAGTGCTTAGGGTTTCCTATGGTCCCATGATAGTGCTTAGGGTTTCCTATGGTCCCATGATAGTGCTTAGGGTTTCCTATGGTCCCATTACAGTGCTTAGGGTTTCCTATGGTCCCATTGTAGTGCTTAGGGTTTCCTATGGTCCCATTATAGTGCTTAGGGTTTCCTATGGTCCCATTACAGTGCTTAGGGTTTCCTATGATCCCATTATAGTGCTTTGGGTTTCCTATGGTCCCATTACAGTGCTTAGGGTTTCCTATGGTCCCATTACAGTGCTTAGGGTTTCCTATGGTCCCATTACAGTGCTTAGGGTTTTCTATGGTCCCATTACAGTGCTTAGGGTTTCCTATGGTCCCATGATAGTGCTTTGGGTTTCCTATGGTTTTCATTTGGTGCTTAGGGTTTCCTATGGTTTTCATTTGGTGCTTAGGGTTTCCCACCATGTTGCTTTGCAGGGTTTTCTTTGTCTTCACCTGGTTTCTGTCCAACAGGTTCAGGTTATTTTAGAGTAAATGGACATTCAGATCTATGAACAACTTAATTTACGAAAAACATGAAGTGTCTGTTTCTACAATGGGGCCAAACGGGGCCAGTTATTACCCCCCTATGATGTGCTATGAGCTCCTTGCTGACCCTGAACGCCTCACGGTGGCCCTGCTGTGTAGATGCATCATCCTCTGCTCTCACTTCATTGATTGAGTTTTATTCTCAACTTCTGGAGCAATTTTGATGAGCAGCTTTTGCTCCCAAGGCACTTGACTCTCATGCGGAGCTATATCTGTTTTTATTTAAATGAACACTTTAATGTTTATTTACCCTCATGTGTTCGTCTCAAAGGGAAAAGCCTCGATGCCGAAATCCTAACGAGAAAACGACTTTTACTGACACAACTCTGTGATTAAACTTTATTTATTAATGGAAGTGTTCAAAGAGCATCCTAATAACCCACTAGTCCCCAATTATTTGTCTTCACATTTCTCCTATACTTCTGTTGCTACCCAGCGTTGTGTGTTACTTCCTGTGTCTGAAGATAAAAGCTCTTCATGTGTTCGTGTTTCCTCCTGTCCGCCTCGCCCCGTCCCGACACCGCCTGCCACCGCATTTAGCTTGTTTACCTCCTTCAGTAATTAACACGTCACCCCGCTCATCACCTCATTAACAGAGATCAACGTTATCACCCCGATCCGCCCCGTCCTCCTTTTGTCGAGTCGAATGAAGATTGATAGTCGGGGTCTTAAAGGCGCAGCGCCGACTGCGATTTCCTTCATTACGGACGACGTGATTATGGATCTGAGATGTTGTTTTTCTATCAGTCTTCAATCTCAATGTGTTAAGTGATGCATGTTGTACAAGAATGTTTTGCTGTGAGCAGTCGGGCACTTTTATGCTGCACCCAAAAAAGGTTGTTGGCAGCGCTGATCGTGAACAAGGCTAAACCTGCAGAGCCCAGAACGTGCTGACGGGCTGGGCTGGCCCCGGGCCATCCCATAATACCAGATCAGAGGTCTTTCAGAGACCGACGGGTCGCCGTTCGTCTGCTGCCCAGAGACACTGGAGTCCTGCAATCCCATTGGCAGACAGCCGGGCGCAGATACGTAATGACATCATAGTTTCATGAGTTTCGTAACGTTGACGTTCGAACGCTGAGTATTTCCATTCATTGTGTTTTTTTGAAGCCAGTATTTCTGGCGCGTTGCAGATAAAGATCAGCCTTTAGTAATATTATTAGTATTATTATTATTATCGTAGGATCCAAAACATTATTAATAACCCCAGAAAGTCGTCCAAAAGTATAAGCCTTTAAAAAAATATTTTTTTGTGTTAAAAAAACTGTTTGCCCTTCTGCTCGCCGCACAGAAAGGGAGTTATTTCTTTTGAGCCATTCGATAGAAGCTTTGAACATAAAATAACTTTTGCACAGCCATAATTTCAATGACATGATAACGTATAAGCTGCTGCCTGAATCTGAAACCTATTGTGTATGTTTATGAAGTCCTGTGGGTCTTTTTGCTCCAACCACAGACTTTTGCCGTCACTTTAACTATTGATAAATCTGCCAATTATTGTTTTATTGGATTGATGCTCATTATCATTTCCTATTGGTCGAGGTGATGTCTGCTTGTTTTGTCCCAACAACACTCAAAAACCTAAACCTAAGAAAAGGAACAAAAGCACCCAATATTTACTTATTTTCTAAGTTAGAATATGTTTGCCTCCACTAAATGTTTCCCGGTCGGTCTGAAACCCGGCTGGTCCCAGTCCAGCTCACCATGTAGTCCTCATGGTGAGCTGGACTGGTCCCAGTCCAGCTCACCATGAGGACTACATGTAGTCCAGGGTTTCAGAGAGAAAGCATTCCTCCTGTGAGACGCCTCAGAGCCCCGGCTGCACCGGTGACCCGAGAGCAGCAGGGGAGTTACGGCCCGCTTGGAGAGCGTCTAAAGGGGGAGATGGAGAGAGAGAGAGAGAGAGAGAGAGAGAGAGAGAGTGAGAGAGAGTGTGTGAGAGAGAGTGTGTGTAAGATATAGAGAGAGTGAGAGTGTGTGAGAGATAGAGTGTTAGATAGTGTGTGAGTGATAGAGAGAGTGTGTGAGAGAGAGTGTGAGAGTGAGAGAGAGAGAGAGAGAGAGAGAGAGACCTCAGCTTTGAATGGAGGATGACTTTTCCTGAGAGCCGTAACATGCAGAGCTGAGCTCTTAGAGCTCGTCAGTTAATAACTCCATGTCTTTCCTCGCCACGCCCGTCCTGAAAGGTCACAAGTCTCCAGTTTCTCCAGTTTCTCCCGCCTGCAGAAGTAATGGAGGCCGTTGATGTGCAGCAGGTTTCTGCACCTGAAGGGGAACCGGCAGGAAGGAATGCGGTCAAATGTCAAGCCGACCTCTTTCTAGGTCACGTCTCCAGGCTGGGAGTCTAGAGCAGGGAAGCAGGAGCTGTCAGCGGGTGAAACAGAAACTAAATAGTTGTTTTTACAAATCCTTTACATATCCTCACCTTCCTAAAATAATCATTTTTTCAGGTTTTTTAGAAAACACAAAAAACTTGACCAAATGTAATAGTGGTGCACAACAGGCAATTGTGATTACTAATATTGTGTTCCAGTGAGATCTTCATTGACAAATATGTTCGCAAAAATGCTAACTAAATTGCTAGCTTAAATGCTAGCTTCGAAATGCCATCTTGAAAAGCTTGTAAAATTACCTGAGTCACATTGTCTTTTGACTTAGGCCATTATTTTAGAAAGGTGGCGATATTTAATAAGACATTTTGAGATGAAGCAGAAAATACCTTTTGACCTCCCACACCAGCAGCTTGACCTCCTTGACCTCCAGTTTGCTGGTCAGGAACAGCGGCCTCCATGTTTGTGTGTCCTAAAGCGACACACGTTGTGTGTATGGGAGATGCAACGTGACCACGCCCCTTTGATGTGTCGCATTACGGGTCTTTCATGGAGGAGAAGTGACTCTGAGGTCGTTCCTTTATCCTCTTCCACTCCCTTCAACGCTTCCTCACCCGCAAACGAGAGTTTTTTAAATTGTTTTCCATAACTCAGCCCATTACCTAAAAATGTCCTCTGGATTCTTCTACTTTCACTAATAATTCAAAATATGCTCCAAACTTTTGCGCCTTCTGACTCGCGGCACAAACCCCAACGAAACAATAGATGAGAAAGAAGTCTCCGGTCAGTACAATGTCACGGAGACGAGCCATGGGTTTCTGTGAATGAGTGTGTGTGTGTGTGTGTGTGTGTGTGTGTGTGTGTGTGTGTGTGTGTGTGTGTGTGTGTGTGTGTGTGTGGTGCTGCAAAGGAACCGGCAGGAACAAAACTAATATATATATATATATATATATTTATATATATATATATATATATATATATATATATATATATATATATATATATATATATATATATATATATATATATATATATATTAATATATATCCAGCAAAGCTTCATGTGTTTTGATGTGCATGCTCCACAGTACAGTTTCCTCCGGTCGCGGACTCACATACATAATTCATGCACACACACACACACACACACACACACACACACACACACGTGTGGATGCATTCACACACAAATCAACACATTTCATCTCCTCTGCAAACAAAAGAGGTGCAAAGAAAAAAAGTGCTTCTCGAATCACTTGGGATTTGAGCTCTGCAGACGAGAGAACGTCCTTTGTTTCCGACAGAGAAATAAAACCGTGAGCCGAAAATCCCACGCAGGCCTCGTTCCCATCCCCAGGTTGGTGAGATAATTGGTACAGTATTCCCTGTGTGTGTGTGTGTGTGTGTGTGTGTGTGTGTATATAAATACATATGCCTGCTGTTGAATGCGCCGGCTTCACATTGAAATCAGGATTATCCTTCCTGTGCTGAACTCCACTTTTCTTGCATCCCGACATGAGGAGTTTTCCTGCACACACAACGCCGTGCATAAAGAGACGGTTCACCACCACAACAACACAACAACAACAACAACACAACACAAAGTCTGCAGAGGTGTTTAGTCGATCTCTCGTCTGCTCGACTGCATCCTGCATTGTGGGGAAAAGCAGTGGCAGAAAAGCTCAAGCACAACATCCAGGTCTCTTCTAATGTGTCGTCATGTCAGGTGCAGAGACTCCAACCGCCACAGACTTCCTTCTGAAGAAGTCTACTTTCCAAAGTCTGTTTGTTTTGTTTTGGTGAACCGTCCCTTTAAGCCGCTTGTTGATTGTGCGCCAGGCGTCAATCACGCCGAAGGTATTTAAAGAAGTCGTGTGCGTGCGGCAGATGGCTCACCTCGTAATGAGGACACAAACACAGGAGCCGGTTTGTTGATTTCATATTTTATTTTCCACCCGCTGGCTTTTTTGATTCTCTCTCTCTCTCTCTCTCTCTCTCTCTCTCTCTCTCTCTCTAGTTAACCAAATTAGATCTGGCAATGCGTTGCTTCTCGATGATGATTGTCATCGTGGGGTTTGGCTCTGCCCGTGTGAAAATGACAGGGTCTGCTGAGGTTGTTGACCCTGGAAATGTGTTGTTTTTTGGGTGCTTTTACAACGGCCTGGCTCCAGAGCTGTGACCTGGGCCTGAAGCACAACGAGGGAGAGACAGTTGGGTAGCACTTTATAATAAGTACACACTAGTTAGCATTAGTAAAGCCTGAATAAACACTGAATTCGTCTTTTATAAAGCGTTATCCCAACATGAATACTCATTAGTAACTCATTCATAAACACAGTTATACGTTTCATTCTTGATTAAAAAGCTATGGTTTCATACTTTATAAATGATGGATTCCTCATTTGTAAATGAAGTATTCAGGACTTATAGATGATTAAGAAGATCATTTGTAAAGTGGTAGTAAATGGTTCTCCTCCTAGAGCGTAAACACGTGTCCCACGTAGCGAGCTAACGAGCTAGCGTGCTAACGAGCTAGCGCGCTAACGAGCTAGCGAGCTAGCCATAGCTAGCATAATCAATAATATGTAGCTCTGTGCCAACACACTATGGAACGCTCGTGCCGCTGACGGGCATGGCGCCCCAGCACCATCATATTAATGTTCTTTATCACTTTGTGTTGTTTATTTCCCTTTTTTGTTGTTTTATAGCTGACTTCTGCTAGCTTTGAAGCGCTGCTTATAGATGCTTTGTAAAGCATAGATAGCCTAGTCTTCACTTTAGATGAGGTCACAGAACGTACTTAACTAATACTCAACTAACGAGTAGTAACTACGGAATCCATCATTTTCAAAGTATGAAACCATAGCTTATTAATCAAGAATGAAACATATATAATGAGTGAGTTACTAATGAGTATTCACGTTGGGATAAAGCTTACAAGCTTTATAAATGATGAAATCAGTGTTTACTCATGCTTTACTAATGCTAAATAGTCTATACTTATTATAAAGTGCTAGCGAAAGTTGCACTACCGCGGCGTTGTTGCCTTGTTCTGAAGCTTTATTGTCGGCCATTGTAAAGCGTGTTTGTGTATGTCGAGTACATCGTGATGTCGAGTACATCTGAACACTCCTGCCGAGGACTGGAGAGGAATAGCAAACAGATTCTATTCCAGCGCCTTTCCCTTTGGTGCCCTTTTGTTCTCTTCTCTCCTTGCAGTTAAAGAGAGAAGTCACATTCACTCCTCATCCTCATCTTCCTCCCCACGACGGTTTCAAAGCACGGAGAAAGGGAAAAAAAGAAAATGAGATGAGAACAGGGGGAGGCATCAGATAGAAAGGAGAGAGAGACAGATGAGATGGAGAGCTGGAGAAAATGAATGCAAGGGAAGGATACAGGAGGAGAATGGGGGGGAGGGGCGGGGCAACAACTAATCAAGATGAGAGGCAGAGGCGTCGCTTTGATGCCGCCGGTAAGTGGAACACAGAAGAAGAAGACCTGTCGTATCCCCGCCGAGACGAGCGAGGAAGAGGAGGAGGAGGAGGAGGAGGAGGAGGAGGAGGAGGAGAATGGGACTTTTGCTTTTTTAATGTGACACCTGTGCAAAGCTAATCTCTCTCTGATGTGTATCCTCCCGCTTGGATGAGATACAATGTATCTATCCTCCTCCTTCCTCTTCTTCCTCTTCTTCTTCTTCTTCCTTCTTTCCTGACTGTTTTTAAAACACACAGATGGAGCGCCGCTCTGCCGCTCTGGAGGGAGTTCAGTCCGACTCGCTTTACGATCGCAGGCGAGAGTTTGTTGAGCCAGACCTGCAGATCTGTAGAGTCTTTAAGGATAAAGAGTCAGTAACGTCGAAGCAAAACGTCTCACATTCATATTCTGGAGTGGAGAAGCAGACGTATTTCTGTAGAATCTTATTTTATTTCATCAATTGACTGAACACAATTGAACTCCTTCCATTGTTATGGCTGTAATCCACTGATACAGATCTTTCTCATAATGCGATTACACATATTTGTGGTTTGGACGATGCGTGACAGGGATCTTTTATCCATTCATATTCATGATTTATTCATTCAAATATTTACATAACTTACAGTCATTGCGTTGAAGGTGTTTATTTAGTTTTTTTCTCTCTTTTCGTCCAGTTTCATCGCCACGGAGATTTCGTTCCAAAATCCTGAGCCCCAGCCAGCTGCACGTGTCGTGGAAAGAGCCGAAAGGACAGTTTGAAAGCTACAAGGTCGTTTACTCCACAAGACCAGGTAAGATCCAACCCGGAGTCTCTGCTTCAGAAACACGGCTTCTTATTCAGCTATTGGTGGCGGAGCGCCACAGGATCAATGTTACGTATTGTTTACTACTAGTACAGCGCAGTCAGCTGATCAGGCTGATTGATCAGGCCTTGTTTGGGACGTCGGGGAGAACCGATACTTTGTTATCAAGTCGATGCAAAAGGTTTTGAAGCCTTGAGTTCAACAATTTGGCCGTCGCCATCTTGGCTTTTTGCAACCAACAAACGCAAGTAACCGTAACTGGACAACAGAGGCGTGGAAGAGCTAATGATACGGCTATGGTAGCAACCTGTCAATCACCTTGTAGCCCCGCCCCTAAAGCATCCCCTGCTTTATCGTCTGTTTGACTCTAAATTACCATAATTTACTAAATGAACATCATTCTGTATTGAAGAAGACTTGAAACTAGAGATTGAGACATAAACTCATGTTTACAATGTAGAGTCATTTATATAGACTTCTATACAACCAGAGGAGTCACCCCCTGGTGGTCAGGAGAGAGAATGCAGCTTTAAAACATGAAGCATAGACTTCTATACAACCAGAGGAGTTGCCCCCTGGTGGTCAGGAGAGAGAATGCAGCTTTAAAACATGAAGCATAGACTTCTATACAACCAGAGGAGTCACCCCCTGGTGGTCAGGAGGGAGAATGCAGCTTTAACACATGAAGCATAGACTTCTATACAACCTGAGGAGTTGTCCACTGCTGGCCATTACACACTGTATGTCGGACACCGTAAACACATTATTGACTCATTCAGGAGACACTTCCTATTTTAATCAGGTTTAGTTGTAATTCAATCGGTTGAGTTTTTCACTAGGATTTAAATGGTATTTCTGTCATCGATGATTCCTTCGTAATAAACAGGCAGCAAAACGATAGGAAGACCAGAAAACGATGAATCCGTTTGCCAGTCGGCTGATTGTTCAGAGCCGCTGGAGTTCTGGTCTCTGCAGGAACCTTCTAGCTTCCACTTGATTTGTCCGGGGAAATCTGACAGGGAGTTCATCAGCGCCGCCGTGCCCGGCGTACATATACACACACTCACGGCTCCCCACGTGCACACCTGGAAGCTGAGCCGCCGTGATGGATTGGTTGTCTCGTGCCTCGCTCAAGGGCTCCTCAGCATTAACCGCCACGTGACGGTCATACGTTGCACCTACGTGGCACCTGGATGACACAAAGGGGTTTGTGCTCGAATAACCTGCAGAATACAGTTCAATGCACTTTCTGTCCGTTCACAAATCATATTTGCTTTATGGCGTTTGACTTTTGCTGCCGGGACAAAAATTCTAGTTATGCACGGAGGAGCACAGTAGTTGAGCGCCTGAGGGAGAACAAATCTACCTTTCTTTTTATGTGGGTTTCACCTGCTTGCTGGTTCATAATTCACCTCCCAGCTCACAGGATGTGATATCACTGTTCAGGTGCCCACTGTGGTTGGGGGATTTATTGTTGAAAGGCTCAACAAAATTGTTGTTAACGGGAATTGAGGTTGATTCTGTAAGTGATTGGATTCCTTCCAGGTGTCCATTGGAGGGCTGTGAGTGGATGAGTGAGTGGATGAGTGAGTGGGTTCCTCCACCTGACGCTTGATTGTGACCCGTTTAAAACAATGAGACTGAATACAGGAACCTCCTGTAAATACGAGTTCAGCCTCTGAAATGGTCGTAAAGAGATGTGCACGCCTCTCTGATGCGTTCATCCAGCCAGGTGTGCTCAATAAACCTGTTCAGGTGTAAACTGACCCCAGACCTGCTTGTAGTGTTGCTCCACCGCTGTCAGAGGATCACAAGCTGCTTACAGAACTGGTTTCTTGTTGGCTGCTGTTCTCCTCGTCTTCCTCATCAGCTCAACATTTACTTTTAGAAGTGGCTGCATTATTATATTTATATATGTACAGTATATATGTGCTCCTTTGTTTGTGATGTTGACACCACTGGTATTGGTACTGGTATTGGTGCTGGTATTGGTACTGGTATTGGTACTGGCATTGGTACTATTATTGTTATTGTTACTGGTATTGGTGCTGGTATTATTACTGGTATATGTGCTGGTATCGTTATTGGTATTGTTATTGCTGCTGGTATTAGTATTGGTACTGTTCTTGGTGCTGGTAAGGATATTAGTGCTGGTATTGGTATTAGTATTGTTATTGGTGCTGGTATTGGTATTAGTGCTGGTAATGATATTAGTGCTGGTATTGGTATTAGTATTGTTATTGGTGCTGGTATTGGTATTAGTGCTGGTAATGATATTAGTGCTGGTATTGGTATTATTATTGTTATTGGTGCTGGTATTTTTTAAGCTCAGTCACAGGTAGCAGCTGACCCTAGAGATGTTGTTGGTGCAGGTTTAAAACATTAGTGCTGTGACAAACGTTCACTCGTAGCTGGACCAAATGTTTAGTCATGGTTTCTATAGTTCCACTGTTTTAGAAAAGCTTTACGGCCAAATGTAACCCTCCATGTACCCCGTCATGCAAAACCTGGGGAAAGGGTGCGTTGTTGTTTCAAGTATATATATATATATATATATATACATATATATATATGTATATGTAGGTACATAGAGGCACGAGGTGCTGTAGCGTTTTTTAATTTTTCACAGCTCCGATGAAACGTTTCAGATATTCAGTGTTTATCAGCTCGCGCAGAAGGAACAGTTATTTCTTCTTCTTTCTCCTCCGTTTCTTTCGGTTGTTACTTTCATGCAGCTGCATGAACTGCTGTAAAAAAAAAAACTCCTGTTATGACGGAAAGCTTCAAGAATTCATTTTGTTTGAGTTATAGCGCAGTTAAAAGGTTTAAAAGTCAGCTGTGAGGCCCTGAAGGGGTCCCTGGGTGGGTACCGTTCATATTTCTCACATAATCAATACAATTAAGGACAGATTTACTCCCCGAGACACGGAGGACGAAAGGAAAGAAATACTTCATCCTCCACTTTTCTTTCAGCCTCGTCTGCACTTGAGGTCATTTAAAAAAAACGGCTCTAAATCATAACCAACTAATGATAATTATATAACGAGCGAACATTTGGATACTCGCCACCAATGAAAGCCGAGGACTCCATAGAGACCCAATCAAACTGCCAGCGTAAGAGAGGATCTCATTACTTTACTCACTTTCATAACAAACATCCAAATGTGATGTTGAGTAAAACAGCTCAAGAGACGAAATAAAACACAGAGTATCCAGTTGAACATGGCGGTCGATATATATATATATATATATATATATATATATATATATATATATATATATATATATATATATATATATATGTATTACTCATTAATACATGTTCCTCACATGCATGGTCATCGCCATACAGACCGAACAACGGAACGTATTTCTTTAGTTCGGGACGGGTTCTGTGCCGTCCTGGTTTCCTCATGCAGTCTGGAAACATGTTTCTTTTATACCAAAACAAAAACATGAACTGAGATGAGAAAGGTGTGACGTGTTCAGTTACCGCCCCGAGTTTCCCCCCAGCACAAATGACACGAACAGACCTTAATATCGTTTGGCAACGTCTTTATTCGTAACGGCACTGTCCCGCTACGCCGCTCTGGCAGACCGCGTCTGAAGCTCCTCCGGGTCGCTCCTCCGTCCATCCTATGGCTTATATAGGGAAGACACACAAGACACAATCCGCTCCAGCTGAGGCCAATTAGGCCTCATCCTGGCACCTGTTCCCTGAGCCGCTCCTCCCCTCTGCAGCTGAGCCTAACCACGCCCCCAGCCACCACAACAGGATTTTAAGATTCAGAAGGTTTCTGTAATGTAAAATACAGAACATTTACCAAAGATACAGACTCTGACCCACTTCATGTGTTTACCTCCTGGTTACCTTCTGTTGACCTCCTGTTGACCTTCTGTTGACCTCCTGTTGACCTTCTGTTGACCTCCTGTTTACCTCTTGTTTACCTCCTGCTGACCTTTACCTCTTGTTTACCTCCCGGATACTGGAGGGCAGAATGCAGGATGGAGTTGAGGGGACATGTAGAGAGAGTAAATAGAAAAATAGATGTTGGTTGTAGATAAATAAAAAGCTGAAGAAGGGAGAGAGGCTAAATCTGCTGTTTCTGTCGAGGAGCTAAAAAACATGTTTTCTGATTTCTGGTTTGCTTCAGAGTTGTTTTTCCATCTTCCTGCTCCTGCCTGACGAGTTCCATTCAATCGTCGAGGAAACCTTTCGCTTTTCCTCCCAGTTTCACTTTTAGTTAAACAGTAACGAGCGCCGCGGCTTCAGATGTGCTCCGAAGCTTCACTGGCTTCTTTCATATTCTTTATTTTTAAGATATTCAAACTGGCTCGACATTTCCACCAAAAGCTCGATGGCCTCATTTCTGAGACGAGCCCACTCAGCTGGCTGTGCAATGCTGCCTTTGGGCAGCGCTTATAGTGTGGGAGAAAAAGAACAATCTGACTGAGGGCGACCTCAACTTCTGGTTATTATAACACTCGAGTGTCATATTAAACGTGGATAAGCATGAAGGTCAGCTGGGTGGTTCCGTTGAGCTCGGCTCCTCCCGGTGGAGTTAAAGCCGCGACTCGTATTCCATCACCGTCTCAACAGACGCAACAATGCAATGTTTTTACAAGATACGCTTTTGTAGTTCCAGAGTTTAAGGAACCAAGGAACCGTTTGAACAACGGTGGAAAGTAGAATTTGGAAAAAGTAGAATTTGTATTATCTTTTCATCAATTAATTTTTACATGAAGAAACCCTCGTTGATAACTGACAGTTTGAGATGTATTGACGTTTATTCTCATGCTGTAGCAAAAGTAAAATAACTGAGCAGGAGGCAAAATGACAAATGTAATTTGATAACACAAAAAAGAAGAAGCAAAGAAGGAGTTGGCACTTTTCTTTCATCCCAAACTCTCAGACTAATTTGCATTTGATGATCTTGGACTTCCTAGTCCATATCTGTGGATCTCTCTCTCTCTCTCTCTCTCTCTCTCTCTCTCTCTCTCTCTCTCTCTCTCTCTCACTCAAAGCCAGGAAATGGAAACCTACGCTTCTGAGTTAATCTGTAAACTGCTGACTTCTGCCAAACCATCTGCTGCTATACGTCAGCAAAGCACTTTTGGCAGGACGAGATGCTGAACGCATATATTTCATTTCATTTAGTTGTGTTCAAAACCCTGGTTCATACCTTTTTACTGTTTGTTTTCTGTGTCTTCCTCTGGTCTCTGCTGCACCGGGTTGCCTGGTATCAGACGTCTGAAGCGGCCGTCACCTCGGGCGTTAATAAAGTTAATCCGTCCTCTCCTCGCTCCGCGGTGCCAGAGGCTCTAAATGTTTCTTTTTCTTTTCTTGGTAGTTTCTGCGACCCTGTCTCTCTTTTTCAAGTATAGCCAAAGACTTTTTTTGGTGGAAATAGTTTGAAGCTATTTGAGGAGGTTGAAAGGTGTAGTAGGTGTGTACGGTTCACATGTGTCATGCCAGTGAGGGGGTTTGAGTGACAGTTCAATAACCCAGAGTCATTACTGGCATTCTCCATCAGCAGCCTTTGTCTGCTGAAGTGTCCTTGAACCAGACATTGAGTCCCAACTTGCTCAATTGTTTTAATTAACTTGAATATAAGGGCATTGTAAAGGACCAACATATATGTATGTACATATATACATACATACATACCAGCCGGCTGTTGGGCTCATTTTCTGTAACCAGTGCGACGTTAGCATTAAAACATGCTAGCTAACGTAATGCTTCATCCACACGCTGTGTAGTAATATGCATTGCTATTGCTCAGTTAAATAACAACCTTGTTTCCATAATGTTCTTAAACTGAGGTTGCACTATAGCATGGTGGAATTAGCAGGAAGCTAGCTAACTAGCCAGCCGCTAAATAAGCAACATTTTACAATTTCATACTTTTTGTAAACACTGTTGTTGTTGTTGTCTAGGAAAACTATCACCAGTGAAGTGACAATGTATCCTGTAACCAGTGTTGCATATAAGCATGGCAGAATTGCCAAGCTAGCTAAGTAGCCAGCTGTCTGTTAATTAGCTTGGTGATTCCATATGCTTTCATGCCACAATGGTGGCAGAACATAACATTAACAGCAGGCCATCTCTCTAATAGTTTAGCCCATTAGCAACGATTCTATCATTCTCTCTAATCGTTTAGCCTTCTACGACTGTGGAGGTTAGGATAAGGCTAAGATATTAACAAATCTGAAATGTTTTTCGCCCATTTTTGTAACTCGCTAGAGCCTCGAATCTCACAACGAATTTGAAGATCTGAAATGTATGCGATGTACAATTCAGGCACCCAACAACACAGCACGGTGACATTGTCGATAAGTAGCTCGATGTGTGCCAGCTAGCACTGTGACGCAGCATGACGTCGGCTGTAAAATGGTCTATTAGGCGCTCAAGACTCTCTTCATGTCAAAAACTTCAAAGTCTAAAGTGCCGGCTGTGGCTTGGCGGTAATAGGCAGGCTTTTGGTGGTTTGATCCTCGGCCCATTAGCTGTGAATGGTTGAATGAGAGGCGAGGAGTCCATTACATTCCGTGCTTCCTGACAAAAGCCATTTTTCAGCCAACTTCTCCCACTCGCTAAAATGAAGCCGCCCCACGTTAAAGAGCAGTTCACACACCTGAGTAATCAAAGCACTCGCCAAAGCCTTTCGGCGGTTCGTTGCAGTTCAATTAAAGGTATACAGTAGACGATGAGTCACCCCCTGCAGTCTGCCCTCACAAGTCAAACTGTCTTCACCTCTGCAGGTGCTGCTCTGTGAAGGTGGACGTACGTGTTATCTTTGTAAAAATCCTTTTTTTAATCAGAAAATTTACTTTTCTCTCGATTTAAAGTTCATGTATTTTGATTTCCTCCTTCCATCCTTTTGTCGGCATTCCCTTCACTTCACTTTCTTTCTTTAATAATAATAATAATACATTGTATTAGTACAGCGCTTTAAAAGGTACTCATATGCGCTTCCCTCGGTAAAGACGGAGACAGTAAAAGCAATAACAACAAAAGGCAGAGAGATGACATTATAACAGTAATAAACACAAACATACATATCATCGCAGGTTAAAAAGCAGATTTAAATAAATGAGTTTTAAGTGCAGTTTTGCTTTGATCCATTCGTTGTTCTTCCAGTTTTAAGTGCAGGTCAGGTGTTACAAATACTCGATCTGATGATATTTCCATTCAATACAAGTCATGTAACAATTGTGATGGAAGATTTTCTCTGGCAATTGGAAAAGGAGGAATAGAGTCTCTGAAGCAAAGTTGTCTTTGCCATTTTATTTCTTGCAAGAAAGGAACAAGTATGCTGGATGATGAACCTCCAGCAGAAAAGCACACATACACATTGGTTTTGCTCTCAGTTATATACCTTTATTAAAAGTGATATACCTTTAATACCTTTATTAAAAGTTATAAACCTTTAATACCTTTCCTTCCAAAGGGTCGGGTAGCACACGGACATGCACACAGTGAAGGGCGGAGGGAGAGGTGACCTCATGGTATGATGGCCATTGTGGAGAGAACGCTATCTTATCATTAGCGACACGTTTCTGCATAGTCAGCATATTTCCCACCAGCGCAGTGCCATCAGTGCTTAGCGACGTTAGAGACGCAGGTCGTCTCCAAGCAGAGACGCATTGTCTCCGTCTGCCTGTGAGCCTCAGGTCACTTCTGCTCAGTGGGTTTGGTACTTTAACTTTAGACACAAACAATTCTCTATGCAAATTCTTCTCCACCTTTTGGAACATAAGCAAAGCTACATTTTACCATCACACATTTGACCAGCAGCGGGTGAAGGCGTCTCGCAGAAAGACGAAAGAAGTTCAGTTTGCAGGTTTAATTGCTCCCTCGGGAATAAAAGCGTTTGCTCTCTGGATCTTTCCTCTGCTAAAACAGGTGTTACGAGCACCTCTGTCGAATTTGTATGAACTTTAATCTGTGCAACGTTACAACAGGATGCCAGAGAAAGCCAATGATCCTGGGGCAGCTATTTTAATTGCAAGGAGAAAGATACAGTAGTAGAATAGAAGATAATGAGTTTGAATAAGTTGTTTCAAAGACATTTAAAAACAATACACACAAATTGCATGAACACTGTATTCCTTTGTACTTGGTGACATGTTCGTTTATTATAATTTGTAGCAGGATGAACTCATTTAATGAGTAACTTCACACCAGGCTGAAAAAACTGTCTACATCTTTACCCTTAGCGGCCAGATGTCTTTACCCTTAGCGTTCAGACGTCTTTACCCTTAACGTTCAGACGTCTTTATTGTTAATGTTCAGATGTCTTTACCCTTAGCGTTCAGACGTCTTTACCCTTAGCGTTCAGATGTCTTTACCCTTAGCGTTCAGACGTCTTTACCCTTAGCGTTCAGACGTCTTTACCCTTAGCGTTCAGACGTCTTTACCCTTAGCGTTCAGACGTCTTTACCCTTAGCGTTCAGATGTCTTTACCCTTAGCGTTCAGACGTCTTTACCCTTAGCGTTCAGATGTCTTTATTGTTAATGTTCAGATGTCTTTACCCTTAGCGTTCAGACGTCTTTACCCTTAACGTTCAGACGTCTTTATTGTTAATGTTCAGATGTCTTTACCCTTAGCGTTCAGACGTCTTTACCCTTAGCGTTCAGACGTCTTTACCCTTAGCGTTCAGACGTCTTTACCCTTAGCGTTCAGACGTCTTTACCCTTAGCGTTCAGACGTCTTTACCCTTAGCGTTCAGACGTCTTTACCCTTAGCGTTCAGATGTCTTTACCCTTAGCGTTCAGACGTCTTTACCCTTAGCGTTCAGACGTCTTTACCCTTAGCGTTCAGACGTCTTTACCCTTAGCGTTCAGACGTCTTTACCCTTAGCGTTCAGACGTCTTTACCCTTAGCGTTCAGATGTCTTTACCCTTAGCGTTCAGACGTCTTTACCCTTAGCGTTCAGATGTCTTTATTGTTAATGTTCAGATGTCTTTACCCTTAGCGTTCAGATGTCTTTATTGTTAATGTTCAGATGTCTTTACCCTTAGCGTTCAGATGTCTTTATTGTTAATGTTCAGATGTCTTTACCCTTAGCGTTCAGACGTCTTTATTGTTAATGTTCAGATGTCTTTACCCTTAGCGTTCAGACGTCTTTACTCTTAGCGTTCAGATGTCTTTACCCTTAGCGTTCAGATGTCTTTACCCTTAGCGTTCAGACGTCTTTACCCTTAGCTTTGAGACGTCTTTACCCTTAGCTTTGAGACACAATGAAGGGAAAGTTGCACAGCTAGTTGGTCAACAGGGAAAAAGTTTAATGGTTTATATCTTTGCATGAACTTGAAGTATTATTGACGTTCAGACGTCTTTACCCTTAATGTTCAGATATCTTTATTCTTTGCGTTCAGACGTCTTTACCCTTAATGTTCAGATGTCTTTACCCTTAGCGTTCAGACATCTTTACCCTTAATGTTCAGACGTCTTTACTCTTAGCGTTCAGACATCTTTACCCTTAATGTTCAGACGTCTTTACTCTTAGCGTTCAGACATCTTTACCCTTAGCGTTCAGACGTCTTTACCCTTAATGTTCAGACGTCTTTACCCTTAATGTTCAGACGTCTTTACTCTTAGCGTTCAGACATCTTTACCCTTAATGTTCAGACGTCTTTACTCTTAGCGTTCAGACATCTTTACCCTTAGCGTTCAGACGTCTTTACCCTTAATGTTCAGACGTCTTTACTCTTAGCGTTCAGACATCTTTACCCTTAGCGTTCAGACGTCTTTACCCTTAATGTTCAGACGTCTTTACCCTTAATGTTCAGACATTTTTACCCTTAACGTTCAGACATCTTCACTCTCTTCACGTCTTGACAGACATTACATTACATTTCATTTAGCTGACGCTTTTATCCAAAGCGACTTACAATAAGTGCAATTCAACCGCGAGTACAAACTCAGAACAACAAGAATCAAGAAAGTACAATTTCTTCAACAAAGTTAAACCACCAAGTGCTATCAGTAAGAGACATTTAAGTGCTACTAAAGTGCTACTATTCCCTATTCAAGGTGTAGTCGAAAAATAAGTGTTTTTAGTTTGCGATGGAAAATGTAGAGACTTTCTGCTGTCCTGATGTCAATGGGGAGCTCATTCCACCAATGAGGAGCCAGGACAGCAAACAGTCGTGACTTTGTTGAGTGTTTAGCTCTCAGTGACGGAGGTTTAGTGATGGGTTTGTCCTCAGTGTGTTTCCATGTTCTCTTCATTACATTGATGATGAAATGGATCTAACAAATGATTATCTTGTGCGGTCAGCCTATGAATCCACAACTGTTTCTTTTCTCTGATCATCAGTCAGATGCTGACTGTTTCTCCTTCTCTTCCTCTGGAACAGGTGGAGAGCAAACGGAGGTTGAGGTATCGAAGCAGGAAGCAAAGCTGCTCATCGAGGACTTTGACCCCTCTCAAGAATACAACTTTAAGATAGTTGCTGTCAGCGGAGAACAGCAGAGCAAACCTCTGCAGGCCAAACATGAAGGTGAGAGACTTTCTGGACCTTAGACTGTATAAGTTGCTGTAGCCATTATAACGTCAACCATTGGTTTGTGGACCGCCGGTTTGAGACCTTGAGTTTGGCGAGTCTATTTGATTCTAAATGGTCCATCATTTACAAAATGAACATCATGCTGTATTGAAGAAGACTGGAAACTAGAGATTGAGACAAACTCATGTTTACAATGTTTACTGAGGGAATACATCAAGAGAAGTAGAGTCATTTATATAGACTTCTACACAACCAGAGGAGTCGCCCCCTGGTGGTCAGGAGAGAGAATGCAGCTTTAACACATATAACATAGACTTCTATACAACCAGAGGAGTCACCCCTGATGGACATTAGTACATTTTAAGACACGTGCGCATTGGCTCCACTCGGCAGAACCGATCAGATCAGTTCTGACTTTTCCCGGACTGGAGGCTGGCAGACGTAACGCTGTATGATCAAAGGTTGTGTAAGTAAGAACTCTCGAGGAACCGATCTCTATGTGACATCAGGCCGCACTTCTGGCTCCAATCAGTGATGTCACAGCGGTGCAGCCATCAGCTGTGATTGGCAGAATACCTGCTGTGACATCACTGATTGGGGTGTGGCCAAGAGGGCATTGTGCTTGAAAGTTTGAACCCGTAGAGAGCAAACACAGCAGTACAACTGGATTTTAGTGTTGGATTATTCCTCATCTGTTTGTGTTGTTGAAGCTGTGTGTTCGGTGGATGAGGGAGTGCGAGACAAGTTGGGCAAAGCAGGAAAGAATTCGAAACATCAAACACAAACAACTGCACGCCTCAGCTCACCGTTGTGGTCGTGAATGCAGAAATATGCCCAGCGAGTTGTTTACTTTGTTTCACTCGCTGACATTCAGCAACCTGCTGATATTCACTTGTCATACTGCGCTACGGGAAAAATATATTACACATCGACCTTTTTAAACAGGATTTGTAATGCGGTGTTTCTTCCAGAAATGTATCACGTCGGGGGTTGAAAGGTTCTTTGACTCTGCATTTAAAATATCACCCTGCTCTGCAAAAATGAAGAGATGGCGTAATATCACATTATGGACCCCTTTTACAGTTTGTCAATAATGATGATAAGTGTTCGCACGCGGAGTGCAGCTTTAACCGGCAGAGGCGGAGAATGCAACTTAAACAAATTGGCTTTCCAGGTCTGTGTGCTGTTACTGAGTGGGCAGAATGCATCAGCCAGTGGCCCAGTGTGGCCCAACGGATATATATATACATACATACATACATACATATATATATATATATATATATATATATATATATATATATATATATATATATATATATATATGTATATATATGTATATATATATATATATATATATATATATATACGTATATATATGTATATATATATATATATATATATTTATATATATATATATATATATATATATATATATATATATGTATATATATATATATACATACGTGTTTGGTGGAGAGAGCTCTGAACTTTACCGAAAAAAGGTTGTGACATCTGTCTATCCATACCGTTTATATCTAGGACACTCACTATCATCACAAAGACCATAATGTCCATTTTGAGGCAGATCGGCCGGCTATTGCTCGGGAGTAATGTATTTTTATTATCGCTCGCCTCGCCTCTCCTTACTCTATCGTTACAAATAGATAACACAAAGCAAAAGGAGTGATGCCAGTCTATCATACAATGGTGGTTAGAGTGGTGATTTAAAACACTGGGATGTAGCGTTACCCAGCTCACCGTGGTGCCTTTTCTGTCGGGAAGCCAAAACGTTCCACTGCAAGCTTACAATCCCTAGATGTTCCAACAAAAAAGAAAATAAAAAATTGGAGGGACCACCACAGGAAATGCCCCTCTGCCTGGTGGCATCGTTAGAAATATTCTGCCCCTCTGTGCGCAGCCAATGAGGGCCACAGCCGAGACAGATGGCTTCTGGTACACCGCCGTTCCTCTGGGAGGAAACCAGCCGACAGATGTTCCACATGTCTTACAGCACCTGAGAGCCGCTGTCCTACAGACTGCAGGGGAGGGAGATCATGGGAGTGAGCGGGCAGAGGTGGCGAAGATGGGAAGCCTGGTTTTTAAACTGATGAGGACATCAAAGGATCAAAAATATAAACACTTGCAGGTCTAACAAGGAGCCACCACATACGTACATATCGGCCGACGGTGGATTAAATGGACTAAACGAGAAGTTCTATCGTTTCAGTTTGGGACTATATATAACACTGTGATATTGCTTTTGTGTCCTCAACTGCTTGAACATCCGGCGTTGACAAATGTTTGCTCGTTGCTGTATATGCACTTAATGAAAAACACTGTGAGGCGGCACTTATGAAATATGAATCTGAAACAGAAAATAATCTGTGTTGATTCACTGAGATCCTCAGGACCTAAAGTTTAATCACACTGTGCCTAATTCATCAAAGCAAATAAGGTTGTGATGTTGTTTTTCAGTCGCTGACACTTTTTTTATGTCTTATGGTATCTATTCTGGACGGTTCTATTCTTGGGATTTTTAGAAATATTCTGTTTTTCTTTCCCCTCCTCTCTTAAAGTTACTGCACAGAACTTGTAACTGGTAGTGAAACAGTCCCAGTTTAATACTGGTGTTTCTTTAGGACCATCAGAGAGAAAATGGTCGTTTTTACAGCGTTAATCTTTAAGCTACTTTTAGTTTTCTGTTGATTTTTGGCGGAACTAACAGTAAAATGAGAGGTTTTCTAAAAAAGGAGTTTGGCAGCTGGAGATCTTTACATGGGTCTCCTAAACCAGTGGTTCTCAAAAGCTGCATTCTCTCTCCTGACCACCAGGGTGCAACTCCTCTGGTTGTATAGAAGTCAATGCTTCATGTGTTAAAGCTGCAGTTTCTCTCTACTGACCACCAGGGTGCAACTCCTCTGGTTGTATAGAAGTCAATGCTTCATGTGTTAAAGCTGCAGTTTCTCTCCTGACCACCAGGGTGCAACTCCTCTGGTTGTATAGAAGTCTATGCTTCAACCTTTCAGCAGCTTTAAACAGTTGATAATGATTGACAGATCTTTGGTCTATTCTCTTGTTGTTTCTTGTGTTTTATTCGTGTCCCGGTGTTCCTCCTCTCCCCCCATCATTCGTTCACTTGGCTTCGTGTTGTTTCTTGCAGCTCAGCAAGCCGGCGTGGAGATGGTTCAGTCTCAGCAGAGACAAGACGGCGGCGCCACCGAGGAGAACAACGAGATCTTAGAAGGTAAGATCCTCCCCGACGGGGGGAAACGGGAGGCCGACCAGGAGGAGGGCCGACGTTCCCCGTCTTGGGGTCGAGACCTCTTCTGTGCAACGAGGACATTCTCTTTGAAACGCCGCGTGAGGAAGACCAGCTGACAGCCTTCAAGAGCGCGTGCAGGGGAAACGGAACAGGGAAAGTAGGAATAGTGTCCTTGGATCCAAGAAGATTCTTTTTTTTGTGACAAATTGGAGAAGACGGAGCAGCCGGCCGTCTGTTCTCGGCTCCTTCAGGAAGCAGACGACGTCTCTTCTTGTGAAAGAAAGCGTTTCAAAAGGATTCCTCCGCCGCGTGAAGCTCTCGCTTTTTTAATACCGTGACCTTTTTTTTTCGACTGAGGAAAACGGCAAAACAAAACAAAAAAAACAGGTAAGTGGAAGCTGAGGAGCGTCAATCGAAGACCGTCTTTTTTTTTATGGAAACAAAAGCCATTTCGTGATGTTTTAGTTTTTTTATGATTACCGTCTTCGTTTATTTGAAGATGGAAGGCGACCCGTGAACGTAATATTCCTGCACTTACGCGGCAAATTACCATCGAGCCGGAGAAAACGGAAAGGAGAGGAAATGAAACACCAAACAACAAAAGAGAGAGGAGGAGAATTCAAGGAAGAGGCTGCAACTATCAGGAAATGAATGGAGAGGAGAAGCCGGGTAAACAAGACAATTATGATTTTTGGAAGTGATTTTAAACCACCAGACGCCACGAGGAAGAGAAACCATGCCGGACACCAGGAGGTCCGTCTGGAGCGCCGAACTCCTTCAAACCAACTAAGTTATCGTGTCGGTTCTCAAAGCTTTCATTATTGGCTTTTGTCCCATAAAGGTATGAAATCTGTGTGTCTTTAGTTTTGAATATGTTCTTACTCATATTTCCTCCACGGCGGTGGACAAAATATTTTGTAAGGGTTAATAAATCCTGCAGCGTGAACATGGAGGTTCGAGCCGCGTTCCTTTGCAGCTCCGGGAGAATGTGACGTGTTTCCTTGGTGTGTTTGGCCAACCTTGAAGCGGAGGATTGGCGTTAATGACGGTGCAGATGGGACTTCTGACTCCAACGCCAAAATCACAGCTTCTGCTCTTAAAAATGACAATGAGGACGAACGCCTGGCAGTTTGAATCTTTCATTTTCTTTTTGGTTTCTATATCGACTTATTAGTGCGTCTCAATCAGCCAAACCATCGTTATTCTTGTCTCGGAGCTTTTTGGTGGTTGGTGTTTTCTTGCCTCCAGACTGAGGCGGAAACTTTACAAACCTGCCATTACGTTTCTCTGCCTCTACCTGAAATGACTCCGCCTGTGCTGACTTACCTCTGAAGTCCCGGAGTCGTTTTAATTCTAATTAGTTTAATGCAATTACCGTTTTTTCTTCTTCTTGTGAGCCTCGTTACCAGAAGAGAGTGAGACCCGAGATTAGATGAAACTTTATTGCTCTCATGGCGAAGTTAAGGGGTTGCAACAGATGATTAAAGATGGTTTTTTTACGTCACTGTGAGCTAGAACGACCCCGAAGAGCTGTAGACACAAAAACACCTTTTGCAAAAAAAAGCCTCAGAATCTAACCGTCCTGGTCAGGTTTTATGAGGAGTTTCTGAATATTGTTCTTCAGGATGTGTGTTCTGTAGTTATGAGTTAAACCTGCTGACTGGGTGCTTGATTGGAT
This sequence comes from Taurulus bubalis, assembly GCF_910589615.1. NCBI lineage: Eukaryota > Metazoa > Chordata > Actinopteri > Perciformes > Cottidae > Taurulus > Taurulus bubalis. The sequence continues at coordinate 22,465,402 of NC_136604.1, forward strand.
GGATGTTCTTGGCTCTTTAGCGAAGACAGACAATCAGGAGCCAGGGGTGATGCTTTTCATTTCATTTTCTGCAGCAGCCCTTAAAAAAAGATCTTTCAAATTCAACATTCAGCCGATTTTAAACGGCTGTAACAAAACGTGATGAGCAGAATATCCGGATCCCTCCTTCGTCGTCCTGCACAGGAACAAGAGGCCGCTCCCTGACGCCCGATGGAACGGCTGCTTCTGCGCGTCGACGCTTTGCTGACGTTCAAGATGCTGGAGCTTCGCAACCGGCGACAGATCCGGTGCCAGCCAGTCCTCATGCGAGGCCACTTACGGCTCCACACATGTTCTGGAAACCGAGCGCTAGACTTTCACCGGCTGTGTTTGCAGCCGCCGCAACAAACACGAGTCACAGTGGAGAGAGCGGAGGAGGCGAGGGAGGGAGGGAAGGAGGGAGGAGGCGAGTCCAAAGGGATCTGATCCAAAACGGTTGGGGTAATTACATCTGCAGGACTTCTATAAAAGTGTTTTTCTGCCTCGTTACGGCTGCTCAGGTTTTGGCGTCTTCTTCTGTCATCTTCTACATCTGTCCCTCTGTGTCACTCCTACCTGTCTAAGAACTATATTTCTACTATTTATTTGTATTTTTCTACCACCACAAACAGAAGCCAGAGCAGCCCACTTCATGCAAACAGGACTGGCATCAATCCCAACAATCTGTTTGTTTTAGAAGTTGCATTCATGGGGATAATTGAAGGCTTTGACTTCGACGTACACAGTTGCATTGGAAATAGAGGCCCGTTAAACGCTAGCACATCGCACATGGCAGCGCTCCGTGTCGCTCACTAATCTTTTCTCCACTGCGTAAAAACTCTGGCGATATGGATTTACAACCGAGTGAGCAGCTGGTTCGTGTCGCGTTTATTCATCTCCCCCCGCAGAAGTCGGAAACCATTCCACTGTTTGTTCAGTTTATCGTTCTCTCTCCAAAATGATCCGTCCTCGTTGGCGTCCGGAGAACACAGAACCCCTCTAGGACCAGCCATGGATGAATATCCTCTTTTCTTTTTACCTCCGGAGAACTGAGAAACGTTCCCTATGAACTCTGGGAGCTCAGACAGGAGGAGGCTGTACCTTTTTAAAGTTAAACGGACGTGCATTTTATTTTATTTTTTCTAAACATCGATCGTGAATTCAGGAATAAACGATAGTTTTATATTATTAGTTTATGTTTGTGTCATGAAGCTGCGTTTCACTTTCAGGTTTGAGGCCCACATAGAGGCTCAGCCAGTGAACATGACATGTTTTGCACTATATGTATAAATATATTTATATATATATATAGTGTGAGTCACCTGCCATATCTCCAGCGTCTACCTGGCTGCAAGCTACAGGGGACAGATGGGGGAGAGAGGAGCCAACCAGTGATGAAAGGCTTTTTATATTTATACATGACTCCACCCCACCACCACCTTTTTAGCTTGTCTTATTCAAGCTACACACACACACACACACACACACACACACACACACACCATCCCCTGCAGGCCTCTTTTTCTTCATCAGCTCTCTGCTTCTCCCTCTTGACTTCTGTCTCTGTTTGAACAGAGTTTTTTTTTCTCCCCGTCACTTTTTTTCTCATTACTCTCTCGGATCTTCAGTCTTTTGACACTATTGGGATTAATTATCTTCTTCCATTATTAAAACAGTGTGGATACTGTATATATATATATATATATATATATATATATATATATACATATATATATACATATATATATATATATATATATATATATATATATATATATACATAAGATAGACGTAAGATAGGGGTAATTCAACTAGAGACAGTAACTCTGCCTTTCTTCTTCTCATTTCTCGTTGCCATGAACTGTGAGTTATTATTCTGTCCTCTCCGGGAGCGAAGGCAACCATAACATACCATGACGTATCTGTCTGTCTGACTGTCTGTCTGCGTTTCCCTTCAGTGTGTTTTCTTTTTCTTCGTCACCGTGCCGACACATGTGCGTCTCCTTTTTTTATTGAAATTGGTGGTTATCAAGAATCAAGATATGTATTTGTCATATGCACAGTTAACACACAACACATAAGAAATGAGGTAAATACTAATAGTATACAATACAACCGATTGTGCAATACTGTTCTCCCAATACTGTTCTCCCATTGCTATATATATATATATATATATATATATATATATATATATATATATATATATATATATATATATATAATAAGGCAAATGGGAGAACAGTATTGCACACGGTTTCACAGTGAGTGTATAAAGTGCACAATGCATTGTTGCAAATATTGCAAATATTGCAAGTATCTGCTTCTCTCGCTCTCCTCCACCTTGCCCACACTTGCTGAATACCAGAGCCGCCGCCTCACCCGCCCGCTGACAGCCGCCCGCCGGGCTGGAGGTTTGGCTGCTCGTTGTCGTCGTCGTTGTTGTTGTTGTGTGTCTGTTGTGCTGCCCAGATTCACCCAGATTCTCTCACCAGATTCTGCCAGGTCCGTTCAGAGAGTAAGATCACTAGAATCTTCCCATTGATGACATGCACACACGTGTGTCAGGGTGGTTTTGTTTCAGCGTTTCTTTAAATCACAAGAGGCGCTCAGGAACCTGGTCTGATAGAGCTTTAGAGGATGTTGAGTACGCAGCCTTTATTCCTTTAGTTTTGCTTTGGATTGAAGCTCCAGGCCTTGACATGTGTTCATGTAAGCAGGAGTGTTCTGAATGACCTGGCTCTACCTGACCTGCTCGCCTCCAGAGCCTTTAGCTGAACGTATAGAACGGACCGAATGAAAGGAAGTCTGTGTTAGCAGCTTCTCCGCCATCTTTAGTTCTTCTTCCTCTTCTTGCCATCTTTAGTTCTTCTTCCTCTTCTTGCCATCTTTAGTTCTTCTTCCTCTTCTTGCCATCTTTAGTTCTTCTTTCTCTTCTTGTCGTCTTTAGTTCTTCTTCCTCTTCTTGGTCCTCCGTGGCGTGATGGATGTGGAGCGTAATCTGACACGAGAGCGCTGTAACTCATCTAATCTCTCCGAGCACCCAGGTGGCTCCAACGCCTGTCTGTCCTCCTATCTGTCCTCCTATCTGTCCTCCTGTCTGTCCTCCTGTCTGTCCTCCTATCTGTCCTCCTGTCTGTCCTCCTGTCTGTCCTCCTATCTGTCCTCCTGTCTGTCCTCCTATCTGTCCTCCTGTCTGTCCTCCTGTCTGTCCTCCTATCTGTCCTCCTGTCTGTCCTCCTGTCTGTCCTCCTGTCTGTCCTCCTGTCTGTCCTCCTGTCTGTCCTCCTATCTGTCCTCCTGTCTGTCCTCCTGTCTGTCCTCCTGTCTGTCCTCCTGTCTGTCCTCCTATCTGTCCTCCTATCTGTCCTCCTGTCTGTCCTCCTGTCTGTCCTCCTATCTGTCCTCCTGTCTGTCCTCCTGTCTGTCCTCCTGTCTGTCCTCCTGTCTCTCTGCCCATAACCTTTGTGATCTGTCTTCAGATCCAGTTAGACGGTTATTCATCAAACCTTGTTTACAGAGTCTTCTACCTTGGATTGTGAGCTGTGACGAGATGAAGTGAAGCATTCAGCACATTCATGTTGTAGCTGCTGAGTTGTTTATTTAACGTCTCTCAGGACGAACATTATGCCGATGGGAAGTCACCTAGGAGCTTTATTGGAGGTGGACGCACACGGTAAACAGTTAGGTTTAGTTGCTTGAACCTAACTGTTGGTGGTTTAGTTGCTTAAACCTAACTGTTGGTGGTTTAGTTGCTTAAACCTAACTGTTGGTGGTTTAGTTGCTTAAACCTAACTGTTGGTGGTTTAGTTGCATAAACTTAACTGTTGGTGGTTTAGTTGCATAAACTTAACTGTTGGTGGTTTAGTTGCTTAAACCTAACTGTTGGTGGTTTAGTTGCTTAAACTTAACTCTTGGTGGTTTAGTTGCATAAAACCCAGCCGGCCGTAGTTATTTTAAGGCCAACTATGAGTTTTTTCTGAACTTAACTGGGTGGTTTTGTTGCGTAAACCTAACTTGTATCCATGTCTATGAAACCAATAGATTACATTGTGTCACTATTTCACAAACGGCTGTGAGATTGTGTTGAGTTTGTTTTGTATAATGAGGTATGAAGAGAATGAATCATGTTGCACATTGTTCTGTTTTTCTTGAGCACTAATTTACCTGCAGACAAGCGTCTTGTGTTTTAGACGGACGGTTCGGTGTGAAACGACCTCCAGTCCCTAAAAGCAACGTGTTCCTTGTATACATCCAGATTATAATTATATACAATTAGAGATCCAGTCTGCAATTAAACTTCACGCTTACATTTTGGTTTCATTGTTCTTTCTTTGGTAAAAATAGCAAAAAGTTCCTCAATATTTTCAGGTAGCAAAGCTCTTCGTGTTGCTGATTGGATTTTAAACTAAAGAAACTTTGAGCAAACAGTGAAGTTCGAGCCAGAGGTTGAACCAGTGAGCGGGGACTCACAGCGACCCCCCAGTGTTTGGCAGAACCTCCTTTTGACTCCTTCAAGATGTTCTCTTTTTCCAGAAGTGCAACATCTGCAATGGGACGTTCCCTCCTGATTAGTGATGACACATCAGTACCTCTAACTCCCCTGTATCCGCCGGGCAGGTGTGTTTGTTTTATGTTTAGGCTCGTCACCTCGTAAAAATTGGCAAGAGGGAGAATTGCATCACTTCCTGATAATAAAGATTCACTTCGTTTCAGGATCAGATTCCCTTTCGTGAGGCTGCGTGTCACAAACAAGCCAAAGACAAAAGATGTCATTTTAATAGTGTTTAACGTTTTCTGGGTTCAGTTTTGTGTTCAGGAATCAATTTGTAAATTGTAGCATTTCATGACGAGTATGAATACTATATATTCTGCTTATAGTCTGTGATAACCAAGTATTTCACGATCTTTTCCTGAACCTAACCAAGTATTAAACAATCTTTTTCTCAACCTGACAAAGTCATTAACAATCTTTTCCTGAACATGACCACGTCTTTCACGATCTTTTCCTAAACCTAGCCAAGTGTTTCACGATCTTTTCCTAAACCTAGCCAAGTGTTTCACGATCTTTTCCTAAACCTAGCCAAGTATTTCACGATCTTTTCCTGAACATGACCACGTCTTTCATGATCTTTTCCTAAACCTAGCCAAGTGTTTCACGATCTTTTTTCACGATGACCAAGCCTTTCTAAAAAGAAAAATTCCCAAACCTAACAGAGTAGTTTTGTGGTTTCAACACAACCAAGTTGTTTCCTCTGAAGACGGAACTTTATTTTTGGCTTTTGTTGGAAAACGCTCACTCAAGAGAAGCAACGTTTCCGTAAGATATATCGTAAGAAGCGTCGTTGCTCCGTGGGCTTTGCTTCAAACGAGAAGCCGCTCCAGGATTTCAAAGCTCTCCGCATTGATCTTTTTCAGCATTTTACAATCTTCTCCTCCGTGTCACATGTCAGGGCATCGTTTCGTCCGCGGTGCGGCAGACGGGCAGGTGTGGGCTCGCCTGTGAAGCATCACAGTCATAGGAACACGCGGAGCTTTGTCTATCATTATGTCGCCCCTATATTCTGATACCTTATCTCACGCCATTGGAATCCGACTCATCGAAGTGCCCGGTTCAGCGAACCAGCTGACTGAAGCACACCGTGTGTATTCGTCTCCCGGCTGTCGGTCTGAGTTACATCACTGGCCTGTTGCTTCAGTCTGCTCACCTGTGCACAGAATTGACACTGGAGAGTATGTCGAGGTGTTCCTGCATTCCTGTAGCTGTGTGTGTGTGTGTGGAGAAAATGTCCTCAGAAGGATAGAACAGGAAGGTGAGCAGAAGGTGAGAGAACACCCAAACTATAAATCTCACACACCAAAAAAAAAAATCACCTTTTTTTTGTATTATTCCAAGCAAGCAGCCATTAGTTCACTTCTTTTCATTGCACTGTAAAGATCTACTTGCGTGGACTCGATCCAGCTCTGTGATCCATCACAGTGGACATTTTGCCACCTTCTCCTTTGTCGAAAGTTACGTAATTGTCGTGTTGCAACAGATTTATAATGGAGCTCTGGGATTCATACCCTTGCGGGACATTCAAGTGCTGGTGGGAGACGTGGGAGACTTGAGCGTTGTCGCCGGACAGCAGCCCGACCGCACGACATCGTCGTCTTCAGTGACGGAATAAAGACGTCCGACCAATAATTCTCAATGTATTGAGCTTTAAACACACCAAAATGTGGCCCCTTTTATCACAAAAAGAACAATAGGTTTGCCATGTTGACCCACTAGACGTATTCTTACCTTCCACAAATAACCTTCTGAGGGAACTCAAACACTTTAAAATCACAATCCCCCTGCAGCTTGACGAGCAGCGTCTCGGGTTAAGGACATAATTTCTGTTTCGGAGCTTGGACTCCTGACCTTTCAATTACCAGCAACTCTCACTGAGCACGACGTGTGTGTGTGTGTGTGTGTGTGTGTGTGTGTGTGTGTGTGTGTGTGTGTGTGTGTGTGTGTGTGTGTGTGAAGGACTGACGTGACCCAAGTAATGAGGTCTAATTCCTGGTTCATTAGACCGTGTCAGCAGAAGACGGCCAAGAATAATGGAATCACAGCTCGGACCTCCTGTTCGGTGTGTGTGTGTGTGTGTGTGTGTGTGTGTGTGTGTGTGTGTGTGTGTGTGTGTGTGTGTGTGTGTGTGTGTTTCCCACCCAAGAGTCTGGAGGATAAACTTGTACTTTTCTAACCTGTGTTTATCGGGCGGGAGTTTGCTGAGCAGCAGCATTCCTCCTCTTTGTTTCGGGAAGACTCGCCTTCACGGCGCTGGGTTTAGAATCACTTTCTTTATTTACACTTTCCACGCTGCTGCTCTGACTCTGCAGAAGCATTTGGAAGTGTGAAAGCTTTTTTCAGACCCGGGTGCGGTTTCCAGACCTGTTCCGGGGTGTTCTGGTGTTTCGAGGATTCTGATAATGGACGTTTATGGCGTAGAACCAGAGTTATGCAAGACTGTATATATACAAAGAATCCTCCATACTGGGAGCGTCTGAGGTGCCGGTGACGTGAGAGTCGCTCTCATTGTTCCACGTGGATGTTTCTCCTGTTCATTGTGTGAATTTGAAAATAAATACCCAAAATATGAATGTAATTAACATGTTATAACATGTTATAACTGTACCATTGCAGCTAATCATGAACATATAGATTTAATGATCATTATTAAGCTTCATTTCCAGTAGTTTTCTGTCACTTTGTGTTTATTGCTTTACTCTTTTTGGGTTCATTATGCATGCAAATAAAGAAACTGAAATATTGTGTTGACAAACTTATAGTCGGCTTTCTGCCAATAAAATACAAAAATAAAATGTAGCTTTTCCAACTGGTCCAAGCTGATATGAAACGGGTCCTTTTGCAGGAGGTTGAACCTGTTTATCCTCTGTTTAGCAGCGACGGCGGCTTGTCTCGTTTTTATACTTATTTTAATTTTTAGAGGAAAGCGGCAGAAAAAATGACTTATAAAGCAAAAAAATCAAGCTTCATAATACGTGTGAATCCTTTTCAGATGGTTTTAATGTCTTCTAGTTTTGTATTTGTCGACAATAACGAAACCAAATGCACTATGGGAGAAATACCAAGTTGTGGCAAGATTTCAGATCCTCCAGCTGCTGTTCTCTGTGTGTTGTTTGCTTGGAGGGCTCCGTTGTAACGGAGGCAGTTGGTAAAGAAGGACAGACGGCTCGGGAAACTTGTCAGCGCGGATTTGCTCGGCTGCAGACGTGGATCTGGGACACGTTGCTGAGGACATGTTCATGTTGTTGTGGATAAGTTGTTGTGTTGTGTTGTGTGGACACAACATGGAGGGAGCACGCCGCATGTATTTGGTTTGCTGCTCATTCCAAACGGTGATTTGTAGACAGACGTTTGGAGTCGAGGATCTCTGTCTCACGGAGCTTAGTGATGCATGCGGAAGGTTTTTCTTTCTCAAATACATGAAGGCTGTGCAGCGCCGGACGTCTTTTGAAATCTTGTATTTCTTCAAAACATGTTGATTTCTTTAAGCCTCTTTAACCCCAGTTAAGCCACAGACATTTCTCTCAAAAATTGTGAATGGTTTTTCATCCCCACACTAAATACAGAATATCTCCTCAACCACAAGGGCTATATGAATCATTTCAAGAGGTATAAGATACAGAAAACACCTTTAAGGTGAGACTAGTTAAGAGGTTCATATAGCAGTGTATGTGTTACTGGATGTATTTCCACTTTTTAGTTATGTATATCATCACTTTTCTTTCTACTATAAAATATCACAATGTGTTAACAGAATCTCTGCAAAGATTGACTGAAGTTAAAATATTTTTAGTAATTCATTATCAGTACATTTCGTGAACTATAGGTTTAGGTCCGCTGAGAGCCAAAATGTCCTAACTTTCTTCCTGGACCTTGAACGCCTCTGGTTCCACAACAGATGGGCTCTGTTCAAGCAGATGCATCAAAACATACCAAACAAGTATCGTTTATCCATAAGTAGGTCATATTTCAGTGTTTTGGCTGGAATGTGGTTGAGATCTTGCTAGATATGATCATTGATATTTCCATAACTTAGGGAGCTCTCCCGTGTCACGTTCGAGTCCTCTCGAGTCGTATTCATGGTTTATGTTAATATTTATGGTTGAATTGTGTTATAAACACGTACAATGGACGTATATGCTCTTGTAAGGCTCTGCAGTTTTCTTTTCTCTGTCACATCAGAGGCTCTGGTATCGATTCATAGGAGGACGAGGACTCTGAGAGTGAGGAAGACCTCCTGATGAAGAATTCTGCCCCCATTTTCTGCTGGGGCTCATAACAATATATGCCAAATGTGTCATTGCATCAGACGATAATTTTGACTCTATAATCAGAAAAAAACAATATTATTATTATATGGGGTCTTTCACCGCTTCTCTTTGAAGCCCACGGACACTATCCATCATCTATCAATCTATCCATCATCTATCAATCTATCCATCATCTATCCATCTATCCATCATCCATCAATCTATCCATCATCTATCCATCTATCCATCATCCATCAATCTATCCATCCATCATCCATCATCTATCCATCTATCCATCATCTATCCATCTATCTATCTATCCATCCATCATCTATCCATCCATCATCTATACATCTATCTATCCATCCATCCATCATCTATCCATCTATCCATCATCTATACATCTATCTATCCATCCATCCATCATCTATCTATCTATCCATCCATCATCTATCCATCTACCCATCATCTATACATCTATCTATCCATCCATCCATCATCTATCTATCCATCATCTTTCCATCTATCCATCATCCATCAATCTATCCATCCATCATCCACATCCATCAATCTATCCATCCATCCATCATCTATCCATCTATCCATCATCTATCCATCTATCTATCCATCCATCCATCATCTATCCATCATCAATCCATCATCTATCCATCATCCATCCATCATCTATCCATCCATCCATCATCCATCCATCATCTATCCATCATCCATCCATCATCTATCCATCCATCCATCAATCTATCCATCCATCCATCCATCATCTATCCATCTATCCATCATCTATCCATCTATCTATCCATCCATCCATCATCTATCCATCATCAATCCATCATCTATCCATCCATCCATCATCCATCCATCATCTATCCATCATCCATCCATCATCTATCCATCCATCCATCATCCATCCATCATCTATCCATCCATCCATCATCCATCCATCATCTATCCATCCATCCATCATCCATCCATCCATCATCTATCATATATCCATCTATCCATCCATCCATCATCCATCATCTATCCATCATCTATCATATATCCATCTATCTATCCATCTATCCATCATCTATCTATCTATCCATCATCTATCCACCCATCCATCCATATATATATATATATATATATATATATATATATATATATATATATATATATATATATATATATATATATATATAGATATAGATATAGATATAGCGACGTATGCAGACTTGAAGTTGTCGTATAAGAAACGTCATGAAATCTTGTCAAAAACAATTTGTCCCCAATAATGTTTATCAAAGGGGTGATTTCAGCTCAAGGATGAATCTGATTCATGGGAAACATTTTATGGGTCAAAAGATGATTAGCTGGTAAACTTGCTGCAGCGATGTTCTGCAAAGGGAACGCGTCAGAACCTTCAAACGCCGACGGGATGCCAACCTGCTGCGCTGCAAACGGAGAGGAATAATGGACCGAGAAATCATGTTGGGAAGGGTTGTTGATTCAGAGAGAGAGGGAGAGACTTTATTTGACACTGTGACAACCTCATTTAGATCTGAGGAATGGAGAGATTCAGCCCAGACAGATGGAGGGGGGGTTGTTACCGTATGAAGCCAGCTGCATGGGAACTCTGCGCTTTTTATTTGGCTGTCTGAATGGAAGTGGTAGAAAAAGACACGCTGCAGTCTCTCTCCTAACCACCAGGGGGCGACTCCTCTGGTTGTATAGAAGTCTATGCTTCATGTGTTAAAGTGCATTCTCTCTCCTGACCACCAGGGGGTGACTCCTCTGGTTGTATAGAAGTTTATGCTTCATGTGTTAAAGCTGCATTCTCTCTCCTGACCACCAGGGCGTGACTCCTCTGGTTGTATAGAAGTCTCTGAGAAAATGTACAGTATACACAACTTTAAGCCTTTATATAAATTAAAGTTAGTGAGAAAAACATGTGTATTTCTATTGTAAAGTTTAAACATGGAGATCTATGGGGATTCACTTGCTTTTTCCTCAAGTGGTCATTTGCTGAACTGCAGCTTCTTGGCGTCTTATTCAAATGCTGAACACAACGAAGTGTTTATTAACTTGAAACCTTCTCGTGTTTAAATAAGTGTTAGTGTCCTTTTGTCAACACAACTTTGTTTTGTTTCCTTTTATTTGTTGGTTCCCTGTCGCGGTTTTGTTCTCTTTACATTCTTCATCTTCTTGCTTGAATAATGGGCGTATACGTCAACGGCTGTAATCATTTTCTCTCTCACTCTCTCTGTTTGTTTGTTTCTGTGGTGTTAATATCTGCTCCACGTGACGTTCCCTCTGATTGGTTCTCTTGTTTCTCTCTGGTTGTTTTTTCCATCAGTTTTCATCTCAGTTTCACTTTTTCTTTCACTTTTGTCTCAACCTGTCACTTTGCTCTCTCTCTCTCTCTCTCTCTCTCTCTCTCTCTCTCTCTCTCTCTATTTATTTCCTTGTTTCATCTTTCTGTCACATATTTCCACTCTCTCATTTATTGTCCTATCACGTCTTTCCCTCTACCTCCAGTTCTTGTTCCATCTCTCTTTGTCCTCCTTTCTTTCACTTCATCTTTCTTAGAGTTTAAATGATCACTTCCTGTCATCATCTTCTGAATCAGGTTTTATTGATGACAGTTGAAGCTTTTCCACCTGTCGACCTCTTAAAGGCTTTTATTGTGAAGAAGCTCCAGCTTCCTGTCCCTCCACTACTATCCTCCTGAAGAAATACACAAAGGGGGTAAATATGTATAGATCCATACATATACATGCATATCAAGGTCTCTGCAGACAGAAAACACGTCGTCCATCGGCGGACTGAAATTTTCTTCTCTTTCAGCCGAGCAGGAAACATAATTTCCCTAAAAACAAAACAAAAACTTTTCTAAAAGATTTTATTTTTTGGAGCACGAAGAAGAAAAATGATCCAGTCGTCAGAAAGAGCAACGACAGAACGCTTCTTTTCTCCTCACACTTCCTGTCTGCCTGTCTCACACCCACCCCCCCACACACACACACACACACACACACACACACACACACACACACACACACACACACACACACAGCAGGCCTCTTTGCAGCTCTAACTGTGAACTCGGTCCCCAGGCAGCGGCGTACCTGTGAAGTCAAAGTCAACAAGCGGCGCTCCGTGGATGTAATACGACCTTAAGACAGATTGACGGGGACATTACCACCTTAAAACCTCACTGTACCTCATCAGTACTCGATGAAACATAATGTGACGGAAGAAAGAACGTTTAAATATACAAATGGTTTACTTTTACATTCAAAATGTTTCTTTAGGTTTGCTTCAAATCTTTGTCAAATATTTTGATTTATAATATATAATATTCAGAGCATTAATAAAGGAGCTAACGGCTAACAGGTGGAGGTTCCATTGAGTGACATGATGATGCGTTCATGTTTTAGTCGGTGACGGTTATTAACGAAGGAGATTTATAACGTCATCATGATGTGTTCAAATGTCATCTCGTAAAAATAGGTTTTTGGGAAGAAAGTTTTCACAGCAACATAAATAGATATTAGATAAATAATTGTGAGCTTTTCAGCTTCATAACACGAGTTCTGAGCATCTTAAACTACATTATTAATGCTTTTATACATTTTTATAAAAAAAATAATACTTGATGACTAAAGAAAAGGATACCATTTAGAATTGTTTTATTCATTATGGGACATTAGTGGTGAAAGAAAATAGGTGCATATTCATATTCAGACCAGTTGCTACAACAAAACAAAACAACGATAAAAAACGTTCAGTATCGATCAGTTCCTGGGCGTCAAAAAAAGAAAAGAAATAAAGTGATCTCGAAAATATATATTTGCTCCTTTTCTTCATCCGCTGAGTCAAGTTTTTTTATTTTGCATAACAGCGTTTTTGGATTGACACAAAATGGAAAGCGGGCACCGGTGGTGTGTGTGTGTGTGTGTGTGTGTGTGTGTGTGTGTGTGTGTGTGTGTGTGTCCTGCTATCCTCTCACTTTCCCTGTTGGCTTAGAGAGACACTTTTCCCAGCAGTGTGTGGACCGATGAACCTGAAGGAAAAAGTCACATTTCCATCTCTGCGTGAGTCAGACTCTCTCTGCAGCCCTGAGATCCGCAGCCATTATGCATCAATTACAGATTTATTCTGGGGATAATTGTGTCATTACAACAGGAAGATTGCTGGTTTCATTGCATCTCGGCGTGATTCCTGATCCACGCTGTGACGCACAGTTTACGGGCTCGCTGCTGTCAGAAGTTCTTAACATGCCGAGACGAAGCTGAACAATGTAGTTATTAATGTAAAGAGCTCTCCTTTTGAAACCAATATTCAGTTAGCTGCTGAACCAATAGTGAGACACTCAACTCGAGAGATGCTGTTGTGTACAAACCAGGAGACAACCAGGCTCTGAAGAGTGTGTTAAAGCTGCATTATCTCTCCTGACCACCAGGGGGCGACTCCTCTGGTTGTATAGAAGTCTATGCTTCATGTGTTAAAGCTACATTCTATCTCCTGACCACCAGGCGGAGACTTCTCTGGTTGTATAGAAGTCTATGCTTCATGTGTTAAAGCTACATTCTATCTCCTGACCACCAGGCGGAGACTTCTCTGGTTGTATAGAAGTCTATGCTTCATGTGTTAAAGCTGCATTATCTCCACTGACCACCAGGGGACGGCTCCTCTGGTTGTATAGAAGTATATGCTTCATGTGTTAAAGCTACATTCTATCTCCTGACCACCAGGGGGTGACTCCTCTGGTTGTATAGAAGTCTATATAAATGACTCTACTTCTCTTGATGTATTCCCTCAGTAAACATTGTAAACATGAGTTTATGTCTCAATCTCTAGTTTCAAGTCTTCTTCAATACAGCATGATGTTCATTTAGTAAATTATGGTCATTTAGAGTCAAACAGACCATAAAGCAGGGGACGCTTTAGGGGCGGGGCTACACGGTGATTGACAGGTTGACTACGTCACTCCTCCTTATTCCAAATATGGTCACTTCCGGTTAATTTTGTGTAACTGCCAAATCGCCCAACTCAAGGCTTCAAAACATCAGTCCACTTATTATATTCAGTCTATGATACAAACTCAGTGATGCAATGTTTTCAATAATGTATTTTGGATCATTTAGGACTCCAGCAGTCATTTTCTACCTTCCTGTGGTAATAGCGTCGGTAAACGGAGCCTGAGCGATCATTCTTAATGCTGCAGTGGAAACAGCTGCAGAACTGCAACAAACAACAACAGAGGACTCATTTGTTTCCCGCGGAGATTTCCATGCGAAAGAAAAATATACATCTATATTCCTTCTGGCCCGATACTGTTCAGAGGAACTCGTTTTAGATGTGCAACACTTTTTCCCCCTTTCTTCTTCTATTTCTGCAAACGGTGCACGTGTCAGTGGATTCATCGTTTACCTGTAACCTTTCTATTTTCCCGGGGACGCTCTTTTGTGCTGAGCGGGCTTGTTTTATCGCTCCACATTTATATTGTTGGACGTCCTCCTCTCACCGGGGAGCAACGTGCAGGCCCCGAGACACAGTTTGGAGCCCAGTGCTTTGCCTTAAAGGCTCCTCGGTGGCGGCTAACTCGAGAGAGTGCTTGTGTTTTGGAATGTATGCACAGAAAGTCAGACGATGGACACGAGGAGCTGCATAGAAAAGCACGGAAAGATTTGAGAGTCTCGCTCTCCTTCAGACGAGAGATTTTTAATAAAACTGCGTGTACGTTTTGGACCTAAAGGTTTAAGCTTTAAGAAGCTAAAAAGTTCCTTCTGCACATTGTCGTCTGCGACGCTTCCATCGCGGTCTATAGACTCTGCAAAGATTCTGACATTTGTTTCGCGACCTGTTGACCTCCCGCCGTGCAAGTTAGCCGAACGCAGATAAACCCGTCACGCGGAGCCCTGAGAGGGGGCGGCTAACCTTTAACGCCAAAGGTATTGCCACAGGTATCAAAGGTATAGCCAAAGGTATAGATACAGGTATAGCCAAAGGTATAGATAAAGGTATAGCCAAAGGTATCCAAGATATCAAAGGTATCGCCAAAGGCATCGAAGGTATCGCCAAAGGTATCAAAGATATTAAAGGTATAACCAAAGGTATCAAAGATATTAAAGGTATAACCAAAGGTATCAAAGGTATAACCAAAGATATCAAAGGTATCGCCAAAGGTATCAAAGATATTAAAGGTATCGCCAAAGGTATCAAAGGTATCGCCAAAGGTATCAAAGATATTAAAGGTATAACCAAAGATATTAAAGGTATAACCAAAGATATCAAAGGTATCGCCAAAGGTATCAAAGATATTAAAGGTATAACCAAAGGTATCAAAGGTATCGCCAAAGGTATCAAAGGTATCGCCAAAGGTATCAAAGGTTTCGCCAAAGGCATCGAAGGTATAGCCAATGATATCAAAGGTATCAAAGGTATCGATCGGCCTTACAGTCGCCTCAGGCTGTTAGCGTAGCCTCGACCCAAGTTCCTCATCGTAACTCTAATAAACGTCCAATAAATCACTTTGTGAGGAACGGTGACGTCGTCTTCAGATTCATGTAATTTTTTTTTTAGATCACTTTCTTTGCTAAATTCAGCCACCGTTCTTCTTCTTTTATTTATTAATACACATAAACCATATATCAGATGCATCACTTCTTTCACAGTTGTCATGTATAATCACAACCACTATTTCTTTCTATATTTCTTTCTTATTATTTATATTTATTTTATATATATTATATTTTATTCTATATGTTTATTCATTTTCTCATCATCCTGTTAATTACTCCGTGAAAATAGAGACACGACTCCGGCATGAATGAGTAATAAAAACAGAATCAGGACGATAAGAAATCAGAATCCAAGATGGAGGCCAGGGAAGTGGAGCAGAAGGAAACTCCACATTGGTATTCACCGCGGACTCTCCTCCCTTCATTCTGCATCCGTCTCTTTATCCATCGCTTCCTCCTCCTCTCCGTCTTCCTGGTCGGCCATCTGTCCAGGTGACACTGTGCTCCCAGACGAGCTGTTAAAAGCAGACTCGTCCTCTTTCTCTTCGGTCTCCAGAGCGCCGTCCTGCCCTTCAAGTTTCATCCCTCCTTTCTGTCCTTACATCCGTTAGAACTCTTCCTCTTCAGGGTTTTGTCATTTTTATTAATTAATATAAAAACAGATTCATTGACGATCTGTGCACGCTTTAAAACATGAAACAGTGCAGGAGCTCTGTATTTTCCTTTTTTATATTGTATTCCTAAAAATGCTGCTGTAGCGGATTTTTTTCCCCCATGACAGTATCTATCTATCTATCTATCTATCTATCTATCTATCTATCTATCTATCTATCTATATACCTATCTATCTATCTATCTATCTATCTATCTATCTATCTATCTATCTATCTATCTATCTATATACCTATCTATCTATCTATCTATCTATCTATCTATCTATCTATCTATCTATCTACCTACCTACCTATCTATCTATCTATCTATCTATCTATCTATCTATCTATCTATCTATCTATCTGTCTATATGTCTATCTATCTATCTATCTATCTATCTATCTATCTATCTATATATATATATATATATATATATATGTCTATCTATCTATCTATCTATCTATATGTCTATCTATATGTCTGTCTGTCTGTCTGACAAATTAAATCATATATATGTTGATGTGCAAAGTTCAGAACTAACAAACACAGAATGTGGAAGTGCTGAACTTAGCGACTAGCGGTGTAGTCAATGGCGTGCCGTGGATCTTCTACATGGGCCTTCAGTGGATCAGCTGTTCAGAGGAAGAGACAAGACAGGAGCTCTGCAATGAGAACATAAGCTAATAGGGGATCCATATTTATAATACATGTAGTGTATTACATTATAAAATAGATATAACTTTTAATCTTATTATTATTATTATTTTATATATATATATATATATATATATATATATATATATATATATATATATATATATATATATATATATATATATATATAGTGAGGCTCCTCCGGTGGACCCAAAGGAGGAGGTTTATATTCCGACACTGTAGAGACTTGCATGGAGCTACACTTCTAGTTCCTGTCAACGATGAATGAAACGACTGCTGAAGAATGCCACTGACACACACACACACACACACACACACACACACACACACACACACACACACACACACCCCGAGATGTTCAGGCGTGCTGCGACCTGAAGGAAACATTCCCTCGCACGTCTTGAGGATCAACGCTCGTGTGATCGTGTGATCGTGTCTCAGGCTCCGCCTCACGTGTTCGGGCCCCGTCGGCGGCACCGAGCCAAGAATGTGCCGGGTTTACACCGAGGATCGAACCGCCGCCGGCCCGCTCAAGGTTCTTTTAAAAGAGGTTCAAAGCCCACTAACAGTTTCCTCTTAATCCAAAGTTAAACCATCAGGGCTTTGTTTTTATAATAGATTATAATAGAGAGAGAGAGTGTGTGTGGTGTGTGTGTGTGTGTGTGTGTGTGTGTGTGTGTGTGTGTGTGTGTGTGTGTGTGTGTGTGTGTGTGTGTGTGTGTGTGTGTGTGTGTGTGTACTCTTAAACTGTATTTATTCAAGCAAGGGTTGCATGGTCATGTCGGGCTGTAGCACAACGCCGGCTCGCTTCATTTAAAAATATATTGTATATTTTAGGGTTAGTTATTATAATATATCATAGCATATTATAGTATATTATAGTATAGTATAGTATATCATAGTATATTATAGTATATTATAGTATAGTATATCATAGTATATTATAGTATAGTATATCATAGTATATTATAGTATAGTATATTATAGTATATTATAGTATATCATAGTTTATTATAGTATATTATAGTATATTATAGTATATCATAGTATAGTATATCATAGTATATTATAGTATAGTATATCATAGTATATTATAGTATAGTATATTATAGTATATTATAGTATATCATAGTTTATTATAGTATATTATAGTATAGTATAGTATATCATAGTATATTATAGTATAGTATATCATAGTATATTATAGTATAGTATATTATAGTATATTATAGTATATTATAGTATATCATAGTTTATTATAGTATATTATAGTATATTATAGTATATCATAGTATATCATAGTATATTATAGTATATCATAGCATATTATAGTATATTATAGTATAGTATAGTATATCATAGTATATTATAGTATATTATAGTATAGTATATCATAGTATATTATAGTATAGTATATTATAGTATATTATAGTATATCATAGTATATTATAGTATATCATAGTTTATTATAGTATATTATAGTATATCATGGTATATCATAGTATATTATAATATATCACAGCATATTATAGTATATAATAGTATAGTATAGTATATCATAGTATATTATAGTATATTATAGTATAGTATATCATAGTACATTATAGTATATTATAGTATATCATAGTATATTATAGTATATTATAGTATAGTATATTATAGTATATTACAGTATATCATAGTATATTATAGTATATCATAGTTTATTATAGTATATTATAGTACATTATAGTATATCATAGTATATCATAGTATATTATAGTATATTATAGTATAGTATATTATAGTATATTATAGTATATCATAGTATGTCATAGTATATTATAGTATATTATAGTATATCATAGTATATCATAGTATTTTATAGTATATTACAGTATAGTATATTATATTATAGTATATTATAGTACATTATAGTATAGTATATTATAGTATATCATAGTATATTATAGTATAGTATATCATAGTATATCACAGTATATTATAGTATAGTATATCATAGTATATCATAGTATATTATAGTATATTATATTATAGTATATTATAGTATACCATAGTATATCATAGTATATTATAGTATATTATAGTATAGTATATCATAGTATATAATAGTATATCATAGTATATTATAGTATATTATAGTATAGTATATTATAGTATATCATAGTATATTATAGTATAGTATATTCTTGTATATCATAGTATATCATAGTATATTATAGTATATTATAGTATATATGGAACATGGAAGTCCATTGGCTCGGACCAATATTAAAGGGACAGTTCACCCCAAAATCAGAAATACATATTTTTCCTCTCCAATAAATAAATATTACGAAAAGGAAGAAGGAAAGGAAGGAAAGGAAGGAAAGGAAGGAAAGGACGGAAGTTCTCTTCCTTTCTCTGTAAAGTTAAACTTGTTTTTTGAGCTTTAAACTAAATATTGTGTCTTTACTCAGATGAAAAGCATCACTGCTGGTGTAAATATGGACATTTCTCACCATGTGTTGGGGTCATCTCCTGTTTGAAATGAGACATTATGTAATTATTTTAAACTCCTGCTCGCACATCTGTGTTGTTTTTGTCCGTTTGAGTTAAACATGTGATGAATAAACTCAAACACACTTTCATAAACCACCTTAAAGCGGATTAAAACATGACGGTTCAGTGTATTTGGTTGTCTTGTCCTGTCTGGGGGTGTCGGTGCCTTGCTCAACGGCACGGCGGCAGTGTGTTATTCATTCTCATTATTGGGGGTGGAGACCGTTATCTGTTTTTACCCACAACTCCCTGAGGAGTCCGCCGCTCTTCCAGAGGCGTGATTGGCTGATAGGGAGGAAGGTTCTTCTTAATGTGCCGGCCTGACGTTAGTGGATGAGCCGCTGTCGCCTCATTAGGGTGCGTTTGTTTTATCACACGGGTAAACAGGTGAACGTTACCACACGGCTCCTCAGGGTTTAATTACACAAATTAGAATTAATGAAACACTTTGTAGCACTCGGGTCTGAAGCCGCTCATCAAACCGTCCTACTTTACCGCTGTGGATGTTTAATGTGGCGCCGGAGGCTGAGAGCGCTCTACATCCGGTATTTATATGAAGCAACGTCCTCGTGACCGTAACGTTCTGCGTCTCCGTCTCTTTCAGCCGAAGACGAGTACATGTGCAAGACCGCGTCCATCTCGGACATCGTGATCCTGGTGGACGGGTCCTGGAGCATCGGGCGCATCAACTTCAGGCTGGTCCGGACCTTCCTGGAGAACCTGGTCCGGGCCTTCTCGGTGGAGATCCACAAGACCAGGATCGGTGAGGACGGTTCTGCCTTAGCTCTGAGCGGGACAGAACCTTTGTTTATTAATTGTACCTTTTTAATTTTGTCACTGTTAAATGTTTAAGATTCATACATTTAATTGTTTTAATATTTTTTCATCTCTTGTTTTAGTTATAATTAATGATTGTATTCATTTTTTTTCTTTATATTTCTTTATTTTTATTATTTTTTATTATTTTTATTATTTTGTTATCTCTATTATTTTTTTATTTTAAATTTTAATTTTTTTCATTGGTAATTATTTTCATTTTTTTATTTTTTACTTTATTTATTTTATTTTCCCAATTCAAACAATACAATTAAAAGCATCATCCTTGAAGCCTACACCTATATAACATTGAATTTTAACATTGAATTTTACAATTATTTTATAAAAATTACAAAAGTCGAGAAACTTTTAAAAAATTCGAGACAAATTAAAAAAAATCTACAAAATTTAAAAAAAATCTACAAAATTTTACAAAGATTTACAACATTTTACAAAGATGTAAAAAAAATTACAAAGATTTACAAAATTACAAACAAAATGTACCGTGTGTGTGTGTGTGTGTGTGTGTGTGTGTGTGTGTGTGTGTGTGTGCGTGTGCGTGTGCGTGTGTGTGTGTGTGCAGGTCTGGCTCAGTACAGCGGGGATCCCCGGATCGAGTGGCACCTCAACGCTCACTCCACCAAGGAGGCCGTGCTGGAGGCCGTGAAGAACCTTCCGTACAAAGGAGGGAACACGCTGACAGGTGCGGCGACATCATAAAAATAACCAACAATATTTCATAAATACACACTGGTGCGGTTTGTACGTCCCCGTGTTGTGTGTCTGTTCCTGATCTTTTGTGGCGTTTCTGCCGCGTGTTCGATAGCGAGAGACATTCGGCTCTGGAGCTGCTTTCTGTTTTTAAGTAGATGTCACACGATGGTGTGCTTTAGCAGTAAGATCCTCAGTGCAGTTACAAGAATGTACACAAAGGTACACAAAATGTACAAGAATGTACAATTATTTTTGAAACAATTACAAACAAATACAAAAGAATACACAAATGTACACAACATGTTCTGAGAGGCCAGAGAGAGAGATCATTATTCCAGTGATCCATTTTTTAAGTGTGATCTAAAATGTTCTCTATTCTGTGTTTATGATGTATGAACTGATACAAAATAAATATATAAATACGGTCCTTGAAAAAGTGGACAATACAGTTTTTGCAGGATCAGCAGTTTTTCTTCTGTTTTTCTAAAACTAAATAATTTTTTGAAACATCTATTTCTGGTTTGTTGATAAAGATTCATTTTTTTACTGGTTTCCGCAGACGAACCTATTTTTAAAAATATTTTGTAAACTTAAGTGTTTGTTGTTGTAATACTCATATCGTCCACAAGGGAATAAATGTTCTAAATGGGACTAAAGGAGGAAAGTTTATCACCGATAAAATAGATTTCTTGCCAAAATAAATAAACATTACAAACCGTACTCACACACGTGGAGCGATGGAGGAGTTAAAAGTCAGCTGGAAGAAAACACCAATAACAACATGGTGTAGCGCTGCGATGGAGCCTCGTGTGGCCGAAATGAATATTACAACAACAAACACTAACATGAAAATTAAAAATTAAAAATCACTCGTTCTTAAGTCTTAAAGGAGAAAAAAACTATTTAGATCAAATTGAAGAAGTTAATATTTTGTTATTTTGTTTTCAATATCCTCTCAGGCTTTCATACTTAAAAAAAAAAACATTACTTCTATTGTTTATTTTTTGTCATGATTAAATCAAGGCTTTTTGTATTAGTTTTTTATATTGAGTTTCTCCTCTTATGACGAACCATTAGAGATAAAGGAAAAATATATAACTGTGTGTGTGTGTGTGTGTGTGTGTGTGTGTGTGTGTGTGTGTGTGTGTGTGTGTGTGTGAGACAGGTCTGGCTCTGACCTACATCCTGGAGACCAGCTTCAAACCCGAGTCCGGGTCCAGGCCCGGCGTTCCCAAGATAGGGATCCTGATCACGGACGGGAAGTCCCAGGATGACGTCATCCCTCCGGCCCAAAGCCTCCGGGCCGCCGGCATCGAGCTGTTCGCCATCGGTACTATGAGTTTTAATAACTTAGCAGCCGCTGCTTTTAGACCATGTCACGCGGCTCATAGATGATGTCACAGGGCTCATAGATGATGTCACGTGGCTCATAGATGATGTCACGCAGTTCATAGATGATGTCACGTGGCTCATAGATGATGTCACACAGTTCATAGATGATGTCACACAGTTCATAGATGATGTCACACAGTTCATAGATGATGTCACAGGGCTCATAGATGATGTCACACAGTTCATAGATGATGTCACGTGGCTCATAGATGATGTCACGCAGTTCATAGATGATGTCACGCGGTTCATAGATGATGTCACGCGGTTCATAGATGATGTCACGCGGCTCATAGATGATGTCACAGGGCTCATAGATGATGTCACAGGGCTCATAGATGATGTCACGCAGTTCATAGATGATGTCACGTGGCTCATAGATGATGTCACGCAGTTCATAGATGATGTCACGCGGTTCATAGATGATGTCACGCGGTTCATAGATGATGTCACGCGGTTCATAGATGATGTCACGTGGCTCATAGATGGTGTCACAGGGCTCATAGATGATGTCACAGGGCTCATAGATGATGTCACGCGGCTCATAGATGATGTCACGCGGCTCATAGATGATGTCACGTGGCTCATAGACGATGTCACGCGGCTCATAGATGATGTCACAGGGCTCATAGATGATGTCACGCGGCTCATAGATGATGTCACAGGGCTCATAGATGATGTCACGTGGTTCATAGATGATGTCACGCGGCTCATAGATGATGTCACGTGGCTCATAGATGATGTCACGTGGTTCATAGATGATGTCACGCAGCTCATAGATGATGTCACGTGGTTCATAGATGATGTCACGCGGCTCATAGATGATGTCACGTGGCTCATAGATGGTGTCACAGGGCTCATAGATGATGTCACGTGGCTCATAGATGATGTCACGCGGCTCATAGATGATGTCACGCGGTTCATAGATGATGTCACGCGGCTCATAGATGATGTCACGTGGTTCATAGATGATGTCACGCGGCTCATAGATGATGTCACGCGGTTCATAGATGGTGTCACGTGGTTCATAGATGATGTCATGCGGTTCATAGATGATGTCACGCGGTTCATAGATGATGTCACGCGGTTCTTTAAAGGAAAGTTTCTCTGTGTAAAAAGTTGTATTTATTTAAAGTTCATTTTTTTCCCTCGTCGACTTCTTGCATCATCAAAAACTTCAAACACCTTTTCATGTTGACTTCATAATCACTCCTCTTTCTGTTTGCTCCTCTTCCTCCTCTCCCTCCCTCTCTCTCTCACTCTATCCCTCCCTCTCTCCCCACTCTCTTTCTTCCACTCCCTCTCTTTCTCTGTCTTTCTTCCTCTCCTCTCCTCAATCCCTCTTCGTCTCTCTTTCTCTCTCTATCTGTCTGTCTCTTTATCTTCCTCTCCCTCCCTCCCTCTTCCTCTTCCTCTCTCTCTCCCTCCCTCTTCTTCTTGCTCTCTCTCCATTCCTTCCTCCCTCTTTCTCTTTCTCCCTCCTCTCTATCTCTCTCTCTGCCTCCCTCTTCCTCTCTCTCTCTCTCCCTTCCCTCTTCCTCTCTCTCCCTTCCCTTCCCTCTTCCTCTCTCTCTCTCTCTCTCTCCCTTCCCTTCCCTCTTCCTCTCTCCCTCTTCCTCTCTCTCTCTCTCTCTGCCTCCCTCTTCCTCTCTCTCTCCCTTCCCTTCCCTCTTCCTCTCTCCCTCTTCCTCTCTCTCTCTCTCTCTGCCTCCCTCTTCCTCTCTCTCTCTCTCTCCCTTCCCTCTTCCTCTCTCCCTCTTTCTCTCTCTCTCTCTCTCTCTCTCTTTCTTCCTCCCTCTCTCTCTCTCTCTGCCTCCCTCTTCCTCTCTCTCTCTCTCTCCCTTCCCTCTTCCTCTCTCTCTCTTCCTCTCTCTCTCTCTCTTTCTTCCCCCTCTCTCTCTCTCTCTCCCTTCCCTTCCCTCTTCCTCTCTCTCTCCCTCTCCCTCCCTCCCCTTCCCTCTTCCTCCCTCTTCCTCCCTCCCTCCCTCTCTCCCCCCTCCAGGTGTGAAGAACGCCGATGAGAACGAGCTCCGTGCGATCGCGTCTCCTCCGGAGGAAACTCACATGTACAACGTGGCCGACTTCAACGTGATGAGCGACATCGTGGAGACGCTCAGCAAGGCGGTGTGCGACCGCGTGGAGCAGCTGGAGCAGCAGCTCAGAGGTCTGTCACATGACACATATATTACTATTCATATTTATATATACACACATGCTGCTTATGTTGCAGGTAAATTATAAAAAAACAGATAAAGTAAAAAGCCATGAGAGCAAACACACTTTGCTGAGCTTCCTCTTCTTCCTCCTCTGCTCCCTCTCTCCTCCTCCTCCTCTCCTTCAGGAGCAGGAGGAGAACCCGCCCTCCCGCCCGCCTCCGTGGCGCCGCCCCGTGACCTCGTGACCTCTGACATCACGGCTCGCAGCTTCCGCGTGACGTGGACGCACGCGCCGGGTCAGGTGGAGAGGTACCGCGTGGTCTACTACCCGGCCAGCGGGGGGCAGCCGGATGAAACGGTACGGTTATTGATGTGTCATCAGAGTGAGCCTCGTCCTCCTGTCTGGCTTCACAGTCGTCTGAACTCAACTAACTTTGTTTATCGCAGTTGTATCCAGCGGCGGCCGGCCAATAGAGGGCCACGGGGCCACGGGGCTATAACTTATACAAATTGTCAATATTTGTGTTTTTGAGCTATGGAATATACCCAGCAATATTTGTAAAATAGGATATCCGGGCAAAATACATGATTTCCCTGCTTGTCCTCTCGTGCATGCCGGCGCCGAATCGATTGGGCCCAAGAGAGGCGGGTCTAAGAAGCAGTTTAGCCAATCACTGATTAAAGATATAAATGACGTACAATTTATCCAATCAGCGCCCTAAAATAGATCCAGCTTGGGGCCAAAATGATTCGTCCCAGAGGTGCGCATTCTCGTCTCGTTCTTGTCTCCTGTGTGTTATAAGATGCAATGCTTTTATTTTGAAGGTGGCTCGCGTGGTTAAACAGGAAGTGGTATTGTGTGCGGATTGAATGTCGAAAAGCTACGGAAAATATGGTCAGTTGTGCACACAAACTAGGCACAAGGTTAGTTAAAGTTGTAATAACTGTATGTTTTAAGAAAATTATATATATATATATATGTGTGTGCGTGTGTATATATATATATATATATATATATATATATATATATATATATATATATATATATATATATATATATATATATATATATATATGTATGTATAACCACCGTGCATCCTCCCCTCCTGCAGAACTACACTTATGGACGTGGTGCTGTAATTATCCGATCTGATGTTTTTGTTCATACCTTTCCCTCTTATTTCATGAAACCACTTTCTCTTTGATGTTTATTACAACTTGCAGCCCCCCCCCCCCACCTCACCACAAGGTAGGCGGAGGTTTCATCAAAGCTAATCTGATCTAGTTCCACACAATTTAAATCTCTTTGGAGACGAGCTGAACGCCTTCAGCAACATGTGCCGTGTTTTTTCTTTCTTTCTTTCTTTCTTCCCACCGTGCAGTAAGAGGTTGTTTAATAAACAGACGATTTGGGGATGTTTTTTTAATTTTATTTAAATGCTTTTTGATGGTTCCAAAGTGACTAAGAGCGCAACATCAGAGATAATTAGCGTTTCTTCTCGAAATAAAGTCGGCATCAGAGTTGTATTTTCCCCCCAGAGCAGAGCGACGAACCCATGAACTCAGGAGGTCTTGTGGTTGTGAAACGGACTCAGATCGTGTGATCGTCTTTCAGGACTCGAACCTTGTGATCGTCTTTCAGGACTCGAACCTTGTGATCGTCTTTCAGGACTCGAACCTTGTGATCGTCTTTCAGGACTCGAACCTTGTGATCGTCTTTCAGGACTCGAACCTTGTGATCGTCTTTCAGGACTCGGACCTTGTGATCGTCTTTCAGGACTCGAACCTTGTGATCGTCTTTCAGGACTCAGACCCTGTGATCCTCTTTCAGGACTCAGACCCTGTGATCGTCTTTCAGGACTAGACCATGTGATCGTCTTTCAGGACTCAGATCGCGTGATCCTCTTTCAGGACTCAGACCCTGTGATCATCTTTTAGGACTCAGACCTTGTGATCGTCTTTCAGGACTCAGACCCTGTGATCATCTTTCAGGACTCGAACCATGTGATCGTCTTTCAGGACTCAGACCTTGTGATCCTCTTTCAGGACTCAGACCCTGTGATCCTCTTTCAGGACTCAGACCCTGTGATCCTCTTTCAGGACTCAGACCCTGTGATCATCTTTCAGGACTAGACCATGTGATCCTCTTTCAGGACTCAGATCGCGTGATCATCTTTCAGGACTAGACCATGTGATCATCTTTCAGGACTCGAACTATGTGATCGTCTTTCAGGACTCAGACCCTGTGATCATCTTTCAGGACTAGACCATGTGATCGTCTTTCAGGACTCGAACCATGTGATCGTCTTTCAGGACTCGAACCATGTGATCGTCTTTCAGGACTCAGACCCTATGATCCTCTTTCAGGTGGTTCCGGGCTCACAGAGCAGCGTGGAGCTCAACAACCTCAACTCCCTGACGGAGTACCAGGTGGCCGTCTTCGCCGTCTACCGGAGCTCGGCCAGCGAGGCCCTGAGAGGCAGCGCCACCACACGTGAGTTTTTAATAGTTCCTAAGCATGAAATACAGTCTCAACCCTGTCGTTGTTGACTGACAACCCTTTCAATGCAAAAAGTGTTTTTTTTAAATCCCTGAATTGAATCTTCTCAAAAATCGGTTTGGAATTTAGTGAACAAAGGTCTTTTGTAGGATTCAATAAATAACGTTCAACACGTTCTCTCTCCAAACTCGTCGAATACCGCCAGCCACTCGGTGAGTTCCCCTCGTAGTCTGATACCAATACACGGTACCTTTTAGCGTCTGACATGCACAGGACTTTCACCCAGGAGACCACATTCCCTCAGCCTTAGTAACGCCTTTATATCCTATATTTCTGAGACCGAAGTTCTTTCTGTAACCAACTGATGTGCTGCAGTGCATTCTGGTCCTTCCTCTACTATTGTCAGTAGATTAAACCATCGGAGGCTGTCTGACTGTTAAAGCTGCAGGAAATGCACACGATAAAGACAGATAGTTACTTTAATAATCCCACAAGGAGACATTTAGATATGTGAAGCAATTTTAAATATAAATAATGCACAAAAAAATTAACGAACAAAACAATAGTGCAAAAACGACAAAGCAAAAGTTAAAAAAAAGGCAGGTCCTTTTATTCAAACACTTTCTTTGCTCTGAAAGAATTAAAGGGAATATTATTCCTGGACTCGACCAGCGGCCGTGTGTCAGACTCTGAAATTGGGCCCTGAACGCTGCACAGGTGTTCTGCATTATGCACAGGAGCACCGATCCTCCGGCTCCTGACGGGATGCTCGTGGCGAGCTCTAATTCTGGGTTTTTGGGGGTGTTTTTTTCCTCGCCCCCGAGGCCCCCCGTCCCGAGGTCTGGAACGCTGAACCAGGATCCTCCCGCTCGCCGCCCCGATGATGAATGACGGGGAATTCCTCCCCGCCGGTGCAGATGAATGCAGAGCTGCAGCTCGACCTTGAAGCAAAGTTAATGAGCTTCGGCTCGTTTCTACACATGAAACGTGGCGCTGACTACTGATGCTAGGTTTTCTTTTTTTGGAGGGGGGACTGGGGGAGGGGGGGGGGGCACTTCCTGTGTTGTGCCTCCATAGAAAAACACCTAGGATGTAATCCAGGAGAAGGAATACATGGAAGAGGAGTTAAGAGCACACAACGTTTAAAGTTAATTCATTAAAAGCTGATCTTAACGGTTGAAATAAAATTAAAATTAAATTGCTGTTCTTTTTAAATCTGCTGACGTGAGACGCTGAAATATACTTTAATAAAACGTCTCGGTCAAACCTTTCCTGACGTTTAGATATTATTTAAACTTATTGTAGCTGAAAGTAGCTGCAACGAGCTAAAGAAGCTAAAGAAGCAAAAGTAGTTGAAAATAGCAAAGGAAGCTAAATAAACTAAAGAAGCTAAAGAAGCAAAAGTAGTTGAAAATAGCAAAGGAAGCTAAAAAAACTAAAGAAGCTAAAGAAGCAAAAGTAGCTGAAAATAGCTTAAGAAGCTAAAGTGCCGAAAGAAGCTAAAGTAGCTAAACAAAACTAGCTAAAGTATCTAAAGAAGCTAAAGTAGCTAAATAAGCTCAAGTAGCTGAAAGTAGCTAAAGAAGCTAAAAGGCTACATTCGTTTTTTAGACACAACGTTCAGGTTCAAATGAACATTGTGTTTTATTTGAACATGGATATGTGTATTTTTGTCATGTGTGTTGTTGTTGTTGTTGTTGTGCAGTGGCGCTGCCCATGGTGAACGACCTGGAGCTGTTCGACATCTCTCACAGCACCATGAGGGTCCGCTGGAAGACGGCCGCCGGGGCTTCTGGGTACATGATCCTGTACGCGCCGCTGACGGGGGGCGAGCCCGCGGACGAGAAGGAGGTGAGGCCTGTGTGTGTGTGTGTGTGTGTGTGTGTGTGTGTGTGTGTGTGTGTGCGTGTGCGTGTGCGTGTGCGAGGATGGAGAGAAGGTGGAGAGAGAATAGAGAGAAGATGGAGAGAATGGAGAGAGGATAGAGAGAGGATGAGAGGATGGAGAGAGGATGAGAGGATGGAGAGAGGATGAGAGGATGAGAGGATGGAGAGAGGATGAGAGGATGAGAGGATGGAGAGAGGATGAGAGGATGGAGAGAGGATGAGAGGATGGAGAGAGGATGAGAGGATGAGAGGATGGAGAGAGGATGAGAGGATGAGAGGATGGAGAGAGGATGAGAGGATGGAGAGAGGATGAGAGGATGAGAGGATGAGAGAGGATGAGAGAGGATGAGTGGATGAGAGAGTATGAGAGAATGAGAGGATGAGAGAGTATGAGAGGATGAGATGATGGAGAGAGGATGAGAGGATGAGATGATGGAGAGAGGATGAGAGCGGATGAGAGAGGGTGAGAGAGGATGAGTGGATGAGAGAGGGTGAGAGAGGATGAGTGGATGAGAGAGTTTGAGAGGATGAGAGAGGATGAGAGAGGATGAGAGGATGAGAGGATGAGAGAGGATGAGAGAGGATGAGAGGATGAGAGAGAATGAGAGGATGAGAGAGGATGAGAGGATGAGAGAGGGAAATAAAACATAGCTGGAAGTCAAATCGATGATAAATCCTTCTGGTGTTCCAGGTTACATGTTCAAAAAGCATAACAATGGAATAATAAAAGCGCCACATTGTTGCTGCAGCTCCTTCAACCCCAGAGCTGCCTTTCAGATTTACATTACAAAAATAACCTTTTAAGCGACCAATCAGAGGGCGACACATGAAGAAGAAAAGGCTTCCGGCTCGTCACGGAGATCAAAGCTCAGAAAACTGAACAAAACACAAAACCAGACCGGACACCCAGAAACACACACTGATGCTTTGACGTGAAGACGAGGAGACGAGGAAGAGGAAGAGGGATTTTATTAACATATATATATATATGTATATGTATATATGAATTAACCAAATTATTTTCCTGCCAACAAAAGAACCAAAGGGACGAGGAGACGGCTGGACTCAGAAATGATTTAACTAAACTCTCATTTAGTAAATGATGGCCATTTAGAGTCAAACAGACCATGAAGCAGGGGACGCTGTAGGGGCGGGGCTACAAGGTGATTGACAGGTCGACACCAGAGACGTGTACGCCGTCTCTACGTCACTTCCTGTTCCAACATGGCCACGGTGAAATCGACGAACTCGAGGCTTCAAAACGTCCACAAGCCAACGAGTGTGTCCTCGTCTGTGTGTCTGTGTCGCAGGCTGTGTCTGTTCTTGTTCTCTGTTCTTGTTCTCTGTTCTTGTTCTTGTTCTTGTTCTTGTTCTTGTTCTCTGTTCTCTGTTCTTGTTCTCTGTTCTTGTTCTTGTTCTTGTTCTTGTTCTCTGTTCTCTGTTCTTGTTCTCTGTTCTCTGTTCTTGTTCTCTGTTCTTGTTCTTGTTCTTGTTCTTGTTCTCTGTTCTTGTTCTCTGTTCTCTGTTCTCTGTTCTTGTTCTCTGTTTTTGTTCTTGTTCTCTGTTCTTGTTCTTGTTCTCTGTTCTTGTTCTTGTTCTCTGTTCTTGTTCTCTGTTCTTGTTCTTGTTCTCTGTTCTTGTTCTCTGTTCTTGTTCTTGTTCTCTGTTCTTGTTCTTGTTCTCTGTTCTTGTTCTTGTTCTCTGTTCTTGTTCTTGTTCTCTGTTCTTGTTCTCTGTTCTTGTTCTTGTTCTCTGTTCTTGTTCTCTGTTCTTGTTCTTGTTCTCTGTTCTTGTTCTTGTTCTCTGTTCTTGTTCTTGTTCTCTGTTCTTGTTCTTGTTCTCTGTTCTTGTTCTCTGTTCTTGTTCTCTGTTCTTGTTCTTGTTCTCTGTTCTTGTTCTTGTTCTCTGTTCTTGTTATTGTTCTCTGTTCTTGTTCTTGTTCTCTGTCCTCTGTTCTCTGTTCTTTGATATGGTTCTCTGTTCTTTGATCTTGTTCTCTGTTCTTTGATCTTGTTCTCTGTTCTTTGATCTTGTTCTCTGTTCTTTGATCTTGTTCTCTGTTCTTTGATCTTGTTCTCTGTTCTCTGTTCTTTGATCTTGTTCTCTGTTCTTTGATCTTGTTCTCTGTTCTTTGATCTTGTTCTCTGTTCTTTGATCTTGTTCTCTGTTCTTGTTCTCTGTTCTTGTTCTCTGTTCTTGTTCTCTGTTCTTGTTCTCTGTTCTTGTTCTCTGTTCTTGTTCTTGTTCTCTGTTCTTGTTCTCTGTTCTTGTTCTTGTTCTTGTTCTTGTTCTCTGTTCTCTGTTCTTGTTCTCTGTTCTCTGTTCTTGTTCTTGTTCTTGTTCTTGTTCTCTGTTCTCTGTTCTTGTTCTCTGTTCTCTGTTCTTGTTCTTGTTCTTGTTCTTGTTCTTGTTCTCTGTTCTTGTTCTCTGTTCTCTGTTCTTGTTCTCTGTTCTTGTTCTCTGTTCTTGTTCTCTGTTCTTGTTCTTGTTCTTGTTCTCTGTTCTTGTTCTCTGTTCTCTGTTCTTGTTCTCTGTTCTTGTTCTTGTTCTCTGTTCTTGTTCTTGTTCTCTGTTCTTGTTCTCTGTTCTCTGTTCTTGTTCTCTGTTCTTGTTCTCTGTTCTTGTTCTTGTTATCTGTTCTTGTTCTTGTTCTCTGTTCTTGTTCTTGTTCTCTGTTCTTGTTCTTGTTCTCTGTTCTTGTTCTTGTTCTCTGTTCTTGTTCTCTGTTCTTGTTCTTGTTCTCTGTTCTTGTTCTTGTTCTCTGTTCTTGTTCTTGTTCTCTGTTATTGTTCTCTGTCCTCTGTTCTCTGTTCTTTGATATGGTTCTCTGTTCTCTGTTCTTGTTCTCTGTTCTCTGTTCTTTGATCTTGTTCTCTGTTCTCTGTTCTTTGATCTTGTTCTATGTTCTCTGTCCTCTGTTCTCTGTTCTTGTTCTCTGTTCTTGTTCTTGTTCTCTGTTCTCTGTTCTCTGTTCTCTGTTCTTGTTCTCTGTTCTCTGTTCTTGTTCTCTGTTCTTGTTCTCTGTTTTTGTTCTTGTTCTCTGTTCTTGTTCTTGTTCTCTGTTCTTGTTCTCTGTTCTTGTTCTTGTTCTCGTTCTCTGTTCTTGTTCTTGTTCTCTGTTCTTGTTCTCTGTTCTTGTTCTTGTTCTCTGTTCTTGTTCTCTGTTCTTGTTCTCTGTTCTCTGTTCTTGTTCTTGTTCTCTGTTCTTGTTCTTGTTCTCTGTTCTTGTTCTTGTTCTCTGTTCTTGTTCTCTGTTCTTGTTCTTGTTCTCTGTTCTTGTTCTCTGTTCTTGTTCTCTGTTCTTGTTCTTGTTCTCTGTTCTTGTTCTTGTTCTCTGTTCTTGTTATTGTTCTCTGTTCTTGTTCTTGTTCTCTGTCCTCTGTTCTCTGTTCTTTGATATGGTTCTCTGTTCTCTGTTCTTGTTCTCTGTTCTCTGTTCTTTGATCTTGTTCTCTGTTCTTTGATCTTGTTCTCTGTTCTTTGATCTTGTTCTCTGTTCTTTGATCTTGTTCTCTGTTCTCTGTTCTTGTTCTTTGATCTTGTTCTCTGTTCTTTGATCTTGTTCTCTGTTCTTTGATCTTGTTCTCTGTTCTTTGATCTTGTTCTCTGTTCTCTGTTCTTTGATCTTGTTCTCTGTTCTTTGATCTTGTTCTCTGTTCTTTGATCTTGTTCTCTGTTCTTTGATCTTGTTCTCTGTTCTTGTTCTTGTTCTTGTTCTCTGTTCTTGTTCTCTGTTCTTGTTCTCTGTTCTTGTTCTCTGTTCTTGTTCTTGTTCTCTGTTCTTGTTCTCTGTTCTTGTTCTTGTTCTTGTTCTCTGTTCTCTGTTCTTGTTCTCTGTTCTTGTTCTCTGTTCTTGTTCTTGTTCTTGTTCTTGTTCTCTGTTCTCTGTTCTTGTTCTCTGTTCTTGTTCTTGTTCTTGTTCTTGTTCTCTGTTCCCTGTTCTTGTTCTCTGTTCTCTGTTCTTGTTCTCTGTTCTTGTTCTTGTTCTCTGTTTTTGTTCTTGTTCTCTGTTCTTGTTCTTGTTCTCTGTTCTTGTTCTCTGTTCTTGTTCTTGTTCTCTGTTCTTGTTCTTGTTCTCTGTTCTTGTTCTTGTTCTCTGTTCTTGTTCTCTGTTCTTGTTCTTGTTCTCTGTTCTTGTTCTCTGTTCTTGTTCTTGTTCTCTGTTCTTGTTCTTGTTCTCTGTTCTTGTTCTTGTTCTCTGTTCTTGTTCTTGTTCTCTGTTCTTGTTCTTGTTCTTGTTCTCTGTTCTTGTTCTCTGTTCTTGTTATTGTTCTCTGTTCTTGTTCTCTGTTCTTGTTCTTGTTCTTGTTCTCTGTTATTGTTCTCTGTCCTCTGTTCTCTGTTCTGTGATATGGTTCTCTGTTCTCTGTTCTTGTTCTCTGTTCTCTGTTCTTTGATCTTGTTCTCTGTTCTTTGATCTTGTTCTATGTTCTCTGTCCTCTGTTCTCTGTTCTTTGATATGGTTCTCTGTTCTCTGTTCTTGTTCTCTGTTCTCTGTTCTTTGATCTTGTTCTCTGTTCTTTGATCTTGTTCTCTGTTCTTTGATCTTGTTCTCTGTTCTTTGTTCTTGTTCTCTGTTCTTGTTCTTGTTCTATGTTCTCTGTTCTCTGTTCTTGTTCTATGTTCTTTGATCTTGTTCTTGTTCTCTGTTCTATGTTCTCTGTTCTTGTTATTTGATCTTGTTCTCTGTTATTGTTCTTGTTCTCTGTTATTGTTCTTGTTCTCTGTTATTGTTCTTGTTCTATGTCCTCTGTTCTTGTTCTCTGTTCTTTGATCTTGTTCTCTGTTCTTGTTCTCTGTTCTTGTTCTCTGTTATTGTTCTTGTTCTCTGTTCTTGTTCTTGTTCTTGTTCTTGTTCTCTGTTTTTGTTCTCTGTTCTTGTTCTCTGTTCTTTGATCTTGTTCTCTGTTCTTTGATCTTGTTCTCTGTTCTTTGATCTTGTTCTCTGTTCTTGTTCTCTGTTCTTTGATCTTGTTCTCTGTTCTTGTTCTCTGTTCTTTGATCTTGTTCTCTGTTCTTTGATCTTGTTCTCTGTTCTTGTTCTCTGTTCTTTGATCTTGTTCTCTGTTCTTTGATCTTGTTCTCTGTTATTGTTCTCTGTTCTTGTTCTCTGTTCTCTGTTCTCTGTTCTTTGATCTTGTTCTCTGTTCTTGTTCTTGTTCTATGTTCTCTGTTCTTGTTCTCTGTTCTTTGATCTTGTTCTCTGTTCTTGTTCTCTGTTCTCTGTTCTCTGTTCTTTGATCTTGTTCTCTGTTCTCTGTTCTTGTTCTCTGTTATTGTTCTCTGTTCTTGTTCTCTGTTCTCTGTTCTCTGTTCTTTGATCTTGTTCTCTGTTCTCTGTTCTTGTTCTCTGTTCTTTGATCTTGTTCTCTGTTCTTGTTCTCTGTTCTTGTTCTTGTTCTCTGTTTTTGTTCTATGTTCTTGTTCTCTGTTCTCTGTTCTTGTTCTCTGTTATTGTACTTGTTCTATGTTCTTTGTTCTTGTTCTTGTTCTCTGTTCTTTGATCTTGTTCTCTGTTCTTGTTCTCTGTTCTCTGTTCTCTGTTCTTTGATCTTGTTCTCTGTTCTCTGTTCTTGTTCTCTGTTATTGTTCTCTGTTCTTGTTCTCTGTTCTCTGTTCTCTGTTCTTTGATCTTGTTCTCTGTTCTCTGTTCTTGTTCTCTGTTCTTTGATCTTGTTCTCTGTTCTTGTTCTCTGTTCTTGTTCTTGTTCTCTGTTTTTGTTCTATGTTCTTGTTCTCTGTTCTCTGTTCTTGTTCTCTGTTATTGTACTTGTTCTATGTTCTTTGTTCTTGTTTTTGTTCTCTGTTCTTGTTCTTGTTCTCTGTTATTGTTCTTGTTCTATGTTCTCTGTTCTTGTTCTCTGTTCTCTGTCATGTTCGGATGCAAACACACAATCAAAGTTAGATTGATGTAAAGGGCTTAAGCTCTAGTCCGTGTGTGAAGTGGAAGTAGTCGTCGTCATGACGTCACTCGTTGGTTTGTGGACTTGAAGCCTCTAGTTTGCCGTTTTGGTCGTCGCCATCTTGGATGTTTGCAACCGGTGAACAGGAAGTGACCATATGTGGACTACAGAGGAGAGACGAGGAGACGGCGTTCACGTCTCTGATGTCGACCTGTCAATCACCTTGTAGTCATTTTCTATAGACTGCTATACAACCAGAGGTGTCGCCCCCTGGTGGTCAGTAGATACAGTAAACACAATAATGCAGCTTCATGTCACAGCTCACAGTCTTGAGGGTCCCACCTGAAGGCAAGAGGAGGAATCCACAGCCACATTGTGAGGAATCCTCTCACGTAATCACAGCTCCATCCCCCGCTTGTCTGAACAGGAGAGGAGATGTGCAGCGAAGTATATGACGACGTGACGGATGGACGAGAGATCAGATGAGATAACGACACGTGTGTGTGTGTGTGTGTGTGTGTGTGTGTGTGTGTGTGTGTGTGTGTGCAGGTGAAGGTGGAGGACTCGGTGAACGAGGTGGAGCTGGAAGGACTGACTCCGGACACAGAGTACACGGTGACGGTTTACGCCCTCTACGGAGAGGAGGCCAGCGACCCCATGACCAGCCAGCAGACCACGTGTGAGTCTCTCTCACACACACACACACACACACACACACACACACACACACACACACACACAGAAGGTCAATAACGTATTCCCTAAGAAGACGAATTCCATCAAATGGCCCTTTAAATGTTCCCTGAGGGGCAAAGTAAAATGAGAGGTTTTCTAGTGGAAGCACTGCGTCTTTTCTCCACAGGGGGCGCCAGAATCACCTTCAAATATTCTTTACATTGTCGACAAAGTCTGGTTCATTGAGTGGTTAGACATTTCTTTCTTCTTCTTTTTTAAATGTCACCGCTTCGTGCAGTAATTGACATCCATGGAAACGTGTTGTTCTCCTGTTGAACCGAGCGTCTGCACATTAAATCCGTAATTAATTAGATGTAATCCCCTCCAGTGAGACGCCATCTGAGACGCATTAATCCCTGTTCCTTGGTTGAAAGGGAGCCGGAGCAGAAGACACCTGATTGGTTGCTCTGCTGTCACGTTGGAGTGACTGTAACTCGCTTAATTCTCAACCAAGTTTTTTAAATTTGGATTGATGTGAACTTGAGGAATTCCTAATTAATCAGCTGCTAAAACATGAACTTGAATCGCCTTTTTGTGCGATTCTTTAATTTTGTTTGCTATATCTCTTATATTGTTCTTAAATCACCTTGTTGTTTGTAATATTCTAAATAAATAACAATGTTCAAGTAGAGTCATCTGGGACTTATTGTCCCTTTTTATTGTTTCCTCACTAAGTTTATACAGTCCCTGAAATGTAATTTTCTTTCATGAAAGTCCTTAAACTGCATGCTTTTATGCAGACTTTATCTTATAATGTCCCACTGGTCCTCACTAGGAAAGATGTGCACGTGTACGTGCACTTCTATACTTCATGCATACATGATATATCTCACACACAACCGTAACCTAAACCTAAATGTGTCCTTACTAACTTGAGGCCTTGAGTCCTCTGAAGGAGTCGGGACTGAAATTGGATATGTGTCCTCACAAAGACGGAAAAACAAACTATCACACACACACACACACACACACACACACACACACACAATCACTGTGAAACCGTCAGAGAGCTCCGCTAACTGTCTTAGAAATCCAATTTCATTAAATTCCTGACGGGCTTTACGCCCCTCTGAACTCGACACTCTGCACTGAGAACCCCACGCCGCCCTAAAAAGGTCCCGATGAGAGCGCTCATGGTTTAGGTTCGAGGTTTTTTTTTTGCCAAGACCAGGGGTCGGGAACCCGCGGCTCCGGAGCCGCATGCATGTTTTTATTTCATTCTTTTTCTTTTTTTGCCCAGTGGAACATCGTTCAAAGGGAATTCCTTTTATCTTGGCGTTTAAGGTGATATTGGGTCACTGAAAATAAAAATAAATGTTTAAATATTTCTTTAACTGTCACGTCGCTGTCAAGCCTCTTCCCCTGCAGGTGATTTGCTCATCGTGATTCACAGAGCTCCGCCCTAACTCTGCGTGGATGTATTCATGAGCTTTCACTGCCAGCGACATCTGACCCGTCTGCTGATATGTGGCGAGAAATTATCAAACAACAACACATGTAATGTTGAAAGACTCTTCCAGAACGAACACAGCATCTGATGGACAGTATCAAGCTGCAGAAGAGCGATTCCTCAACTGCTGCAGCAAACTGAGTAAAGTAGATCTACTTTCAGGAAGTGGATCACGTCTCCAGACTCCAGTCCTGCTGCTGGTCTGTGGCTCATGAGACCCGAGGCGTCCGCTAAGAAGACGGATCCGTAGTGAGGACGCTCAGTGTGAACGTAGCAAAAGATATGCGTTATAAATGTAAACCTCACGTGAAGAGGACAGGCATCAAACCTGCTGCCTGATCATTACAGGACGAACCCTCTACCACATGAGCCCAAATATAGACAGTCAGGGTCTGCATAGTTGTGTTTTTAATTGACCTCAATGTAGCCGACACGTGACTATTTTTTGTTCTTCTCTTCATAAGAGCCTTTAGTTATTAACAGGTAAAATAGCAACACAATGTCAAAAAGTGTCTTTATTCTTGTTCTATAATTTTATAAATACAACAAACTATAGTTTTTTGTACATATAATATGACTATATATACAACTTTATAAGCTGTGGAGTGTTTGTGCAGGGCTGTCTGAGTCAACCGCTTTGGGAAAAATATAAAATATGAAAACACAATGCATACGGTGTTTTATGTACAAAAGGTGGTAATATTACAAGAAAAGTATTAGAGTAATAAATAGGCTAGACGCCTCGCTTCAATGTTTAGACCTTTATTTTTCTACAGATCTGCGGTGCTTGAATCCGTCTCACTCGACTTGAAGTCGCCAAAAAAAGTCACGTGTTCAAGTCCCGGCACGTTTTTTTTTCTTCTTGCCCAAACACAAACCGGAAAAACACATAAAATCACTGCAAGGCGCCGGCCTCTCCGACGTGCTATTTTTTGCACCTCACTCTCAATCTTCCAGAGTTTGAAGTCGCCCCGAATCCCCCGCTGCGCCCACTAATTACGCTTCACGAAGGCCCCTTTAAGGTCTGCGGCCCGCGGCTTGAAGTCGGGGCTTGTTGTGTCTTTACGATAAAGCTTTGAACGCAGGTCAGAGGAGGACGCCGGCGGCGGCTGTTAGAGGGAGCCGGCGGGTTGAGGTCTCTCTCAAATGACTTATAATTTCCTCCATCCATGCGAGCAGCGCTTCCTGCCTCCATCCAGCGTTTTCCTGCATTCATTCATTCATTATGTTATTAAACATGCATTCACTCCTCCGCTCATTAATGCACCACATGAATCCTCATGAATTGCTCACTCACAGTGGGTTGTGTGTTTGCAGTGATTATGCCTGCAGTGAGCATGGTTTTATGTTTCAGTTCATATTCATGGTTTCCTGAGCTGATCATCAGCCGGTGGTCCCAATTTGGATTTTTCCTGTTTTGTGTTTTGTGATGAGTCTGGATGAGTTTAATGTACTTTAGTTCATAATTCATCCAGTTTGTGGATCCGTTGTTTCTGTCATTGTTGGGATGAGAGAATGCAGCTTTAACACATGAAGCATATACTTCTATACAACCAGAGGAGTCACCCCCTTGTGGTCAGGAGAGAGAATGCAGCTTTAACACATGAAGCATAGACTTCTATACAACCAGAGGAGTCACCCCCTTGTGGTCAGGAGAGAGAATGCAGCTTTAACACATGAAGCATAGACTTCTATACAACCAGAGGAGTCACCCCCTTGTGGTCAGGAGAGAGAATGCAGCTTTAACACATGAAGCATTGACTTCTATACAACCAGAGGAGTTGCCCCCTGGTGGTCAGGAGAGAGAATGCAGCTTTAACACATAAGGCATTGACTTCTATACAACCAGAGGAGTTGCCCCCTGGTGGTCAGGAGAGAGAATGCAGCTTTAACACATGAAGCATAGACTTCTATACAACAAGAGGAGTCGCCCCCTGGTGGTCAGGAGAGAGAATGCAGCTTTAACACACGAGGCATTGACTTCTATACAACCAGAGGAGTTGCCCCCTGGTGGTCAGGAGAGAGAATGCAGCTTTAACACATGAAGCATAGACTTCTATACAACCAGAGGAGTTGCCCCCTGGTGGTCAGGAGAGAGAACACTTTAATACATGAAGCATATACTTCTATACAACCAGAGGAGCCACTCACCTAAATAAAATGGCAATGAAGCAAATCTTTTATTTGCACATTGGAATTCTGACATTCAGAACTGATCTGAAGACTCAACCGACATCCGGGTGAAAGGCCGTTTAATGGAGTGGATATTTCTATACGAACACATACGTTTGGAAACTTTGGAGACTGGCCTATCTCAAAACTTTTTAATTTCTCGTCCTCCTCATTCCCGGGCTGACCCCGGCGTGACCTACAGTAAAAGTGGAGATAGTCTCTTCCTCCTTTTCCCTCTGCAGCTTTGTCTTCATTCTGACCCTCCGTATAATTGAGGTGAGGCAATGGATTTCTTTCTTTAAAAGGAAAGTAAGAAAGAAAACAGAGCGGTAGTTCTGTCCCGGAGTAAATCTGATTCCCTGACTGAATTAAAAAGGTGGTTTCAGACCTTTGCAGCACTTCAGTGCCTCCATGGGAGAGAGAGAATGTGGAGGCAGAGCCTGAGGGAGGTGGAGAGGGGCCGCTCACTTCATGATTAAAATAGTGGAGTCCAATAACTCTGGTCAAACCCCCCCCCCCCCCCCCCCGTGTGTGTGTGTGTGTGTGTGTGTGTGTGTGTGTGTGTGTGTGTGTGTGTGTGTGTGTGTGTGTGAAACCAATTACGAAATCCAAACTCAACTATCCTTTGGCCCTTCATCACAGCCGCTCTGTGTAATATATCAAAGATTGGAGGTACTGGTTAAATTAAATGATAAAGTTTGTTGTGCTTGATTTTAATCAAAACTCAACAAAAGTTCCGGTTTCATTTGCTCACAAAGTGAGTGAATAGTAATAGTAATAGTTTTTTCTAAATGTTTTGTCTACGTGTACGAACACGAAGAACGCTCCAGTTCTGAAAAGTGAAGCGCCTTAAAGCTGCATTCTCTCTCCTGACCACCAGGGGGTGACTCCTCTGGTTGTATAGAAGTATATGCTTCATGTGTTAAAGCTGCATTCTCTCTCCTAACCACCAGGGGGTGACTCCTCTGGTTGTATAGAAGTATATGCTTCATGTGTTAAAGCTGCATTCTCTCTCCTAACCACCAGGGGGTGACTCCTCTGGTTGTGTAGAAGTCTATATAAATGACTCTACTTCTCTTGATATATTCCCTCAGTAAACATTGTAAACATGAGTTTATGTCTCAATCTCTAGTTTCAAGTCTTCTTCAATACAGCATGATGTTCATTTAGTAAATTATGGTCATTTAGAGTCAAACAGACCATAAAGCAGGGGACGCTTTAGGGGCGGGGCTACAAGGTGATTGACAGGTCGACACCAGAGACGTATATGCCGTCTCTACGTCACTCCTCCTCAGTCCTAATATGGCCGCTTCCTGTTCCAAGATGGCGA
Organism: Taurulus bubalis; assembly: GCF_910589615.1. NCBI lineage: Eukaryota > Metazoa > Chordata > Actinopteri > Perciformes > Cottidae > Taurulus > Taurulus bubalis. Next base: position 22,505,670 of record NC_136604.1, read on the forward strand.
CGGCCAAAACGTCAAACTCAAGTTTTGGAGCTGTAAAAGTTCACTAACGTTCCGTCCTCTCCTCCCACCTCAGTGCCGCTGACTCCAGCGAGGAACCTGCGGTTCTCCGACGTGGACCACAGCTCCTCCCGGCTCACGTGGGACTCCGCCTCCAGGAAGGCCAGCGGCTATCGCATCATGTACGTCATGACCGACGGCGTCCAGACCAACGAGGTGAGGGGATCTCAATCATATCGAATCATATCTCAAAAACAAAACCCGCTGAGGGGAAACTCTCAAACTCTCCCGCGCCTCCAGGTGGACGTCGGCCGCGTGACGACCTGGTTGCTGAGCAACCTGACCTCCATGACGGAGTACACGGTCGGCGTGTTCGCCGTCTACGACGAGGGCCAAGCCGAGGCCGCCACCGACAGCTTCACCACGAGTAGGACCGCCGGAGCGTCTCCAGTTTACCACGTTCTCCCCGTGGAACGGTGACTTGACTGTGTGTGTGTGTGTGTGTGTGTGTGTGTGTGTGTGTGTGTGTGTGTGTGTGTGTAGAGACCGTCCCGGACCCCGTGAATCTGAGGAGCAGTGACATCTCCACCGACAGCTTCAGGGTGTCGTGGCAACACCCGGCTTCTGACGTGGCGCTGTACCGACTCTCCTGGACGCCAACGGGCGGAGGAGAGAGTGACGAGGTGTGTGTGTGTGTGAGGGGGGTCCATGTGTGTGTGTGTGTGTGTGTGTGTTTATGCATGAACTCTCTTAAATATGTCCTTGAATCCTGGGTGGTCGTCCAGAATTCAATGAGTTATAATAAACGGTTTTAATTAAAGTAGTGTGATGACAGAGCTCACATTACTCAGCTGAGGGTCTCCAAGCTCCACAGACTCCTGTCTGGCTTCAGCTTCGAAGACCCCCTTACAGGAGTCTACTCTGGGGTTTTAAACCCTACACATTGGGCTCATTCGCCTCTCATTGGTTAGTTATACGCAGTGTTGGGGTAACGAGTTACAAAGTAACGGATTACAGTAACGATATTACTATTATAGGTAACGAAGTAAAGTAACGCATAACACTCAAAATATTGGTAACTACACTACTTTACTAGACCTCAGTAACGCGCTTTCCTGCGTTACCAAGACATTTTTACCGAAAAGTTCTCTTTTAGCGGCGCACGAGTCACACGACACTTCCTGCATGAACAGTAGCAACAAGCTGCTAGCTAGCGCTGCTGCTGCTGCTACTGCCCGCGACCCCTCTGCCCAAGTCGGGTGTCGAGCCTGGTCCCGCTACCTTCGGTGGTTTTCGGGGAGCTAGCAGAAGTTAACGGAGAGCTAGCGGAAGTTAGCGGGGAAGTGACAGAGCGCTAGCAGGAGCCCCAGCCGGCTACAGCAGGGAGCTAACGGGGACTCTGACCGAAGGTAATAGCGGCTCGTAACCCGACGTTTACGGTAGATTGTTCATGCAGGAAGTGTCGTGTGACTCGCGCGATTATTATTATTGGAAATTATATTAATTAATAATAATAAATTATTATTGAAAATTTTAAATAAAGTGATGAAAGGGCTGTGATGTTTGTCCATGTATCTTTGCAGTTAATTTGGACATTTACTTATAAAAAATGGAAAGTAAAGTAACTAGGAGTGAAGTTACTTTTCAAATGCAGTAACTAGTAAAGTAATCTAGTTACAATTTTCAGAAGTAACTAGTAACGTGTAACTAGTTACTTTTTCTGAGTAACTACCCCAACACTGGTTATACGGCATGCGATTGGCTAGTAGTCCCACAGGGGCGGAGTCTGTCTTTGGCGTAGGTTTTGAAGATGGCTCCATAACATTCCTGTTTTCCGGTACCTGAAGTCTTCATTCCGAATAGAAAAGGTTCTCTTAGATAGAAAAACATGGAACGACACAGTCCAGGCTGAAAAAAACACCTTTAACCTGTTGAGCCCACCACCACACCCTTTTATATCGGGAAAATCAAGAAAAAATCATGGTATAAATCCCCCCCCCAAAAAAAACAAACATGTTAGGTATCAAATTAAACATAAAAATCAGGGCTACAATAATATATATTCCCGATGTACAACCTCTAAACACAACTCAAACAATAAATAGGATTAGGGGTTAGGGTTATTAGGGTTAGGGTTAGGGCTTAAAGGGCTAAACACATTATTCGCCTTTGATTGGACGGCTGAAAAGGAGCTCCACGGATCCTCTTCTGATTGGATGCTTGTTTGTTAACGCGCCTGAGCGCCAGAAGAGTCCTCAGAACATCTCGCTCCTCTCACTCAAAGGTCCGTCCCTTTCCGGTTCAGGTTCTGGTGAACGGGATAATGAACAGCTACCTGATCAGAGGACTCCGCCCCCTCACCGAGTACGAGGTCCTCCTCGCCGCCGTCTACACCAACGAGGCGGAGAGCGACGAGGTCGTCCTCGTGGAGTCCACCGGTAAAGTCCAACGTTTTCTTTTCTTCTTCCTGAAGACAAACTCATCAAAAGGATTCGATGAATTGTTTTAATCAAATGTTTTTCATTTTCAGTCGAAAAGACGACCACCGTCGCTACGACGACCACCACCACAGCAAGTAAATAGTTCCCTCCTTCACTGAGTTTGTCGTCCATTAAATTGCTGACTAAATGTTTGCCGTTGATGAGACAATTGCGCATTAGGTATTACCACAAACGTATAGCAATGTGTATAACTGTGTAATGACCACAATGCAAAGTATGACTTTGACTCCAAGTGGAGCAGGTGCTTCAAATGTCCTTTTTGGATCTTCTCATGAAGAAAACGCTGTAGAATGGTTAAACTTGGTCCTTTCTTCTTCAAATTCACTGATAGTGTAGTTACACACACACACACACACACACACACACACACACACACACACACACACACACACACCTTTACCTGTACAGATGCAGCCACGGGGAGTTATTTATACTGGAAGATACTTGTTTTATTTAAGTCAGTCAAAATTGAAGAATTTTGACTGACTTCAAAGGCCCACTGCTTTGTTTCTGTGTGACCCAGAGGTTTGCTGACACGTTCACAAGAAACTTTAGGAGTTTTTATTTCTGGCAATACCTCATTCATGCAAATAGTCAGAAGCTACAGCCTTTTTAATTTGGGTCATTTTAGGCGCTTTTTGCTCCAAAATAGGGGGTGGGGGGAGTGGAAGAGTTAAAGTAAAACTGCTGACTGCTTCTGCATTAAAACATCCCTCTGCAGTATCAACAATAAATACATGAATACAGTTTAAAATGGGGGAAGGTGTTGGGTCGGAAGGGGGCTTGAAGGGGAAGAGTTAAAACTTTTACTTATTTCCTCCTTTCTACCGCTTCCTGATGTTCAACCTTTTAGCTGTAATAATAATATAAGCTATAAAATATGATATGATCAGTTTTCCCGCAGTGTGATTGCTAGTTCATGTATTTCCTCCCAGCGCCTCGTTACGGGTTCAGGAACATGAGGATCGATGAGGAGACCACCTTCAGCATGCGGGTGGCCTGGCAGCCCACGGACACCAGGAACGTCCAGAACTACCGGCTGAGCTTCGTCAGCGCCAAAGGAGACCGGGCAGAGGAGCAGGTAGACAGGGATCCTTCAGATCCAACAGTGTGGATGTGTTTTTGTGTTGGGATTTTCCAAAAATACCTCATTAAGACACCAAGACCTGTAGGCAAACCAGAGAAAAATCCATGCACCTGATTTGGTCTCAAAAGCTTTTTAACGTTTGCAGATTTATGCAAGAATTGCAATTTTCCGCCATTGGATTGCGAGCCCTTCTTCTCAGAAACCCCTTCATCATCGGCGTAGGAACGCCGTACACCCTGCGAACGCCCCGTGTCTCTCGTTTGTGGCTGTTCCCGAGGACGTGATTATTCAGTCGCAGCTTTCCAGTCAGACACAATTTATGCGACTCCGAGACCGCTGAGGGACTCCGGTATATGCAGAGATATTCAAAAACACCAATTTAGAAACGGGAGAAAAATAACACATTTACACCGCATGCAAAACACTGCCGTACCGCGTGTGATTATCATAAAGCCGGGATGCATGTTGGAGAGGGGAGAGTCGAGGTGACCAGAGTTTCCCTCGCCGACATTTAGCCGAACCTTTGAGCGTTATTCAGCCTCCATGAGGAACAGTAAGAAGGGTTCGTGCAGGTTGAAGGGCTTGAGGCCTTTTAAAAACAATCCACCCCAGGGGGGGCAGACTGAGTGATTGTTATAACTTTATTGAACACCATAAGTAGTAAACAAGTGAAATATATGGTTTGGTACATGAGAAAATTCAAATGTACCGCAATGCAAATTTTGGAGACCTCGCCTGAATGTTCTCTGTTCTAAACCCTCTCTAACTTTGTTCTGCTTCACTTTATCAAAGTCAACCTTTGCAAAGAGAATGTTCACATATTGAGCTATGATTTGGGTTAGAGAATGTTCACATATTGAGTTATGATTTGGTTTAGAGAATGTTCACATATTGTGCTATGATTTGGGTTAGAGAATGTTCACATATTGAGCTATGATTTGGGTTAGAGAATGTTCACATATTGAGCTATGATTTGGGTTAGAGAATGTTCACATATTGAGCTATGATTTGGGTTAGAGAATGTTCACATATTGAGCTATGATTTGGGTGAGAGAATGTTCACATATTGAGCTATGATTTGGGTTAGAGAATGTTCACATATTGTGTTATGATTTGGGTTAGAGAATGTTCACATATTGTGTATGATTTGGGTTAGAGAATGTTCACATATTGTGTTATGATTTGGGTTAGAGAATGTTCACATATTGAGCTATGATTTGGGTTAGAGAATGTTCACATATTAAGCTATGATTTGGGTTAGAGTTGGACCTTACAGCTGCATCATTTCAAAGAAATAATCATCCTGAAAGTGATTTTTGTATAGGTGGACCTGAAACCTTTTATTTTTTTTCTATGTCATCTTCATTTACTCTTAACCAGTAACATATAGACTGATATTTACACATCTGAACTAAATCTCACATGTGTACCTTTTATTATAACATCATCATTATTCAAATAGTGGTTGCAGAGATACACACTTTTTAGGGTATGACATTTCCGAGCAGAGGCCTAAAAATAGGTTGTTTTTTAAAAGCTTAAAACCGAACTGTCAGTACATTTTATCTTAATTATGATGCTTTATCTGCTCACCATCATCACATAGTTTGTCTTCTTGTATTAACAATAATTTAGCAATCAATACATCCTTGTTTCTTGTTGCATAGCAGAGTTTACCGTCGTGTCCGGTTAACAAGTGTCAAATATAAATATAATAATAATCCCTCATATTGACCGTCTGAGCTGACAGGTGTGTGTGTGTGAGGTTGTGTCGTTGTGTGTCTGCGGCGCCGGCCAGCGGTCCCACGTCGGCCTTCTTCATCCCGACGATGAAGAGCCAGCTGCTGGCGCCGGCGGCTCGTTAAATGAGATCTCTTATCAAAGCGTGAGCAGCTGTGCGCTCCGGTTGGCGATCCGTTCAGACGTCTGTCAGCTGGCAGAGAACTTCCTCTCAGGGTTCAAAGCAAGTTTCACTCGGCGGCTGACGAGGGACGGACAGCGGCCATTGTGAAGGATAGAAAAAAAGAAATGTGGAGAAAAAAAATCTGATAAAAAAAAGACTCATTTCCATGCGATTGATTTCTGGATCTCGCTTCATCTTCACTGATGGAATTCGGGCTCAAACTGTTAATAACTTTCGGCGGATGGAAAAAGTCAACTCTATATATATATATATATAGAATTTAATTAAATTAAGTCGTTTTTATGCAGCAAATCTCGTGCGAAGTGCTTTTCGGGCACGATTTAAAACATGTGTTTAACACATTAAAGCGGTTCTGAAACCAGACGACCACAATCTGCTACATTAACTTCTCTCGGCTTCCTCGTGACCTTTGACCCCTCCAGAGAAAGACAAAACATATTCACATCTACACCTGATGAATTATGTCAGATTTACCTCTTTTTGAGAACTATATTCCCTCCTTTTGTTCCTTTTTAAAAACCTTGAATGCAGTAATATCCAAACCAGTGCATGATGGACATATTAGAAAATACCTTCACCCGCGGCTTGAGAACCACCTTTGCAAAGTTGCGCCATATGTTTTTCTTGCAAGCCAATCATAGCAGGAGGAGGCTCTTAAAGAGACAGACGCTAACACGTAGCGGAGGGTGAATGCAGAGACGAGGCTCTTAAAGAGACAGACGCTAACACGTAGCGGAGGGTGAATGCAAAGGCGAGGCTCTTAAAGAGACAGACGCTAACACGTAGCAGAGGGTGAATGCAGAGACAAGGCTCTTAAAGAGACAGACGCTATAACGTAGCGGAGGGTGAATGCAGAGACGAGGCTCTAAAAGAGACAGACGCTATAACGTAGCGGAGGGTGAATGCAAAGGCGAGGCTCTTAAAGAGACAGACGCTAACACTTAGCAGAGGGTGAATGCAGAGACGAGGCTCTTAAAGAGACAGACGCTAACACGTAGCAGAGGGTGAATGCAGAGACGAGGCTCTTAAAGAGACAGACGCTAACACGTAGCGGAGGGTGAATGCAAAGGCGAGGCTCTTAAAGAGACAGACGCTAACACGTAGCAGAGGGTGAATGCAGAGACAAGGCTCTTAAAGGGACAGGCGCTACACTTAACAGAGGGTGAATGCAGAGACGATGCTCTTAAAGGGATAGGCGCTAAAACATAGCAGAGAGTGAACGCAGGTATATTCAGAAAATGATGTGGTTTCTTTTAAACATTAAAGCATGCAAACATGTTGTAGTAGAAACACAAAATAAAAGGTTTAATATTTAAGGTTTTCGAAAGTCCAACTTTTTACGTTCGTTCTTTGAGCCTTTTTTAATTTCGTCCTCTGTTCGAGCGGTCTGGAGTTCTTCTCATTGCCGTCGTCACACAGTTGGATTTCCGCGTCTCTTCGCTGCTTTTAAACCTGAATCTCTCCCTCCAGCTGCTCCACATTAGAACCTCCAATCACATTTACCTGAAAAGAAACTCCCACTGTCATCTCCCGTATCTTTCACATACGTTGCTGTACATTTTGTGGTCGCCTATAATCAAATTTGAGATAATTAAATACAGACATTGTCTATCAGGAGTCTTGAGTGTCTTGTCGTGAGAAACCTGCAGAAGACGATCGACGTCTCTGCATCTTCATCCGGATGTTTATCCTCTCAAGCTTTGGAACATTCCCCCGTCCGGTTCAGTGTCCGTGTTTCTCTGCAGCAGCAGACAGTTCACCGATGAACCTGATGAAGCACCAGCTGCTCGTTAGCCGGAAGAACGGCAGGAAGTCAGTCAGAGACGAGCCGCTGAACGCGGAGCAGCGACGGGAGGTGGTGGAGACCAAACAGGGAGCTAAAAGACGAGGATGTTGGACTTAAATTCATCAAAACATGGACGTGCAAATCTCCACATCCACTTTATAAGGTCATAGGCACCTTGTTTTGGAGTTATTCTGCCCCCTATTGGTCAAAAGAAGGACTTCTGCAGCTTCTGAGCCCACCCCTGTCCATGCGGATGTCTTTGGGAGTTACTGGTGGTGCGTCGCTGTGGGGCGTCTCGCCTCTGCAGCCATCTGTCCTCACGCAGCTGTCGATGCTGCATTCAGTGACGCTCCGTTATTTCCCCCGCGCTGCTTCATTCGGCGTCCAATAAAGAGAAGCCGCGGGGCATCGAGTGAAAACGCGTGTAAACGGAGTTTCGGCTGTTATTGCTCGGCAACAAACACGTTGATCGGCGGGTAAAAGGGCCATCGAGGGGAAATAAAAAAAAGTTTGAGTTTTTCCTTCTGCCACAGATTGTCTGTAGTTTTTACTACTCTGGAAACGTTAAAGTTTTGTACCAAACACACTCCTGCTTGATGACCTTTGACCTCTTTCCAGCAGTGTTTGGATGCGTTTTTGCTGTCTGTTGGATTGTAGAAGCTGCAACACACACAGCGTCCTGTTTCCTGCCCTGAGAAAAACAAATGAGACACGCTGTGTGTGTGTGTGTGTGTGTGTGTGTGTGTGTGATCTTCACACATAACTCGTCACGTAACAAGCGTGTGCTCACCTGAAAGGTTGAGCAGAAGAGATGTAAAAAAATATGAGAGACGACTGACATTTCAGACTCATATCCGCCCCCCAAAAAAAATACTTTTTGGATATCTGCAGAAATGACCAGGGAGCCGTTGTAGAAGAAGGAAGAGTGTCGCCTACATTCAGTCCAGAGTCCGTAAACAGGAAGTAAATTTTAGTCTATTTGATTGTAAATGTGACCATTGTGATAATAAAACATACTTTAGTTCATTAGCTGTAATATAAACATTGTATTTAATACGTAGAATAACCGTTAAACAGTGATATTTGATCAGACAGTCTCAGACCATGGGGGTCCCTTGAGTTAGCAGGGTCTGTTTAGAAATGTGGATTATTAGATATTATGGATTAAACTGCAGTGGTCTCATATGAGAGGGATAAAGTTTGGTTTCCCTGCTTCTGTTTGGCCTCAGCAGCGTGCAGCTTAGCTAATATCTCATATTCATTACTATTCACTGTTTAAGTAGTCGACTTTAATATTCGCCCATCACCTGCAGTTTTACCTTCAAGTCTTGTATCTCCAGCAAACTCTCAGATGGATCCAATTTAATATTCTGGGCCTCCGTCGGAACCAGATTGGGTTTGTGAATCCCATAAATACTTTATGAAACCATGTTTGCATGAGAGAGAAGGAGTGCAGCTTCAAGGCGGTTTCTGCCGGCAGTTTTAGAGACTTGCTGCCTTTTTCATCATACTGGGCTGAAATTGATTTGTCAAGGCCTGCAGTGTTTGTCTGGCTTACACGTCAGAGAACGAGTACTTTTCTTTTTTTGGGGGGTGTCGAGGTTTTGCGGACGGAGCGAGACTGTACATGCTCAGAATGCAAACCAGGCTGACAGACAGACGGAGAGAGGAGCTCAGGAATGAAGAGGCTGAACACAAAAGGTTCATCCAACAAGGATACAACATTTACTCAAAGAAAACGTCAAAAAAAAACGTAAAAAAAAACATCACAAAATGTCAGAAAAAATGTCCAAACGTCCATTTTATAGATGATAAAGCAGAATATTGTCAGTAAACAACTCTCAGTTAAACAGGGTTACCATAGGGTTTGGTGATATTGCGATAAATAGTCAAAAAAACATCAAGAAAACATCAAGAAAACTTGAAAAAACTGTTTTTACAACATCCAAACGTCCACTTTATAGAAGACGGAAGCAGATTATTGGTTGTAAACAGTATTCAGTTAAACAGGGTTTGGTGATATTCCAATAAATAGTGTTTTCTGTGATGACTGAGATCTCTCATGGGATTTTGGGTAACGTGAGATGCAAGAATGTTAATTAACTTTCCTCATTTGTTCACAAAAGGTTCAAAGAACAAGAATAGCAACGTTTACGCTGGAGGTAAAAAAAAAAAAAAACGTAAAAGAAAACGTCAAGAAAACGTGAAAAAACGCAAAAATGTCAAAAAACGTCAAGAAAACATCAAGAAACTTGAAAAAAAAGTTTTAAAAACGTCCAAATGTCCATTTTATAGATGATGAAAGCAGATTATTGGTTGTAAACAGTATTCAGTTCAACAGGGTTTGGTGATATTACAATAAATAATGTTTACGGTGATGACTGAGATCTCTCAGGGGATTGTGGGTAACGTGAGATGCAAGAATGTGAAATAACTTTCCTCGTTTGTTCACAAAAGGTTCAAACAACGAGAATAGCAACGTTTACACTGGAGGTGAAAAAAACCTGTAAAAGAAACGTAAAAAGAACGTCAAAAAAAAAACTTAAAAAAACTCAAAAGTGTCAAGAAAACATCAAGAAAACTTGAAAAAATTTCAAAAAACTTTAAACAAAAGGTTCAAACAACGAGAATAGCAACGTTTACTCTGAAGGTAAAAAAAAACGTAAATAAAAGCGCCAATAGAACGCCAAAAAAACTTTAAAAAATGTCCACAAAACGTTAAAAAAAAAAATTATATTACAATAAATACGGTTTACGGGGAGCGACAAGTCCGTGATGAAAGGTGGTCAGGAGGAGAGCTAGCAACGTTAGCCGCTATGAGCTAACGGCTAACGCCAGTGCAGGTGACTGAGTTACATCACGGTAGATCCACATACGGGCAGCAACTAAAGATTACTTTCATCGTCTGACGGTTTTATTCACAAGAAATCAAGTTTGACGTCTTCAAACTGCTGGTTTTGCTCCACCAGCGGTCCAAACATATTCAGTTTCAGTAACTTAAACCCAGAGCAAATCCTCCGTTAGCAAGCTGGAAACAGGGAGCTAATCAACCTCATTTCTAATCTAATTGAGTTTCAGCTCTGCTTGATATCTCACTAAATATCTTATTAACATTCACCCACTGTGAGAGGAAGAAGAGAGAGAGAAGGAAACACATGATGCTATGAGTCAATAAGTGATTATCACTGATGAATAGCATCAGACGTAGAGAAACAAAGAGTTGGAAGCCGAGATGAAGAAGCAGACTGGCTTCCACCTGGCGGATGAGTCATGGATCAGTTTGAACAAAGAGGGTGAGGAGGGAACCTCCATTAACCGCCCGATGCCGCCCTGAAAGCTTCATTGGCTCATTTATTCTCTTCTATTTTCATTCAAGAATCGGAGGCGCGTCATAAAGAGTCTCACAGACATTGCCGCTTATTATTTTGTGATCGTGAGATTGTGATATTTCTGCTTTAGTGTTGTTTTTCTGAGTAAACTTGAGCCCAGTGGAAGTCCTTATTAAAGAGATCAGCATGCGTTTCCCCCGCAGGGTGGCGGGAAAACATCCGACTGTCCTGCTGTGTGTGTGTGTGTGTGTGTGTGTGTGTGTGTGTGTGTGTGTGTGTGTGTGTGTGTGTGTGTGTGTGTGTGTGTGTGTGCTGCAACATTAATTCAAGAAATGAGAGCGACGTAAAAACAAATGAATAATGACATTTTATTTTAATCCAAACAATTTTAAAATCACAAGTGTTGATCCTTCAGAAGAAGAAACACAAACTGCATCAGGATGAAATCCCAAACTAACATGATGATTTTCACGTCACTTTAAAATAACTCTTTGTTGAGGTTTGGCTTCACCCAGGACTCGGACGCTGCTCTCCTGGGTGAAAGTCCTGTGTTTGTTTGACCACGTCCAGCTTGTGTTTGATGCTGTCGCTGTTTTAAAATACATAACTTGACTTCCTCCTTTACATATCAAACAAAATCAACAATGTAGGACACATAAGGGGGGGAGTTAACATTTGTCATGACGTTCAGGATTATATGTGTGTGTGAATACACACCTGATGCTCCAATACCTCTGTATATAAACATATATAGATGCATTTAAAGACACACGTCCATACTTATACATGCCTGTAACTGTATGCATCTTCACGCACACACACATAGTTGTGTACTTGCATGCACAAATATGAGAATCTCCCAGTACCTGCTCAGTCAACTAGCTGCATGCTAAGCTAGGCCAGAAAGTCCTTTAATTGAAACCAACCTATTTTTAGGCCTTTGCTCGAAAATTGCGTACCCAAACTAAAACAGGTGAATCTCTGCAACAACTAGAGTTATTTGAATAATGTTGGTGTTATAATAACAGAGTATAATGTGAGTTGTGTGTTCAGATGTAAATATCAGTCTATATGTTACTGGTTATGAGTAAATGAAGAAGTGAATATCTGCCGTAGAGCCCATTTGGGCTCCACAGTTCTCAAGGGGTTAAGAATCAGAAGCAATGAAAGGCAACCTGATGCCTGAGGCCAGCGCTGAATGTGTTGCATCTCATGTGTTCTGCTCCCAGAGGACGGTTCCCACGGGTCAGAACAGCCTGGTTCTGCAGCCGCTGCTGTCGGACACCGAGTACAAAGTCTCCATCACACCGGTTTACGCCGACGGCGACGGACCGGCGGCGGCGAGGACGGGACGAACGCGTGAGTCACGTCCGCTTTGATCCGATTGCTTTTTCATTTGTTTAGTTTATTTTCATCATCAACTCATACGTCTGTATTTGATGTTAGTTAACCTGTTGGGGTCTTGCGAAAACAAAAACTGTTGTAATATTAATTTTTCATTTGCACACACACACCCCATGAAGCTTGGTCTGTAGTATGAAGTCATTCCTCTGTCACATTCTATCTCAGTCCCTCAGACAACACTTCTACTCAAACAAACATAATACCAAATTTGGTATCAGACATTTATTTACATGCATCTGTCATTTTATTCATATATTCCACTGCTTTTGTGAACCTAATACCTTTGGTAGACCAATTTCCATCACCTGAGTACCTGAGTAAAGTTATGTTTACACAAGAGATATGAAGATTTTTTTTTAAATTGAACTTAAATTTTTCATCTTTAGGGACATATTATCAATTTACACCTGTGCCTTATGACAATAGTGCCTCATTATATAGAGAGATGAGATTGTTCTGCAATTTTAGATGTAACACATGGGTATGTATCACATATGCAAGTGCCTATGAAAAGTGAATTTAAGAAATTATGTAAAATCGAGAAAAAGGCCTCGCTTATTTGTTCAGCATGTTGAACATAAGGCCGATCCTCTCTCTCTCTTTGCTCTGTTTTTGGTCTCCACCGCCTCCTGAGGACGATATCCGTCTTTCTAGCGGCTAAAAGCTCCACTGCGTTGACCAGCTGGTCTCCAGCTGAGTCTGCTGCTGGACGGTGGCTTTTTACTGGGGTTGTTTGTGAGAACGGGAAAGAAATAGTCAGTAGAGACACAAAGAATGAAGCTAAGAGGAAAATAATGGAAATAATGGACCGACGTCCACCAGGTGTGTTTGTGTGAAACCCTCACTTCATTCTATATGACCTAAACCTTCATCTCCCTGAAGCAAACATTTGCTATTCAAGCAGAACCGAGACTTGTTAGCTCTTCATTTTGTACAAAATGTAGCCGGACTGTTTGCCAGAGGGAGCGTCATCCATCTTGGCACCAACATAAGTGAAGAGGATTAAACTCTATCAGGAAGTATCAACCCCCGAAGACACAAAGGGGGTGGACAGCCTGTTAATTTAAGATCTCTCATTATTATTGTATTAGGTTTGATCATGTGGGCGGAAAAAAAAAGGGCCTTTTTCAGAATAACAAACATGTTCAGATGAAAGTGAGATGCTGAAGGTTACAGTGAGTCACATTGCAAGTGAGATTCATCCTTCTGAGCGGGTGAAAGTCTGGTTGTGAAAATTGGGGGAAACTCGGCTGTCATTTTCTTTATGATTGTGAGGAAAATACTTTGTGATTGCATCAACCTCCAACCCAAAAAACACCCCGATAAAGCAGCGCCTCTATTGACTGGTAAATCTATGAAGTCTCAGGTGCTTCCTTTCCGCACTCCACCAAACATCCGTCTCCGCGGAGCTCATTACACTCGGCGCAATTTGAGTTGAACATAGATCGGAACCCGTCCCGGTGGCTCGATGCTCCACATCCATTTTCTTTACCGCGGAGCTGGAGACAGAAATATGTGGGAAAGTTTCTTCCTTTTCCTGTTAAACGTGACTGATAGCCGTTGTGAGCGCTGCGGCGGCGGCTAATGGTTCTCTCTGCTGATGAGTTACATTACGGGATCAAACGCTCGGCTTTCAGCAAAATTCCCGCCATTCGTCTTTTCAGCATCACGCGCATTAGCTCGCGCTAACGACGTTAGCTGGCGTTTTTTTAAATGATGATGAATGGTTCCCGTTAGCTGGTGAGGGATGAGATGATCGCCCAGAGAGGAGCGACAGGGAATGCAGAGAGGTTGGGGGGTGATTGTGTTTATTTTCTTCAGCGAAGATAGATGATGTGACAGAGGGAGCCGGTATAATCTGGGGATTTGAACCCTAGAGGGACAGGAGGGAACGCCGAGGGAGGCGTAACAGCAAATGTATAGGCGAGCATGATTGGGTTTTTCTCCTCAAACTGAAGATAGATCATGTGACCAAGGAGCCAGAATGATAATCTGAGGGTCTGAGCCACTGAGGGATGAGGGGATCGCTCAGAATGCAGAGACGATGACGGAGGGTTGAGCGGCCGAAGGAAGACGAGAACACATGATGTGGCGCATGAACGTGGCATTGGAATGATATTCTCTCTCTGAGTGGAGGCAGAGATCAGAGCCAGAAGAGGGTTTTATTCATTCCTTTAGAGGCGTTTTAATGTGGAGATTTAAAGCAATGAAGCGATCAAAAACACTCGCCGGCTCGAGGAAGTCCAGTTTCCCCCGGAGCTGAAGCGAATAGGAAGAAAATTAGTTTTGTGATGAATTCGGGTTGAGAGTTAAAAAGAAAAGCCCTCAACGCTACTTCACAAAGAACGGAGATGAAAATGGTTTGTGGCGAAAACAGTTTCTCCGGTTCTGAAAAGTAAAGCGCCTTAAAGCTGCATTCTCTCTCCTGACCACCAGGGGGCGACTCCTCTGGTTGTATAGAAGTCTATGCTTCATGTGTTAAAGCTGCATTCTCTCTCCTGACCACCAGGGGGCGACTCCTCTGGTTGTATAGAAGTCTATGCTTCATGTGTTAAAGCTTCATTCTTTCTCCTGACCACCAGGGGGCGACTCCTCTGGTTGTATAGAAGTCTATGCTTCATGTGTTAAAGCTGCATTCTCTCTCCTGACCACCAGGGGGCGACTCCTCTGGTTGTATAGAAGTCTATGCTTCATGTGTTAAAGCTTCATTCTTTCTCCTGACCACCAGGGGGCGACTCCTCTGGTTGTATAGAAGTCTATGCTTCATGTGTTAAAGCTGCATTCTCTCGAGAGTTCGCAGCGAGAGTTCAGAGCATGATGCATGATGGGGGATCTGTGGCTGAACGTAGAGAGCGATTGGCTTTCTAACGGCAGGAGCGCCGGTGTGATCTGGAGGTTTTCTCGTTAGCGTTTTAAACGAGCAGCCGAGCGGCCGGCTTCAGGGGGCGTCGACCTGAAAGAGGCTCACGGGTCTTCAGAGGGTTGTTGGGTCTATCGAGTTGTGATGGGCTGGACATCTAATCCAGTATCGACTCGTCTACGACCATTACTTCTGATAAAGTCGTGTCGCCGATGACTCTTCTGGGTTTAATCTCTCTCTGTCTCCCTCTCTCTCTCTCTCTCTCTCTCTCTCCCTCTCTCTCTCTCTCTCTCTCTCTCTCTCTCTCCCTCTGAGATTCCATGACTTGTTATCAAATGTTATCCTCCTCTCGCTTCCTCATTATCTTCCTCTCTCTGAATCGTTTCTGTGTGATGACGGTTTCCTTTCATCATTCCAGCACGCAGGGAATTACATATCTGCAAAGTATTAATTAATAGATTTTTTTATTTATTTTTATTCAATTTACTTCACATCAGTTATGTTATGTTTCTTTTTCTTCATCTCTCTTCCCGTCGCCACTTCCTGTCTCGCCCTCGTCTCTTTTTCTTTTTCCTTATAATTTGTTTAATCCATGCAGTTTGCAGTCCAGATGGAGGTCACTTGTTACATTTCTTTATTCTTTAAAAACACCGACGCAGCATTAAGTAGGTCATGTGTTCGCCCCATCATTCATGTGTTCGCGCCCCATCATTCATGTGTTCGCGCCCCATCATTCATGTGTTCGCGCCCCATCATTCATGTGTTCACGCCCCATCATTCATGTGTTCACGCCCCATCATTCATGTGTTCGCGCCCCATCATTCATGTGTTCACGCCCCATCATTCATGTGTTCGCGCCCCATCATTCATGTGTTCACGCCCCATCATTCATGTGTTCGCGCCCCATCATTCATGTGTTCACGCCCCATCATTCATGTGTTCGCGCCCCATCATTCATGTGTTCACGCCCCATCATTCATGTGTTCGCGCCCCATCATTCATGTGTTCACGCCCCATCATTCATGTGTTCGCGCCCCATCATTCATGTGTTCGCGCCCCATCATTCATGTGTTCTCGCCCCATCATTCATGTGTTCGCGCCCCATCATTCATGTGTTCGCGCCCCATCATTCATGTGTTCGCGCCCCATCATTCATGTGTTCGCGCCCCATCATTCATGTGTTCGCCCCATCATTCATGTGTTCGCGCCCCATCATTCATGTGTTCACGCCCCATCATTCATGTGTTCACGCCCCATCATTCATGTGTTCGCGCCCCATCATTCATGTGTTCACGCCCCATCATTCATGTGTTCGCGCCCCATCATTCATGTGTTCACGCCCCATCATTCATGTGTTCACGCCCCATCATTCATGTGTTCTCTCTCTTTTGCTCAGTTCCCCTCTCGGCCCCGAGGAACCTGCGCGTATCGGAGGAGTGGTACAACCGCTTCAGGATCAGCTGGGACGTCCCACCCTCGCCCACCATGGGCTACCGGGTCGTGTACCAGCCCGTGTCCGGTAACACACACACACACACACACACACACACACACACACACACACACACACACACACGGAGACATCATGGAGATGATCAGCTTATAGAGGAAGACGAAGAACTCGAGCAGCTTCAGTTAATCTGAGTTCTGAGACTCTAAATACTGACGAGTCCAAACACACAGAACCAACAGAACGCACAGAACCGTTGTCGGTCCTTTTCCACTGGGTGGTTGTGTTGCCCCTCCTCTGACGCCCCCCCCCCCCCCCCTGCAGCTCCGGGCCCGGCCCTGGAGACCTTCGTGGGGGAAGACGTGAGCACCATGCTGATCGTCAACCTGCTGAGCGGGACGGAGTACAGCGTGAAGGTCATCGCCTCGTACACCACGGGGTCCAGCGACGCTCTGGCAGGGAGGGCCAAGACCTGTACGTACTATATGTATATATATATATATGAAATATATATAAAAGAACTAGTACTGACTGTAGCTACTGTAGTTGTGTCATCTGTGTATATATATATATATATATATATATATATATATATATATATATATATATATATATATATATATATAAAGATGCTTTAATATCGAATGTGATATGTATTTATGTTATTGAACATTTATTAAATAACTATTTTTACAGGATTTTTTTTTCTGGTAAAAAGTGGATCGCTCTTTTTCGGGTAAGCTGTACGGTGGAGGTTTTAAAACACCTGCTCACTAGTAAAGTTACTCAATGTAGTATTTGTGTGTGTGTGTGTGTGTGTGTGTGTGTGTGTGTGTGTGTGTGTGTGTGTGTCGCACACGTTGTAACTCTGTAAATAACTCACGTCCAGCTGGCTTTAACAGAACCATGTGATTGTGAGCACGGTGGTTGTGGTTCAACCAGTGACGCGGTGCAGCTTTAAACCGCTTCATCAGCGCTTTTTTTTTTTTTTTTTACGAGTTCAGAAGTCAAAATATCCGAATGTGGTCAAAGATGTTTTTTTCCTGCGCTCCGTTTACGACTACGAGACACAAACGTTGAGGACGTCGTGGTGGAAATGATGTGCGGCTTGGTTTAGTAGAAACAACCGAACATGACTTCATGACATCACCGTCTTCATGAGCTGAAGAGTTTAAACAAACTGAACCGTGTGTTCCATTTTGGTCATGAGGCTCAATGAGTTCCTCAGTTTTTAGTCATATACATTATTGTGTTGTTAGAGGATTATAGAAAAGCCACAGTGCCGCATCAGGTCTTGTGTGTTCAGAGTTCAGGGAGAATCATCCAGAATATTAATATACTCTGTGTTCGTGTTTTTGAAACATTATCTAATACTCTGTCAGTATCCAGATGTGAAGGAGTACGTGCTTTCATTGCATTACAGGTTAAGAAAAGAAACCATCTTGTATTTGCCCCCTGCAGTGTACCTGGGGGTGACCAACCTGAGTGCGTACCAGGTGAGGATGAGCAGCATCTGCGGCCAGTGGCAGCCTCACCGCCACGCCAGCAGCTACCGGGTGGCCATGGAGTCTCTGCTCAGTGAGTACCGACCTGCACTCTGCAAACATCCACACATCCTCCGTGTGGCGTTCAGGTACGCAGCCTTTCATCCAGACGGCTGTGTTCTCTGGACTGCAGCGTGTTGCACTTTTTTTGGGGAGGTAAATATGCACAAAAGCAGCGAGAAACCCAGAGGAAGACTTCCAGACAGATCGTGGCAAACAAGCACTTTTGCACTGAAGTTGCAGGCGGCGTGCGTTAGGCGTGTGTTAAGCGTGGGTTAAGCGTGTGTTAAGCGTGCGTTAAGCGTGTGTTAAGTGTGGGTTAAGCGTGCGTTAAGCGTGTGTTAAGTGTGGGTTAAGCGTGCGTTAAGCGTGTGTTAAGTGTGGGTTAAGTGTGCTTTAAGCGTGTGTTAAGTGTGGGTTAAGCGTGCGTTAAGCGTGTGTTAAGTGTGCTTTAAGCGTGGGTTAAGCGTGCGTTAAGGGTGGGTTAAGCGTGGGTTAAGCGTGGGTTAAGCGTGCGTTAAGTGTGCTTTAAGCGTGGGTTAAGCGTGCGTAAAGCGTGTGTTAAGTGTGGGTTAAGCGTGCGTTAAGCGTGTGTTAAGTGTGGGTTAAGCGTGCGTTAAGCGTGCGTTAAGCGTGTGTTAAGTGTGCTTTTAGCGTGGGTTAAGCGTGCGTTAAGCGTGGGTTAAGCGTGCGTTAAGCGTGTGTTAAGTGTGGGTTAAGCGTGCGTTAAGCGTGTGTTAAGTGTGGGTTAAGCGTGCGTTAAGCGTGTGTTAAGTGTGGGTTAAGCGTGCGTTAAGCGTGTGTTAAGTGTGGGTTAAGCGTGCGTTAAGCGTGTGTTACGTGTGGGTTAAGCGTGCGTTAAGCGTGTGTTAAGCGTGTGTTAAGTGTGCTTTAAGCGTGGGTTAAGCGTGGGTTAAGCGTGCGTTAAGCGTGCGTTAAGTGTGCGTTAAGTGTGGGTTAAGTGTGCTTTAAGCGTGCGTTAAGCGTGCGTTAAGCGTGGGTTAAGTGTGTGTTAAGCATGGGTTAAGCGTGCGTTAAGTGTGCGTTAAGCGTGTGTTAAGCGTGGGTTAAGCGTGCGTTAAGCGTCCGTTAAGCGTGGGTTAAGCGTGTGTTAAGCGTGTGTTAAGCGTCCGTTAAGCGTGGGTTAAGCGTGGGTTAAGCGTGTGTTAAGCGTGTGTTAAGCGTCCGTTAAGCGTGGGTTAAGCGTGGGTTAAGCGTGTGTTAAGCGTGTGTTAAGCGTCCGTTAAGCGCGCGTTAAGCGTGCGTTAAGCGTGCGTTAAGCGTGGGTTAAGCGTGCGTTAAGCGTGCGTTAAGCGTGTGTTAAGCGTGCGTTAAGCGTGCGTTAAGCGTGCGTTAAGCGTGCGTTAAGCGTGCGTTAAGCGTGCGTTAAGCGTGGGTTAAGCGTGCGTTAAGCGTGCGTTAAGCGTGCGTTAAGCGTGCGTTAAGCGTGGGTTAAGCGTGTGTTAAGCGTGCGTTAAGCGTGCGTTAAGCGTGCGTTAAGCGTGGGTTAAGCGTGCGTGCATCGTCTCAAACAAATGAATTGGACCAGCACCACTTGAACCTCTAATCTTCGTGCTTCACTGGACCTTTTGGTCTTCAGGGACGAAGCCTTGATTCTCTCACTTCTCCCCACACATGCACACATGCACTCATGCACTCCTCTCCTGACACATTATCGGCTCTCTGGTGGAGTTCCTGGTCTCTGAATGTTACAGTGGGACGCGTTTCCCATCCATCTCCCATGCTGCATATCTGTGTTGTGGGAGTTTGAGGGGTGCTGAAGAATTCACCGATTGAAGAAAACCGATGAAAGCATGTTTGTATGCGTTCATCGGTGGGAGTTTCAGAATGCAGAGAGAGACGACAGAGACGTTGTTGTGTCGCGTCTGAAAGGTCCTGACATTAACATCTGCTGCGTGCGGTTAAACACCGGACAGAAGACAAAAGGTCGCATTAAAGCTGTCGGGGAGATTCAGTCGTCACGGTGACGGCGGTGATTACGCCCGGTTGTCTGTTCTGGCGGCCGAGCCTCAAAGAGAACAGAACCTATGCTTACAGAGGGAGGTCCTTCATCATCACGGCTTCATCCACAACAAAACAAGTGCTCCTCCTTGAAGTCCATTGCATTGTGGGTAGATGGCTGCTGTCTGCATGAGGCGCCGGATGTTTTCCGGGGAAGACGCTCGCCGGGTTTGTGTCTCAGAAGGAAATCCAATCAAATTTATCAGAACTCAAAACATACAACTTATTATCCGACGTATGAAACTACAGACTCCATATCTGTACACACTGTAAGACGTGGCGGCATCTAGTGGTGAGGTTGCAGATTGCAACTGAAACTCCTCCCAGTGAGCTTGAACCTTTTAAAAGTCCGTCTGCAGAGCCAGTGCTTGTTGTGTCTAAAGCAACGGGACACAAGACCTCCTCTATCAGGGGATTAAACACTAAGGAACACACACTCAACTCATATTCATGTTACACACTGGCCCTTTAAGCCTTCATTCTTCAAGTCAGGTCTCACCGGTTCTCCTTTGGAGCCGATGTGTCAGCTGATGAATGAGTCGGCCTTTTATCAAATATCAGACATCAGTCATTCAACCTGGAAGAGACTTCCTGAGAGATGGAGACGTGTTTGTGTTGGTTTGATTTGCTCGCTGAGAGAAAACGTGAATAATTTTAGTTTGCGACGTCTTTAAATGAACAGAATTATTGATTCATATCTTAATACAAGTGTCCCTTGTTGTTCTTTGTCATCCATGTGGAGCGCTTCCCCCGTTACTTTAAACACATTTAAACGTGTTGAGCGACATGAACCCCGTCCTCAGATGAGCTGCAGACTCTTTATTAAAGCTTTCATGAGATGACTGGATGCGTATTCGTCTCCCTCCTCAGCACCGAGTCGCCCTCAGAGAGCAAAGTCATTGTTCTGGGTTCTGACTCCCAGCAGCCAGCGGGGCTCCGAGCCGACAGCAGTCATTTCAAGTATTTTCCCTCGTTTGTTTGAAACTGATAAACACAAAATATAAAAAACACCTGAAACAACAGACGTTGGGACTCGGCGCCTCCTCGGAGAGCGAGATGGACTTTTAATGCAGCCGGCGTCCCCAAGCGGAGCTCTAATGGCCGCTCTTCATCACCTTCAGGCCGTCATTAACGGCACGCCGCTCTGCACACGGCACGCCGCTCTGGGAGGATTCACGCTGCAGCTGCTGAGGAAACGCGTTCGCTTCAGGAAGAGAGAGGCGATGAGAAGTCGTCCTGCTTTTGGTGTTTGATGGGTGATAAAAAAACAACAATAAAGAGAAGATAAAAGTTATTGTTTTATTCAAATGAACGGAGATAATAAACGTCTCGTTTCTTCACAACATTTTGATCTAAACTGCAGAGAAATGTCAAGAATTAAGATGCAAATATAAATAAGAGAATCCTAATAAAACAAATATGGTTCCAACAAACTCATGTGAATTAAATCTGTGTTTTGAATTAGTTTCATTAGTATTATAAATATAAATAATATATTATAAAATAGTATTTCTTCCTTCAGAAATTGTCAAACACTGAAAATGAATTCAGTGTCAGTCATTTTTTTGTATTTATTCATATTATTGTTTTGAATATTGTTTCCAGATGTTTGGGTTGAAACAACAATGACTCCAATATTGAGAATATTTCCGGTGCGTATCAAAATGGCTCATATGCGGATGCTTTCTCTTCTAGATTTGTATGAAATCCTTATGAGAAGAAGGAAAAATCCCCACATTGGATATGAATTACATAAATAATCTGTCATGTTTTGCTATGACCTGAACGCCGGCTGCCTTCGTGTAAATGCACAGAGTGAGTTTGTGTTTTTATTCGCTTCTTTATTACGTTCGTCTGGAGGGGATGCCAAATGGTGCAGAGGAGCAAAATCACTGGCGTGTATTTTAGCTTTTTTCTTTTTGCTGAATTATCTCTCAGGATGTCATTAAATGTCGTCTGCGTCGCTGTAGCAGACATTTAGATGCAGACACGAGACTCATCCTGCATTCATGTGTTACGGTAAAAGCATTTCATGTTGCAGCCCTGCAGCATTTAAATCATTTCATGTGTTAAACTTCGGCCTCAGGAGCTAACGCATCACAACGTTCCACCTGAAGTCGTTGTGCGTTTTGGTGGGAATGTTTTTTCCTTCTTCCTCGAAACGTGTGCGACAGGTTGCCAGCAGACTCCGACCGCCGGAGAGAACAAACACGACAAACACGCGTTGATTACTTCAGTTATTGGATTTGCTTCGTCACTTCCTCCTGTGAAAAAGGCAAAAACACAAAGTGACAAAAACACCTCGAGGGACGTTTGAAACGAGAGAAAGAGAAAAGTGAAAACAATGGAAGTGAACGAAAAGCTGATGGTCATCATTAACCACGAGCAGAACGCACATTATGGGATGGACCCGACAGATCCACCATTTTTGTTGAAGCGTGAAATCCTCGGCAGAAAACACCAGACTCCATTTGTCACGTGGCTTCTGATAACGGTGAAGAGACAAACAGGGTTTAAACACACGGGGAAGGTGATTGGACACAGGGGGAAACAATCAGGGACAGGGCAGACAATCACAGGGACAGGGCAGACAATCACAGGGGCAGGGCAGACAATCACAGGGGCAGGGCAGACAATCACAGGGGCAGGGTAGACAATCACAGGGACAGGGCAGACAATCACAGGGGTAGGGCAGACAATCACAGGGGCAGGGCAGACAATCACAGGGGCAGGGCAGACAATCACAGGGGCAGGGCAGACAATCACAGGGGCAGGGACAGGGCAGACAATCACAGGGACAAGGCAGACAATCACAGGGGCAGGAAGTGCAGGGAAACAGACACAAGAGACACAGACTTCAAAATAAAACAGGAAACAAGACAAACTCAAACATGGCACCATTGACACAAACTGTAATTTGACTGTGAAAAGATTCCCTTAATTTAAGATCGACGGAAACAAAATGAAACTCTCTGAACCCCGTCTCGGTTACACTTTGCTCTCCTCAAACAATCACAGAATAAACTCTTAATCCCCCAGATGAGAAGAGAAAATATTACTTTTGTTCATTTCCCAGCTGCCCCTCTGATGTCTGATCTCCTCTCCGGATGTGTTCACACCTCACGCAGTGGAAGAATTAAGGGGTTTATTTAAATTAAAATAGAGTCGTGATTGTTGGGGAAAAAAGTGTAAAAGACATGAACCAAGACTTTAATGAGTTTTATTTAGTTTCTATCAAGTTTGGATAAAGTGTGTTTTAGAATGACTGTTTTTGTCAATGGAGTCTGGCGTATTTGGCGAGAGCGATAGAGCTGCTGTTGACAAAGCTTTCTTTAACCTTTAAGTACCCAGCATGCCCAAATCAGACAATGTTTTGCCATAAAATAAGTACTTTTCCATTTTTGAACTGAATGACACAGTGTTTTGACTGAAACTACTTCCTAACATGCCAATGCTTTGTTTTTATTGTGATGTATGTTGCAGATTTCGATTCATTAGGTCCTAATCCTTCCAAAAAGGTGTCTTATTAGTCTGTGTTGTTGTTAAGGTCCTGAACCATGCAGTTTGAAAAACTCGGGACCGCTCGAGGAGGCATTTTCATATCATGCTGGATGTTCATAGTTATGATCAAAATATTAAA
>NC_136604.1:22536713-22539213 GCF_910589615.1 Taurulus bubalis
GTTTGAAATCACATTTTAAAGTCTTGCATGTTTGTTTTTAAATAATGTATTTTCTAAAATGTTAAATCTTTTAAAGCACTTTAAAACCCCAAAACAACCCAGTTCAGGTTCTGGAGACGACGGACAGAAAGCGACCGATGTTTCAGGAGTCATGTGACCTCAGAAATATGATGCAATGTTTCATTTCTCCGGTGAAAGAAGACAAACTGAGACTTTATAATACTTCTCATTGTTGTTTATTTTGGTTTCATAAATAAATAAAGTTGTCTCGAGTCAGAAACCAATTAAAACGTGTTGGGGGTCGTCGCATCAATATTTAATAATGTTCCTGAAAATGTAATAACATTTACTCCTGACGTCATCCAAAATGTGATAAAAACCCAATAATTTAATCAGATTCTGACTGATTTTTGTAATAACATTTTTTATGTAATATATGTTTTGAGTGCTGGTGAGATCAGACGACTTTAAAACATTTATATGTTTTAATCTGTAAGTCAGTCTGATCTAAATGTCCTCCATCCAGATGAAGAACAAAGGAACAACTGCAGAGCAAACAACACTAAATTACAGTATTGACAAACCAGCGTGACCAAATTATAGTGTAATTGGTTCATTAGCTTAGCTTCATTAGCTTAGCTTCAACTTTATTGTCATTGCACAAGAAACGCAGTTCAGCATCAAGAGGAGCTAAGTGCCAGTTGATGTACATCTTCTTCTTTTTTTATTAAAGAAATACTCTGGAAAAAAATAATAATTAAAGATGAAAAAAAGAAGAACGAAATACAAAAACAATAAACAAATAATACTAAAAATAAAAAAATTATACTAATCTGGAAAAAAATAATAATTAAAGATGAAAAAAAGAAGAACGAAATACAAAAACAATAAAAAAAAATAATACTAAAAAAAAAAAAAATTATACTAATCTGGAAAAAAATAATAATTAAAGATGAAAAAAAGAAGAACGAAATACAAAAACAATAAAAAAATAATACTAAAAAAAAAAAATTATACTAATCTGGAAAAAAATAATAATTAAAGATGAAAAAAAGAAGAACGAAATACAAAAAGAATAAACAAATAAAAAAATAAATACTAAAAATAAAAAATAAATAAAGTTTAGAAAAAATGGATATATATATATATATATATATATTTTAAATAAAATAAATAATGATTACGTCTTCATCTATTGAGAAGGAAAGCTTCATGTCGTGGTCCACACTTCTTACCTCAACTGTCCACAAAAGACTGACGAGTTCACTCCCCAGGTTTCCGCATGATGGAGCTGTTCGGCCTGGTGGAGAGTCGGTACGGCAGCGTCTCCGGCGTGTCCTTGGTACCCGGCACCTTCAACACCTTCCCCTGCTTCCACCTGCACAGCGACGCCTTCCTGGCTCAGCCCACCAGGTAGGCGGCCTCTCTGGTGCAAACACGTGAACGCGTGCGACCCTCTGAGAGCGCATCCCAGACGTGTGCTCTGACGCCCCCCAGGTACCTGCACCCCGAGGGGCTGCCCTCCGACTACACCGTCACCCTGCTGTTCCGGCTGCTGCCCGACACCCCGGAGGA
Source organism: Taurulus bubalis (assembly GCF_910589615.1). Taxonomy (NCBI): domain Eukaryota; kingdom Metazoa; phylum Chordata; class Actinopteri; order Perciformes; family Cottidae; genus Taurulus; species Taurulus bubalis. Next base: position 22,538,289 of record NC_136604.1, read on the forward strand.
GCCCTTCGCCCTCTGGGAGATCCTGGACAAGAACAACGAGCCGCTGGTGGGAGTCATCCTGGACAGTGAGTCTCAAACCCCTTACTTCCTGTTGGTTTTGTCCATTTTGAAAATGCGTAACTGGTTGGGTGCATCGGACAAAACGCGTGTCTTCCTGCAGACGGAGGGAAGACGCTGACGTTCTTCAACTACGACTACAAAGGGAAGTTCCAGACGGTCACCTTCGAAGGGCCCGAAATCAAGAAGCTCTTCTACGGCAGCTTCCACAAGGTCGGTTCTACGAGAACCATTTGTGTATCTTTATTTTTTATTTTGTGTTGTTGTTGTTGACTAAAGTAAAGTAGACCGTGAGCCTTCAGGAGAGGCTCCTGGTTGGCTTGGGAGGGAAATGTGCTGCATTGTTTTACAGCTCCACACAGCAAGAGGGCGCTGTTCTACCACCGGTTCTACCGTCAGCAGACGGAATACTCTCTTAAAACTCCTGCTAGATAAAGATGAGAGCAGGGTGGAAGGACAGCTCTGATTCACACGCTGCACATTTTGGTTCTGACTTTAATATAATTATAATTCAGTGAGTTTGTTTTCTACTCTTATTTCATCTTATTTGTGTTTATTTTAAAGCCATTCAGCATTCCTTGTATAACTAGACCAACGTAAGTCATCCTAAAGCATGCAGGAAGAGCACCAGCAACCGGGAGGTTTGGACCACCAGGGGGCGCCACAGATGCACCAAATATAAAACACACAACACAAATCAGACTATGAATCAGAAGTTGTCCCAATCGATTCAAAACTCATAGGATGAGTTTTGAACTACGAGTGTAGAACCGCTCTGACATCACTCCATAGGGGGCGTCGCCGGGGGCAATCGTGTGCGAGCGTTAAAGTCGGTCCTCGACCAAAGAACGGCTTCCATCGTGCCGGA
>NC_136604.1:22544213-22586713 GCF_910589615.1 Taurulus bubalis
CAGCGATGTTTATCAAGCGTGTTCTGAGAAACAGCAACAGAGGCTCCGCTGTGCCGAGCGAGAAGGAAACAAACTCTCCTTCTTGTCTGGGAGATAAAAACCACGACGCGCCTCGGGCTAAAAGCTGTTCCACTTTAAATCCTCTCGTCGTGTTTCTACTTTTATTCTGGACCCTCCTCACACGTTCACGCGCTCTGAGGTTTGTTTCTGATGGTAGTTTCTCCTCCCGGCCGCTCGGCCACCTCTGACCTGTTTTAAAAGGCCGGTGGTGGAGTGCTGGCTGAGCGGCCCCTACCGGGCACCCAGGGGCCCGATGTGTCAGGGGCCTCAAAGAGGCACATGCGTACCGACCAGGAAGAGACTCGAAATAACTACAAAGAGATGCAAGACAACTACAAAACACTTTTGTAGTTTGTTTCCCTCAGTCACAACAATATGATGAGAAGAGAAAGGAGTGAAATGTATCGCAGCCTGTCGGAATTGAAAATGCAGTTCAAAGCTGAATCCATAATAACCAAAAGCCTCAAAAATATCAGTCAATTAGTATTGATTCATCGCCCAGCTGTTGTTAAACAAACAGACATTTAAATGAATGTACTACAAACAAACAAGGACAAACTCTTAAACTTGCATGAAACAATCTTTATTTTGATATAATCTCATTTATTTGCATTGTGCCATGAACAATATCGAATATGAATGTTGTCATTTGATGCATTACATGAGAGCAAGCTTGAAGATAGTTTGTATCGACGGATACGACGAGCCAACAGCTGTGAGCATGAAGGTCGGGACTCGTGAAGACGTGCAAAGTATCGCAGCACTTTCAGTCCACAAGAGGCCGGAGAGCAGGGTCAGGGGGCGGAGTCTGTTAAGAGAGCAGGGTCAGGGGGCGGAGTCTGTTAAGAGAGCAGGGTCAGGGGGCGGAGTCTGTTAAGAGAGCAGGGTCAGGGGGCGGAGTCTGTTAAGAGAGCAGGGTCAGGGGGCGGAGTCTGTTAAGAGAGCAGGGTCAGGGGGTGGAGTCTGTTAAGAGAGCAGGGTCAGGGGGTGGAGTCTGTTAAGAGAGCAGGGTCAGGGGGCGGAGTCTGTTAAGAGAGCAGGGTCAGGGGGCGGAGTCTGTTAAGAGAGCAGGGTCAGGGGGCGGAGTCTGTTAAGAGAGCAGGGTCAGGGGGCGGAGTCTGTTAAGAGTGCAGGGTCAGGGGGCGGAGTCTGTTAAGAGTGCAGGGTCAGGGGGCGGAGTCTGTTAAGAGTGCAGGGTCAGGGGGCGGAGTCTGTTAGCTTGAGCACATTTAGCATCAGGAATGCACAGAGACAGAAAGAGCTCTGTGAGAATGCTTTTTATTTATGAACACGACGAGCTCTGCTTGTATTTTGTGGATGAACTGGATTCAAACTGTTGACCAAACCCCTGAGGCCCCTGAGCCCGCCGAGGGCTCTGTGACTCCCTCGGCCCCTGAGGCTCCTATGGCGTTTCCTTTCTTCCTTCATCTCTTTGCTGAGGTTTTGATATCTGCTCTGCAGCTCGTCTCTCTCTGCTGTGACGTTGATGGTTCTGGTTTCCGACTGGTTCAGGCGGAGATGGAGCTCGTCTCTTTCTGTCAGCCAGTTTTGTTTTTCCATCGTGACCAACATATCTGGTGGGAGCAGGAAACAAAAGACGTGAAATCGTCCCGATATCCAGTGATGACAGCGTCACCTGACTTTGAGCCTGGAATTCCTCTCGCGTGGTTTCTCTGCAGCGGCTGATACGCAGCACACAAATCAGAGGCGGCAGATTAATGAACGTATATTTCCTGCTGCCTTCAGGTGCTGCAGGGATTTAATGAACTGATAAGAAGCTGTTTACTGTAAGACAGTCGGGTTTAAAGCTTGTTTAGATGCAACTACAGTGTTTAATTTAAATAGTTCATCTAAAGAACCAAATTAAGAAACCCACTTTGCTGCGGCACCCAAACGCCACAGAGAGGAGCACGAGGCCAACAAGCCAGGGCATCAAATAGAGCGTGACAGGTTTTACGTCAAAGAGTAAAAAGCAAACCCTCACAGCGCATGTAGAGCGCGGCCAACACCAGAAGATACAACCCTCCCAGAGCGGCTGCAGAGGCTCCAAAAGAACTTCTCCTGCCAGCTGGAGGCCTGTTTCCAGGGAGCGGTCCTGCAGAGACAAAGACGGGGAACAGGTTCTCAGGAAGTGGTTTTTATTTTTATTTATTTTGGATAGTTTCATCCTTCAGTCGCGCTCACCGGCTCAATAATCAAGAACTCAAAAGGCACTAAATTGCATTTCAACGTCTCAAAGTCTCGGTCCACAGGGAACAGCAGCTGAAGGTAACACGTTTAGCTCAAATTGTGAAAGAATTGCAAACCCAAACTAAAACAAGTTTGTCTTTGCAACCAAAAGGGCTTTTTTATTCATTTTGGTGTCATCATAAAGGCAACATATGTGAGTCCTGGCCAGATGTGCATATAGTAGTATGTATGTTACTGGGTAGGAGTAAATGAAGATGGAACACAGCACGAATTACAAATAAAAAGAAAGAAAAGAAGAAAACAGCACTTTGAGGATAATTATCTCTTTGGAAGTGAGTCTGCACTCTGCATGGCTGTGCTGGGTTATGTTTTGCTGATGCTTTGTTGGAGTAGAATTTCAAGGATATCTTGTGAATCTGCAGGTTGTCTACTTTCTAGAAAGCTATTCCGTTCTTCTCTAGCATGAAGCTAAAAACAACACGAGCCACAAAGCTGCCGAACTTTTTGCGAGATATTAATATTGATATTTGGTAATAATAATTGAGTTGTGTTTGGAACATGTACAACGGCTTACTCTGCTGTTCATTCTGGTAGGATGCATCATTATCCTCCTTATGGATTATTGCTTGTTGATCACGGTTTATGAATAAACATATACATTCTTCTGCGGCTCTCGAGCTCAAGAGGTTAACTGGGACCGATGGCGTCGTGTTCTCTCAGAACGTTCTTCGCTCAGGATTTTATTTAACACAAAGCGACGCCTCGGTCCTCGTGCAGCGTTTGGTTGGTTTTGTACTCACTGGCTTCACGGGGTCTTTGCTCCAGAGGGTCTTCATCCTCGTAGACGTCCACCTCCTCTACGTCTCCTCCGGTCCTTTTTTCTCTCCTCTCGTGTCTCACTTTGAAGCTCCGGTCTGAAGACATCCTGAGAGGTGAACGACCTCCAGGCCGAGTGATCGTAATGTGTTTTTTGCACCGCAGAGTTTAAACCGTGAGCATCAAGGAAGTGACACCAAGACGAACCACAACCACAGATAGACCGTCAGCGCTTTGACCGACAGAAGAGTGGGCGGGGGAAGGGGCGTTTAACATTCTTCTTTTATTTTCTGCTGGGCTTTTTTTGTTTGTCCAAAATGCAATAAACCTTTCTTCAGCTAAGTTGAGTTTAAAGCCGTGGGTGCTGCAGGACCCCGGGGTTGTAACATTAATGCACACGTTGTTTCTCTTGTGGCTCCTTCTGGCAGCTGCAGGGGCATTAGCACCCCCCTCTGGACTGGAGGAGTACTCACCCTGATGTGGATGTAACCTGGGGCAATATTTGGGAAATATCCTCATCATGGGAACCATAATAAGAACCTCTATGCATGTTTCAATATCTTTGGGCCCGTTCCAAAAAGAGACTTTACCATTTCGTTCCATAAAGCATATTCAACATGGTTCAAACTCAGTTTCTATATAGCAACTTATTTTGGGAAACTACCCTTGTCCGGGTCGGGCTAACTGTCGGGCTAACTGTCGGGCTAACTGTCGGGCTAACTGTCAGTCTACCTGTTTGGCTAACTGCCGGGCTAATTGTTGGGTTAACTGCCGGGCTAATTGTTGGGTTAACTGTCGGGCTAACTGTCGGGCTAACTGTCGGGCTAACTGTCTGGCTAACTGTCATGCTAACATTCAGGCTAACATTCAGGCTAACATTCAGGCTAACTGTTTGGCTAACTGCCGGGCTAATTGTTGGGTTAACTGCCGGGCTAATTGTTGGGTTAACTGTCGGGCTAACTGTCGGGCTAACTGTCGGGCTAACTGTCGGGCTAACTGTCTGGCTAACTGTCATGCTAACATTCAGGCTAACATTCAGGCTAACATTCAGGCTAACTGTCGGGCTAACTGTCAGGCTAACATTAAGGCTAACATTCAGGCTAACTGTTTGGCTAACTGTCGGGCTAACTGTCGGGCTAATTGTTGGGTTAACTGTCGGGCTAATGCCGTGTTCACACCAAAACAGTTGCGAATTTTCGCAACGCCACTTTGCCTATATCGCGCCGCAGGTGAAAAATTCGCTCTATGTGGTTAATCCGTTTTTTCGCAACCATCGCAACTCATCGCAACCATCGCGGGGGAAAGGGGGCGGGGCTTATCTCTGTGTCTTGAAAACATTTACTATTTCCTTCATCCACCAGGTAAATAACCTCTAGTTCTGCTTTATACTTGTTGAGGAAGTCCCACACACGTCGGGACATCCACCGCCCCGTGTCTGGGTTCATAACATTATCCGTAGTCGCTCACAGCTCGACTCCTGCAGGACGAGTGTCTGAGTGAAGCCGCTTCCAGCGCTCCTTCAGCGGACCAGCAGTTTCATTCAGTAACGGCGGTGATGCCGGGCAGAGCTTCTCAACGCTGATTGGCTTTCGCAACTCCGCGTCACGCGAATTATTCGCTGTTGAGATTCGAGTTGAAATATTGAAATATGTTGAAATAACACGGCATAACTGTCGGGCTAACTGTTTGGCTAACTGTTTGGCTAACTGTTGGGCAAGCTGTCAGGCTAACTGCCATGCTAACTGCCAGGCTAACTTTCAGGCTAAGCCTGAGTTTATGCCTAACCAGAGTTCCTGGTGCTGAACGGATGATGGAAACACCTTTGCAGACTCATAACGACGGATCAGCTGTTATGTTGTCTTCAGCTCTAGAAACATGAAATGTCACCAGCTGACGTAAGAGAACCAATAGAATGTACCCGACTGGAACCAATTCACAAAGAACTCTCTTTGGAATTTGAGAGAGAGAGAGAGAGAGAGAGAGAGTTTTGTTAAGTATGGTAGTACAGTAGTATCGTAGTATAATATAGTGGTATAGTAGTATAGTATGTAGTATTGTAGTATAATATAGTGGTATAGTAGTATAGTATGTAGTACAGCAGTATTGTAGTATAATATAGTAGTATAGTATGTAGTACAGTAGTATTGTAGTATAATATAGTGGTATAGTAGTATAGTATGTAGTACAGTAGTATTGTAGTATAATATAGTAGTATAGTATGTAGTACAGTTGTATTGTAGTATAATATAGTGGTATAGTAGTATAGTATGTAGTACAGTAGTATTGTAGTATAATATAGTAGTATAGTATGTAGTACAGTAGTATTGTAGTATAATATAGTGGTATAGTAGTATAGTATGTAGTACAGTAGTATCGTAGTATAATATAGTGGTATAGTAGTATAGTATGTAGTACAGTAGTATTGTAGTATAATATAGTAGTATAGTATGTAGTACAGTAGTATTGTAGTATAATATAGTGGTATCGTAGTATAGTATGTAGTACAGTAGTATTGTAGTATAATATAGTAGTATAGTATGTAGTACAGTAGTATCGTAGTATAATATAGTAGTATAGTATGTAGTACAGTAGTATCGTAGTATAATATAGTAGTATAGTAGTATAGTATGCAGTATTGTAGTATAATATAGTGGTGTAGTATGTAGTACAGTAGTATTGTAGTATAATATAGTGGTATAGTAGTATAGTATGTAGTACAGTAGTATTGTAGTATAATATAGTAGTATAGTATGTAGTACAGTAGTATTGTAGTATAATATAGTGGTATAGTAGTATAGTATGTAGTACAGTAGTATTGTAGTATAATATAGTAGTATAGTATGTAGTACAGTAGTATTGTAGTATAATATAGTAGTATAGTATGTAGTACAGTAGTATTGTAGTATAATATAGTACTATAGTATGTAGTACAGTAGTATTGTAGTATAATATAGTGGTATAGTATGTAGTACAGTAGTATTGTAGTATAATATAGTAGTATAGTAGTATAGTATTGTAGTATAATATAGTAGTATAGTATGTAGTACAGTAGTATTGTAGTATAATATAGTGGTATAGTAGTATAGTATGTAGTATTGTAGTATAATATAGTGGTATAGTAGTATAGTATGTAGTACAGCAGTATTGTAGTATAATATAGTAGTATAGTATGTAGTACAGTAGTATTGTAGTATAATATAGTGGTATAGTAGTATAGTATGTAGTACAGTAGTATTGTAGTATAATATAGTAGTATAGTATGTAGTACAGTTGTATTGTAGTATAATATAGTGGTATAGTAGTATAGTATGTAGTACAGTAGTATTGTAGTATAATATAGTAGTATAGTATGTAGTACAGTAGTATTGTAGTATAATATAGTGGTATAGTAGTATAGTATGTAGTACAGTAGTATCGTAGTATAATATAGTGGTATAGTAGTATAGTATGTAGTACAGTAGTATTGTAGTATAATATAGTAGTATAGTATGTAGTACAGTAGTATTGTAGTATAATATAGTGGTATCGTAGTATAGTATGTAGTACAGTAGTATTGTAGTATAATATAGTAGTATAGTATGTAGTACAGTAGTATCGTAGTATAATATAGTAGTATAGTATGTAGTACAGTAGTATCGTAGTATAATATAGTAGTATAGTAGTATAGTATGCAGTATTGTAGTATAATATAGTGGTGTAGTATGTAGTACAGTAGTATTGTAGTATAATATAGTGGTATAGTAGTATAGTATGTAGTACAGTAGTATTGTAGTATAATATAGTAGTATAGTATGTAGTACAGTAGTATTGTAGTATAATATAGTGGTATAGTAGTATAGTATGTAGTACAGTAGTATTGTAGTATAATATAGTAGTATAGTATGTAGTACAGTAGTATTGTAGTATAATATAGTAGTATAGTATGTAGTACAGTAGTATTGTAGTATAATATAGTACTATAGTATGTAGTACAGTAGTATTGTAGTATAATATAGTGGTATAGTATGTAGTACAGTAGTATTGTAGTATAATATAGTAGTATAGTAGTATAGTATTGTAGTATAATATAGTAGTATAGTATGTAGTACAGTAGTATTGTAGTATAATATAGTAGTATAGTATGTAGTACAGTAGTATTGTAGTATAATATAGTGGTATAGTATGTAGTACAGTAGTATTGTAGTATAATATAGTGGTATAGTATGTAGTACAGTAGTATTGTAGTACAATATAGTGGTATAGTATGTAGTACAGTAGAGAGAGAGAACTGTAATGAACTGCATGAACCAGCTTCTCCACGTCTTCAACATCTTCTCTAAGTTGCTCAAATGACGGAGGAAAGTTTTGTTCGACAAATGAAAGTCTGCGGGGAATAAACAAACGTAATCAGGCTGTAACTTGTGTTTTATTAAATGCCACAGAAAAACAAACATAAAAAAAGCAACAATCACTCATAAATCTGCAGGGTGATGCAGCATAATGTCAATAATATCAATAAACAAAAACAAAAGGAAGTGTTGCACCCTGGGTAACGTTTGGAACCTCATCACTCGCAATGGATCTCTTTCTCACAGATCCATCGCTTGGATCTGTATCTGGTTTCTCCCCAAAGTCCTTCCGGATCAATAAATGCTTTGAACCCCGTTGTGCGGTAATCAGTGGCGCCGCTCCGCCAGGAACTGTAGAACAAACGGTGTGGAGTTACGGGTAAAAGCCGTAAAACTAAACACAATATTCACGTAAGTTGTTACTTTGTATCTTTATATGTCGTTTATTCGTCGTCCAGCTGGTACGTGAAGAGGTTTCAGAACATGTCACGAGATTTATTCATGTTTTAATTCTATAGTCAAGAAGATTTGTGTTTAGCTAGTGGTCGAGCAGTAAAGCACTTTAATTTAAAGTTGTATTATTATTATTATTTAATTATCCTGAACCGTCAAGAGATCAATGGCTTCCACCCCTTTTGGGTTTCTTAAATATGAGCCAAAGATACAAGTTCAAAATTATTTATTATCTATTTCTGCAGATTCAGACAAAAAGTAAACAACGAAAAAACAAAAGTCATTGTAATCTGATCACGTACATCATGATGAATTATTCATTGATTATCTCTAGTTAAAAAAACAATATATTTTATTAAAAAATGAACATTATTTAAAAGCATGATCGACTTGATAAATTATTATTTTGTATTAATTCATATTTATTGAAACAATGACCCTGATATATATCAGGATTTAAAAAATATATATAAAAAAATATCTCACCGATATGGTGATGATGAGTTGTCCACCCATTTCCATTCCCATTCCTTTCCCGTTTCAATAGTTGTGCTCACTGTCTGCAGACCGATCCATGAAGCTTCATCTTCATTCAGCTTCCTGACGAAATCCTAAAAAATTTGCACAATTGAAGCAAAAATGAATTCCTCTGTCGATACGCTATAATTTCTGTGGAAGTAAAATACATGTCAGGTTTTGACCGTCTCTTAAAGCAGAAATGGAAAAGAAATACCAGAAAAAAATGACATATTTTTAGACGGGGACCTCAAACATTTGTGACGTAAATGTACCAGATTCAGCCAAATACCTCATTCTCATTTGCAGATCAAGAAGATGGAAAAAAAAACAATGCATCAAAATAAAAATATTTCTTTATAATGCATTTAATAAAATAATAATACAAATAATAAATGACATATGCATATAAATTAAAAATATTTCTGTATAATGCATTTAATAAAATAAATAAAAACACTAAAAAATAACAACTAATAAAAAATAAAACATATTTCTTTATATTTCATTTAATAAAATAAATAAATAATAACAATAAAAGTAACATATGCTTCAAAATACAAAATGTTTCTTTATAATGCATTTAATAAAATAAATATGAAAAATTAAAATAACATTTGCATCAAAATAACAAAATAAAATTACATTTGGTAATCAAAACTTTGAATTTCTCTAAATTCCTATTAAACATCATGGTTACATATTTCCAACTTCACGAGCACAGCATCGTTCAAACCTTTTCTAAATGAATCAATAAAATAGTAAAAGTAAATAAGTGTTCGGAGCCTCTCATGCGTATTGAAGGAAAGAATAATATAAAGTAAATATGCCAGACGTGTTGCACATGCATGAGCACTCACGTTTTCCTCTCCGTCGTTTATGACCAGCAGGTCTGCTCCTCTGGTCCGACAGTCCTTCCTGCTCTCGGTCCAGCTCTTCATCTCAGTAGATCTGTAGTAGAAGCTGCTTTTATACAGCGTCCACTCTGCATTCAGTCAGAGGTGTTAGCGACAGATTTAATCATGATCATAAATGAATGATCGTTTAATGAAAAATAATCAGTGGAACAAAGTGTAAAACCACCTATCTGCACTTTTTGTATTTTGTATTATTTTTGTATTTTGTATTATGTCCTTAACAAATAGCATTCTGCAAGAAAACAACAAGTTTTTGTTTTTTATTCTAAAAAAAGTGAGAAAACAAATTCCCGTTAAGCCCCAGCAATTTTTCAAAAAAATTCCAAATAGTTTTGCATCCCCTTACTAAATACAGAACATCTCCTCAACCACAAGTGAGACTAGTTTAGAGGTTCATATAGCAGTATATGTGTTACTGGTTTATTGGTTGATGATAGAACACAGGAAAGAAAAAAGTGCAGATTTCGTGAACCGTAGATTTAGGTCCGCTGAGAGCCAAAATACCCTAACTTTGTTCCTGGACCTTGAACGCCTCTGGTTCCACAACAGCACCAATACATACCAAGCAAGGCCGTGTGGAATATGGTTTTTGGCTGGAAACAAATGCAATATGGTTGATATTTTGCTGAGGCTTTGTCTCACAAGGGATTTGACGGTATTGGCAGATTCCGTAGGTCGTAAGCTTTCCAGAAAGGTGTGCCAATCATGTGTGGCATCAAGCTAGGAACATGCAAATTGATATTTCCATAACTTGGGGAGCTCTCTCAAGTCACTTTCGAGTCCTCTCGAGTCATATTTACGGTGTATGTTAATATTTATAGTTGAATTGTGTTATATACATGTCAAATGGACTCATATGCCAGGCTGTGCAGTTTTTCTTTGCTATGTCACATCAGTGGCTCTAGTATGGATTCATGGGAGTACGAGGACTTTGAGAGTGAGGAAGACCTCCTGATGAAGAATTCTGCCCCCAGGTTTGGGGGCGCTGGGGCTCAGGAGGTTTTATTAAGTACCCCGTCTGTGACTTTTCCTAGACGTGTGTTATGTAGCACCACTGTTGTATAAGACAAGCCAACGGGCTTTGAAGCAAATTTTACATGGTGGCCAAACCTATTAATTACAATTTTGGGGTCATCACATGATGCCCTCTGACCCCAAAACACTTTTTTTCATTTACTTACATTATAAACCTGTAACATAATGTCATTTCCAAAAAAATAAGTTGTGCCTCGCAAAGAAAAGCATTTTCAGCCCTCAAAGGGTCAACGGGTTCCTTCTCAACTCGTCTCACCTGCGGCGTTCCCCAGGGTCTGGTTGTGGGCCCCCTGAGGCTGACAGCAGCCTCGGCTCAGGTTGTCGTATTTGTTCTGCAGCTCCTCGTAGTGGATGCTGGACTGGTTGTTGGTAAAAATAACTGGGGAAAAGATGCAAAATTAAAAATGAAACACTGATAGAGTTTTTTTGAGCGATTCAACACATGACACCAAAATGGAAGACGAAGGTCCTCACGGACGATGACTGCAGCTGCCAGCAGGAGGCAGAGTGGAGCCAGGAGCAGGGCGGCGGCTCTCAGGACGTTCCTTTCCACATGTGGAGGACGCTTTGGAGAAGTCGCTCCTGCAGGCAGAGCACACGATGAAGCATGTAGCAACTCGTTTAAATCTCGGTTTAACTTTAAATTATGTTGCACACAAAAATGATAAATAAAGAGACTAGTATACTATACTCTAAATGTAGATTAAATTGAATTGTGTTTCACCAAAAGCGTGAAATCTGATCCAGTATTTACTTTAAATTTACACGTGTGGAGGTTTAACTTTTGAAAAAAGGATGCTTTTGTTTTTTGATGGATTGAACATTGAAGTTGAAGGACAAACTCAAACCAGTTTCATAGTCCGGCTGCAGAATTTAAAGACAGGAAGATTAAATCAAAAGTCTATTTTTCTTAACTGTTCCTTTATTATCTATTATTTTTCCTTTTTGGTCCTTTAAATCGGCCAGCAAGTTTTTAAAGTCGAAAAAAAACGGGCTTAGCCAAATGTGAATGTATGTATTCATTAATTGTATTTTGGGTAAGCAAGCATCACATTGATTAAACTTGGATCAGAGATGAGTTTTTTTAAATTGTGCAACACATTTCTGCTCAAACCTAAATGAACAGTCTTGACGTTAGAATCCTGCAGCCAACGACAGGAAAGAACCCAAGGTGTTCACAGATAAAAAGACTCATAATCTATATATATCTCTAACATATCGGATGTTTATGGCTTCCTCAGCACGAACACTGAGCATCACCGCTCACAGCGAGCCGCTTTACCGCCATGAGATCAGACACCAGGCGCACATTAATAAACCTTAACCTTAATTAAACCGCAGCTGTGAAACTCTGCTGACATTTTAGACTTGGCAGTTTTCTCAAAGGTTATTTGTTATTATTTATGTTGCAGACAAAGTGTGTTTCAGGTTCTGTTCTTCATGTATTAAGAGAATTAATTGAAAAGTCAAGCAACTTCTGTTTACTAATATACATATATATATATATTTACATATGTTATTATATGTATTTATTTATATATTATATATTTACGATTATATTTATATATTTATTATTATATGTATTTATAATGATGTATATTTATATATCATTATATATGTATTTATATATATTTACATATAATTATATGTATTATATTTATTTATATATTTATTATTATATATATTTATATATATTTATAATGATGTATATAAACATATAATTATATATATGTATTATATTTATTTATATATTTATGGATGCAATTTTATTTATACATTGTATTTTTTTCATTTTGCCACTGAAGAAGATTACAGTAGGATACATTTGGGGCAACTGGATTTCCGTATTTCAAAGGTATTCTTCGTCACACATTCAATACGTTCAATTGCACTAAAAAGCAAGGAAGACTAATTATTAGAATAAGAGTAAACATGTTATGTTAAAATAGTATGAAATATCCTTATAATAAATATTCTTGTAGTTTCATCAATATCTCTACAATCATCACACATTCACAACTCCTATTACATATTTACATACAATCTTGTGTCTGCATGAACCATCGTAGGGAGCAGTGGGGTTTCAGTGTCTTGCTCAAGGACACATGAACTATGGGGATCGAACCGGGAACCTCGTGGTTTCAGAAAGCCGCCCCCTTAATACATGATAATAGCTTGTATTGTATTGTTGAGTACCTCGTTCCAGCGGCGCCCCGCGGCGCCCCGCGAACACATCCACGCTGTCGTAGATGTCCACCAGCCGCTCCTCCCGCTGGCCGCCGTCCTCCCCGTTGCAGAACCTCACGTCCATCGCCCAGCTGGCGTCTTCGTAGACGTTGGCCGACATGCTGACTCTGAGCCGCTCCGTTGGCCTCAGCTAAATGAGAGAGAGAGAGAGAGAGAGAGAGAGAGAGAGAGAGAGAGGGAGAGAGAGAGAGAGAGAGAGACTCTCGATGACAGATCAAAAAATATAAGACCTATCAAAACATTCTGAACTATAATCTTCAGTAATACTTGAAGGCTTTGTCCACAGTATAGTTGAAACCGTGCCTGTAGCTGAAAGTATGCAGAACTTGTAAGCTTTCAAAGTTGAAGAGGATTTGGAGATTTTCTCCATAGGCTCGCATTAAAAAGTCATGAAAACGTAATAATTCAAAATGTTTGAAATATGAAAAGTCATAGCACCCCTCTCCTAAAGGAGCTGAATATTTTAATAGCTGAACGGTTTCTGTAGCTGAAAATATGAAGGAAAAGAAGTTGTTCAAAATACATACGGAAGAATAAAGATTAGAAGAACAATAGATGGACTGTTGAAGCATTCCAACTATTTAAAGACGGCAGGATCCAATGAGGGAATACTACTATACTACTGTACTATACTACTGTACTATACTACTAGAGTATACTACTACACTATACTATACTACTACTATACTACTGTACTATACTACTAGAGTATACTACTACACTATACTATACTACTACTATACTACTGTACTATACTACTAGAGTATACTACTACACTGTACTATACTACTACTATACTACTGTACTATACTACTAGAGTATACTACTACACTGTACTATACTACTACTATACTACTGTACTATACTACTAGAGTATACTACTACACTATACTATACTACTACTATACTACTGTACTATACTACTAGAGTATACTACTACACTATACTATACTACTACTATACTACTGTACTATACTACTAGAGTATACTACTACACTATACTATACTACTACTATACTACTGTACTATACTACTAGAGTATACTACTACACTGTACTATACTACTACTATACTACTGTACTATACTACTAGAGTATACTACTACACTGTACTATACTACTACTATACTACTGTACTATACTACTAGAGTATACTACTACACTATACTATACTACTACTATACTACTGTACTATACTACTAGAGTATACTACTACACTGTACTATACTACTACTATACTCTCGCTGGGCCTCACAGATTGGTTGAAAGCTTCTGTGTGACGACATGTTGGGGTGAGCCAATCAGCAGGCTGCCTTCAGGAGGCGTTAAACAGGTTCAACACACTCTCCCTCCGTCTGCAGGGGCTGACCGGTCCAGTCGGGGATTCAGGTGGACCGGGACCTCAGGGCCCCCAAGGCCTGCAGGGACACAGCGGACGCTCCATCATCGGACCCCCGGTGAGACCCACACACACACACACACACACACACACACACACACACACAGACACACACACACACACACACACACACACACATACACAAACACACAGTTCTCAGGCTCGGCTCTCTCCATTTATTTCTTCTTTTTATTTAGAAAAATATTTTACATGTTTACTATTCATATTGTCACTTATAGTCTGCAATTCATATATTCTAAATATGTGAAAAACACTATAAATACTGCAGAAGTTTATTTATATAAATATATATATATATATTTATACATATATATATCATTATATATATGTGTGTATCTTTATATACATATATATATATATATAATTATATATATAATTATATATACATATATATATGTATATATGTAATTACATATATATGTATATATATAAAATTATATATATACATATATAGTTAGATATAACTATATATATACATATTCATTGATATAGGATATATAATAATATTAATATTGATATAAATATATCTGTATATACCTGACTGTATACATATATATATATATATATATATATATATATATATATATATATATATATATATATATATATATATATATATATATATATATATATATGTATACAGTCAGGAAAAATCAAATGTATTATTTATACTTTAGGGAGGCCAAGGAGAGCAAGGACAGAAAGGTGAAGCTGGACAACAAGGAGCTCAGGTAAGAAAACAAAAACAACAACAACACACTCATTTTACCTGAAAGGCATGTTGGTCACATTGTTTTATTAAAGTTACATTTCCAGCTCTTTTTCATTATGAATCTTCAGTCTTCGGGTCGATGGCGTTTGGTATTTGGTGTTTTGATGAGTAGATTAAAATGGAGCGTTGGGCTGTTCAGAAGAGGAAGTCATGACGCACTAAACTACAACTGATACCACCTTCTGGGAGGAAAGAGTTTTGAATAATGGTTCCATTTGCAAAAGATTGATTTCTCTTGTTCAAGTCTCGTTCTTTTCCCCGAGTTTGTGACACGGCAGCTGGATTTAATGTGTATATATGTATATGTATTTTTGTTTTGTTTTATAAATTGACCTGCAGTGACCCCTGCTCTCCTCTCGGTGTGTTTTCAGGGAATAGCTGGCAGACCTGGAGCTCCAGGCAGAGAAGGACCTGCAGGATCCAGAGTGAGTCCCGTCCCACTTCACTGCTGTCCGTGTGCTAAAACTGTTTCTGTCACGCCCCACTTTGACTTTGGAGGAAGAACAATGTCCGCGCCCCACCGCCCCAACAAAATTGTAACAAAATGGTCCAACTTTTTGTGACTCCTCCGTTTGTGCTTTTTCAAATAATAGAATAAATAAAATTGAAATCACAATGTGAGAACAATGCAAATAAAGTTCTATCTGTGCAAAGAAAAACAATTAATATTTGGCAAAAAAAGTACCTATTGTGGCTGCAAATAACCTGTGTTGCACTAAATATATTTTCAAGATAATAACAATAACATTGAACCTGTGCAAAGCAAAATGAGGTCAATGTGTGAGCATCACGTTGTATCAGCATTAGTGACTGCAGTGAGCTGCTTTCCTCTACACATATTTTTAATAAAGGATTATTTAAAAAAACAAAAAACAAAAAAAAAATCGGGTGATTTTTTTTTTTTTTTAAAGAATCTGCATCCCCACCTGTAGTACCTCCGCGCCCCACTAGAGGGTCGCGCCCCACACTTTGAGAACCACTGCATTACTGTCAGTGTGCTCAATGGGGGGTCCCGGGGTCTAAAGGGGTCTGAAAGAGGAAGAAGAAAGCCTCAATTGCTAAATTTCGGGGGGATGCAATGTATTTTAAAGACGTAGCCATGTTCACTATAAAAACTGTTAATACCAACAGTGATACCTCTAAACTGCAGTTACTGTAACACAGAACACACAGAGCACACAGATCATGTACTACTACTACGACCCCTCTTGTATCTACTACTGCAGTAAAGGTAGTTCCTAATACTACTAACTATATTCTTACCACATAGACTACTTCTCCCACCGATGATTGTAGTTTTCGGTTCACTCATTTAGAAAAGACTTCAACTTTTAAAGAGACGAGCGATGAAAACCCCAGAGGAGTGTCTTCCTCGTACTTTGTGTTTTATTTTGTGTGTTTGTCGTCTCCTCCACAGGGACTGGTGGGCAAAGACGGGCCTCCGGGGAGGCCGGGGCCCTCGGGAACCATGGTAAGTGCCTGAAGGTCGATTTTAATTGGAGCCTGTCGGAGATAATTATGCAGCTTTTTGGAGGTTTATATTATTTATTTTTTCAGCTCGAGATGCTTAAAGTTGAGCAGTAAACACAAGAAGAAGAACGTTGTTTTAACAACACACTGATCCAGTTGTGAATTCCTGTAAATCTCCTTAAAAGTGACGTTTTGGGAAGTGGGAAGTGCCGAAGTTCTTGTTTTAAATTCGTGGGGAAAAGACCTCCGACACAATAAATGTATTTACATATTTTAGCGTCTTTATTTAAAGACCTCCGACACAATAAATGTATTTACATATTTTAGCGTCTTTATTTAAAGTGGCCAATTAAAAGTCGACTCTAAATTGTGATTCTGTGTCTCTGCAGGGGACGCCAGGAGCCCCGGGGGCCCCCGGTAACACGGGGTCTTCAGGGAAACAGGGAGAACTGGGACCGCCGGTGAGTCTGACACACACACACACACAAACACACACATGCACATGCACACACACACACACACACACACACACACACACACACACACACACACACCACCTGAGTGACTAAAGAGCTTCACAAACAGAAACGAGATTTCTGCAAAAACAACAAAAGCAAAAGGAAGTCAGACAGGAAGTTGGCAGGATGAACTACTTCCTGTCCGGTCTGAAGGACCACGAGTCTGTCGGTAGGTCGACGTGATCTCAGTTTCCAAGTTCGTACTTCAACTCCAGAGTTTTGGGACGGATTAAACATTTGATGCGTGAGGATTTTCTCCTCCAGAACGCAGTGAAATGGTTTAATTAAATGGATCCTTAAGGAAGAGAAAGCGCTGATGGGGAATGTTTAACACGTTCCACCATCCTAAACGCTTATCCTATTCAGGGTCGGGGGCGCTGGAGCCGATCCCAGCTGACCTTTGGGTGAAGGCATCCCCGAACTAAAAAGGGTGTATCTCTGCAACCACTAGGGCTATTTGAATAATGTTGGTGTTATAATAAAAGGTACACATGTGAGATGTTGTTCAGATGTGCAAATATCAGTCTATATGTTACTGGTTACGAGTAAATGAAGATGACACACAGAAAAAATGTAAAGGTTTCAGGTCCGCCTAGTATGATTATTTCTTTGAAATGATGCAGCTGTAAGGTCCAACTCTAACCCAAATCATAGCTCAATATGTGAACATTCTCTAACCCAAATCATTGCTCAATATGTGAACATTCTCTAACCCAAATCATAGCTCAATATGTGAACATTCTCTAACCCAAATCATAGCTCAATATGTGAACATTCTCTAACCCAAATCAGAGCTCAATATGTGAACATTCTCTAACCCAAATCAGAGCTCAATATGTGAACATTCTCTAACCCAAATCATAACACAATATGTGAACATTCACTAACCCAAATCGTAGCTCAATATGTGAACATTCTCTAACCCAAATCAGAGCTCAATATGTGAACATTCTCTAACCCAAATCATAGCTCAATATGTGAACATTCACTAACCCAAATCATAGCTCAATATGTGAACATTCACTAACCCAAATCATAGCTCAATATGTGAACATTCTCCATATTACTTATGGTGTTCAATGCATCCAAAACTTTTTTTCAACAGTTTTGGGCTTCTTTTCATAAAACAAGCTATGATTTACAGTTTTATATAACAATCGCTCAGTCTTCCCCCCGATGGGTTTTTAAAAGGTGAATAAATATTACCAAACAGCAAAAAAAAACAGCTAAAATCTCACAAATTGAGCCGATGAGTGAGAACCAAAAAGCAGCCGCCGCCGCGCCCCTAAACATGAATAAAACTCGCCTCCAGATTGGTTACGAGAGCCTCGGTTCTGGCTGTTCGCTGCACACAAAAACCCGAACCAGGAAGTGTGACGGGCGCGGAGCCACACATTGGACATTTGCACTTCGCGGGAAAAGAACAACAGAAGAGGTCACACTCGTGGGAGAGCGGCAGTAACGATGTGTTTCTCATCAAGTCGTATTGTTTAAATGTGAGTTTGCTCCGAGAGTTAAAGGACAGACGCTTCAGTGGGAGGCGAAAAACAAACCGCTGACAAATTACTGCTGAAAAGAATAAATGTTGTGAAGCCTGTAATTACCGCCTGGTGGGCGACCGCAACGAGCTTCACTAATCACCACTTGTGTCAATTGCAGGTCTTGATGTGAACTTATCGGAAGGAAAATAACAGTTCAGGTTTTGAAGAAAAACTAAGTTTATTTTAAAAACATATATATAAAGACTCAAATGCAGCGTTAAAGAAAAGTTTGTTAAAATGAGTCTGTTTTCATTGGTTTTACCATCTGTTGTGTTTGTCAAAGTCTCCGCTGAAGGTCGACATTGAATGTGTCGTCGTCTTATACTTCTTATACTTTATGTACAAAGTACCTTTCACTGAGGTCAAATCCAGACTTTAGTGTTTATTTTCATTCTTTTAGCAGGTTTGTCATTGTTTTAAATGCACGAGGTTACGTCTGCTGAGCGTTACTCTGGGAGAATTATGATTTATATTTTGATTTGTTGAGAGGCTTTATGTGTCTTAGATGGTTTGTTAGTTTTAACAATACAGACATGTGGAAGCCCCGAGAGGAAAGTGATATAAAAATGTATTTTTTTCTACTGTGTTTATGACTTAAGAACAGATCAACTGAATGTTTTGTTTTTCCTTTCTACATTCCTTATATTTATTGTTTGTGTTTTCATGCTCATTTTGGCCACAAGAGGTTAAACCTTGTGTTCTTAATAGGAAAGGAAGGACAGATTAGTAATATTAGTAATATTACAAAACTTGCAAAGACACAATATAAGTACCTTGTGTTTCGAGTGCCTGATGAATAAAAAAAAAGAAAACACGGATGCCTTTTAATCGTGTTTAGAACACAAGATAGTGGCGCGCTTCAGCCTCTTGTGGCCGAAACGAGTATTACAACAACAAACCAAAGAATCCAAATGTTCTTTACCAGGCTGTGTTCTACCTCTCAGTGGTTCTCTCTCTGTTGCAGGGTCTTCCCGGAGGCAAAGGAGAGAGAGGTGAACGGGTAAGTAACGATGGAAATGGCGTGGTGGGATGATGAGTCCTTCTCAACGGAGCAGAAAGAGGTTCTGAGATGTGAGAACTGGAAGAAAAACAACTTCCTCTTTTCAAGGTTTATTCAGGTGAAATGTGACGTTTAGAGGCGGCACGATAAAGTCAATGGAAAGACAAACACGTAGCCAAACTGAGAAGAGAGTCCACTTGAGTTTAAAATGTCAGGAAACAAGTTATACTTGACTTTGACTTGCTGTGCTGTTGCAGCCGCCATGTTGTCTCTTCCCATGATGCATTGGAGTAAGTCCGTCTTACATCAGTCCCTTTGCTTTAAAGAGCTTCATGCAACAGGTAGAGTTAAGTGTAAAGTCTGACTCGTATTTAAGACAAAGACCAGGTCTAGTCTTCTGCAACCAAACACAATACATGAAAATAATGATTTAAGAAATATATATATATGCAAACAAACACATAGTGTGTACAGTACGTACATGTCTACGTCAGAAAGGACACCAGGACCTTTGACTCTAGTTCAAGTCTCCTAACACGACGTGAAGCAGCTGCTCGTGTGTCTGCAGGGTGACCTCCAGTCCACGGCCTCCGTCCAGGACATCGCCCGGCAGGTCTGTGAGCAGCTCATCCAGAGTGAGTCCAAACCGCCTGTGTGTGTAGCTTCAGGCGCCGAGGCCCAGTTCAGGGTAACGGTTAGAACCCGGTTCAGGGTAGCGGTTAGAACCCGGTTCAGGCGCCGAGGCCTGATTCAGAGTTAGGGTTAGAACCCGGTTCAGGGTAACGGTTAGAATTCGGTTCTGTGACTGTATATGAAGTCCATCTGTGTCTCTTTGTGGTTGTTTAGATCTCTTTGTAGTCATTGTTGTCTCTTTGTAATAATAATAATAATAGAATAGGATTTATATAGCGCCTTTCATGAAACCCAAGGACGCTTAACAAAGACATACATAAACATAACAAATGCAACAGTAGCTAGAGGACATAGGCTTTGGTGAAGAGGTGAGTTTTGAGGAGTTTTTTGAAGGTGTCCAGAGATGTGTGTTGCGGAGCTCTATGGGGAGAGAGTTCCAAAGTGTGGGGGCTGTCACACTGAAGGCTCTGTCCCCAAAAGTTCGCATTTTTGTGTGAGGGATGGAGAGCTGTAGTTGTTTTGTGTCTCTTTGTGGTTGTTTTGTGTCTCTTTATAGTTCTTTTGTGTCTCTTTGTAGTTGGTTTGTGTCTCTATAAAGTTGTTTTGTGTCTCTTTTTGGTAGTTTTGTGTCTCTTTTTGGTAGTTTTGTATCTCTTTGTAGTTTTGTGTTTTTTTTTAGTAGTTTTGTGTCTCTTTGTAGTTGTTTTGTGACTCTATGTAGTTGTTTTGTCTCTCTATGTAGTTGTTTTGTGTCTCTTTGTAGTTGGTTTGTGTCTCTATGAAGTTGTTTTGTGTCTCTTTTTGGTAGTTTTGTATCTCTTTGTAGTTTTGTGTTTTTTTTTAGTAGTTTTGTGTCTCTTTGTAGTTGTTTTGTGTCTCTTTGTAGTCATTTTGTGTCTCTTTGTAGTTGTTTTGTGTCTCTTTTTTAGGTATTTTTGTATCTCTTTGTAGTTGTTTTGTGTCTCTTTGTAGTTGTTTTGCTCGTTTTCAGTTGTTGTGAGTCTATTTGCAGCTGCTTTGCGTCTCTTTGTAGTTGAGTCAGTAACAAACTTTAGAGGTTAATGACATCATAATCCTGAATATCTCATCCTGTTTGTCTCTTTTCCGTCTCCAGGCCACATGGCGCGCTACAACTCCATCCTGAACCACGTGCCCAGTCCACCGGTGTCCATCCGCACTGTGCCGGGACCCCCCGGTGAGCCCGGCAGACAGGGGACCCCGGGGCCCCAGGGAGAACAGGGTCCCTCAGGGAGACCCGGCTTCCCGGGACAGAACGCACAGAACGGGCAGCCCGGAGAGAGAGGTAAAGAGGAGGGTCGGTGGCCTGAGAACCACCGCAGTCTGAGGCTCAGATGTTGGCTCTGAGGGGCCGATGGCCGTCTCGAAGAAAAAGGCGCTTTTATTTCTGAGCACTTGTGATAAATGTGGGAGGAGCTTGTATTGGCCGTGTTTGTTGATCCTGAACTTTATATATATTGTGCGTGTGTGTGTGTGTGTGTGTGTGTGTGTGTGTGTGTGTGTGCGTGTGTGTTTGTCCGTCCAGGTCAATCAGGAGAGAAGGGCGATAAAGGATCTCAAGGTGTTGGAGTCCAAGGCCCTCGAGGACCTCCAGGACCCCCAGGTACATTACACTCAGGGATATTCACCACAAGCTCCGGATCCCCCAGATCGTTCCTACTAACTCCTCTTCCTCCTCCTCCTCCTCCTCTTCCTCCTCCTTCTCCTCCTCCTCCTCATTCTCCTCCTCCTCCTCTTCTTTCCTCCTCCTCTTCTTTCCTCCTCCTCCTCCTCTCCTCCTCCTTCTCCTCCTCCTCCTCCTCTCCTCCTCTCCTCCCAGGTGCCCAGGGTCAGGGTAGACCTGGCAGTCAGGGTTCTTCGGGTCGACCCGGTAACCCCGGTTCTCCCGGTCGGACCGGTGTCCCCGGACCCGTGGGCTCTGCCGGGCCTCCGGGTTACTGCGACCAGAACTCCTGCGTGGGCTACAATGTGGGAGGTACGTAGCATTATGCTAATATAGCAGTTACAAGACTGGAGGTTATTAATAATAACAGTCTCTGCTATATTCTAGTCAGAAAACTAAAGTAATTACACCAATGAGCACCAACGCTGTTATTAGAGCAACAGATGAAAGTAATTTAATAAACAAAAATCACAAATTACACACTTAGTCTTCATGCCTCGCTTCTACCGTCTGTAATTATGAATTATGACACATAGCAAGTTAATTATAGAAAATATCCCCACCAGCTTGTTTAAAATATGTCAACGATTTGAGCATGAAAAGGCTTCTTTTTTGAATTTTTACGGGCTGCATGAAGTCACACGTGAGGTCACACACACGTGAGGTCACACACACGTGAGGTCACACACACGTGATGTCACACACACGTGAGGTCACACACACGTGAGGTCACACACACGTGAGGTCACACGTGAGGTCACACACACGTGAGGTCACACACACGTGATGTCACACACACGTGATGTCACACACACGTGATGTCACACACACGTGATGTCACACACACGTGAGGTCACACACACGTGATGTCACACTTGATGTCACACGTGATGTCACACACACGTGATGTCACACACACGTGATGTCACACACACGTGAGGTCACACGTGATGTCACACGTGATGTCACACACACGTGAGGTCACACGTGATGTCACACACACGTGATGTCACACACACGTGAGGTCACACGTGATGTCACACACACGTGATGTCACACACACGTGATGTCACACACACGTGATGTCACACACATGTGAGGTCACACACACGTGATGTCACACACATGTGAGGTCACGCATGATGTCACACACACGTGAGGTCACACGTGATGTCACACACAGGTGATGTCACACGTGAGGTCACACGTGATGTCACACGTGAGGTCACGCATGATGTCACACGTCTCACGCTTCGTGTATTTTCGGGGTGAGAGTGAAAGTCGGGATGCAGAACTCTGCTCTTGTGTTCATGTCTGAAACACACGAGGAATTAAATGCAGTTCTACGTTTGTTCAATTTAAAAATGTAAAAGTTCCTTAAAGGGTCTCTTCACCCAAATCATCAGACAGATAAAGCCGTAAACATTTCTGAGAACCCCAAAAAAACAGAAGGATATAATATTTTTGTTTCAGTTGGTCTCAAATCTTCAGAAAATACAATAAAACAATCCAAAGTGGGACAAAGTGTTTATTGGTATTTGGGTGAACCGGCCCTTTAAGCTGCAGACGTCAAACAAAAGGAACTACTTTGTGACCGAATCACTGCCTGAGTTCTGCAGCTTCACTTCCTGACTCGTCTGTTCAATCCCTCAACGTGAAGATGCTGATGGAGGGTTTTCTTATTCATATAAATGTCACGTTTAAATACCAAAGAGCCGCTTTTGTATCTGCGACGGGTTCCTTTGCTCTCCGTGTCCAGAACCCGGAGAAGACGCAGAACTCTGGTCCAGAACACGCAGCAGCAGATTTGAGTTTTTAGCCCGTGTGCCTCACCTTTCTAAAGGTCCTCTGAAGTCTTTAGAGCAAAGGCATGACTCTTCAAAAAAGCTGCTTTATCTGGAAATAGCAGTAAAATTCAACAGGAATTCACTTTTATCTCAATTTACAGATAAAATGTTGTAAAATGAGTCCCAATGTTTTTTTGGGAGCTTTTTAAAAAGTGATTTCCCCCGATTTTTGTAAACTTGGAGTAGAGCGCAACAATGTCTAAATAAACGCCATTAAAGTATACATTATTATTTTCCACTTTGACTTGAGTAATCATAACTACTAAATATTAATTTATCTTCAGAATGTAAACCCTCTATATATGTGTTGGTTTACTTAATGCTACTGATAACTTTTTATGCGAAAAAAAACCCACAAAAATATACTATACTATCTTATTATTGTTTGACTCCATAATACAGCAGTGATGCCCCTAGTGGACGCCAGCAGAATGACCCGTACTTATAACACAGGGCAAACATGAGAACAGGACTAAATCTGGTGGGAAATTGTGTAATTCTGAATCCAGATCAAAAGCCTGATTATAATAGAATGATTGATTTTACGCCGTAATGGATCAATTATTGTGGGTTTAATGAGTTTAATGGGTTTAAATGGGTTTAAATGGGGACATTTAATTAAGGGTCTGAGTGATGCATGAAATTATAGGAACTTTCAAAATGAGACATAAAGACTCGTAAACCTCCCAAAATGTCATTAACACAAACAAAATGCCCCAAATGTCCCCGGTGAAGCACAAGGGTTAAACAGCGCAACTATATTGATATATATATATTTATATATATATATTGAACTTTATGATCAATTCTGATGGTTCTATACCTAAATAAAACCCAGCATGAGTCATCTTCACCTGTCGAATGCATGATCGTGTTCACCCTGAATGTGCGTTGAGGTTAAAGGTGTGTGTGTGAGTGTGTGTGTGTGTGTGTGTGTGTGTGTGTGTGTGTGTGTGTGTGTTTGTCATCGCCTCGTTTTCATAATTTACATCCTCTGTACCCTCAGCTTCATATTTCAGGGACAACTGAGCCGCTTGCACAAACTCTGAGGTGTTTAGCTTTATCTGCTGCAGAGGCTGTGATGTCACTGCGTCAGCTGACCTGCTTCCACTCTGACTCATGTCACGTGACTCATGTCACATGACTCATGACACATGATGTCATATACAGGACCAAGTAATTAAACAAATGCTTATTTATTTTAAAGGCCGTTCTCATATCAACGTTGACACTATCATGCAGTCAGTTCTTTATTTTTTTAAAGATAAACCACAATATTAAATAAACCACTTGTCTTACTGTATATTTTCTTAATTTCAAAAAAAACGTCTAGATTATGATCATCCGAAGTCTCTATTCTAAACCACATGCCTCACTGACTCAATAAGAAAACCTCTTAATAAGGTCCAAAACAATAATCTGCACGACAACGTAATAGAAATGTTGCACGTTGTTTTAACCTCGCATATCTAGATACCTTTAACTTTAAAGATACTACTTGAAAACGTTTAATTGTGACAATTTGAATGTGAATTAATTCCATAAACAGTGTATTATGGCCATTTAAAAGTAAAGACATACATAATTACACAGCCTGGACAGAGGGTGATATTCCCAGAGAAATACATTTTTCAAGGAGCCACGTCGCCACGTTCATTGGGTCCTCGGAAGAATCCTAAATATTGTGTTTCTGAACGTCCTCTCTGAGGGAGAAGGTCCTGGAAGATAAATAAACCTGTTTTCTTCCTTGTTATTTTATGAAAGTAAATAAATACTTTAAACTAATGTATTTTGCACTTGGCGGCTCACGGTGTGGTGCGATGAGGATGATCCAAAGTGAAGCGACGTGGTTCCTTGATTTAAAAAAAAAACAGTTTTTCATTTTCTTTTCAGAATTTCCTCCTTATTCCCTTCCTCCGGCTACGTAATTTGTATATATTTTTTCTCTACAATGGCTCCAATACATAATTAATAAATAACAATTCATGAATTGCCTGGTGAAACTAAGAGACATTTACACAAATGAATCTCTTAATAAATAACCTTTTTGTTTATTTAATTTAGTTTGCGGTTGTGAATCCTAAATTCATTTTTCCCTCTAACTCTGCTTTATGTCCGTAACTCTTGTGACCGTGACTCGGTAACTCTTGTGACCGTGACTCGGTAACTCTTGTGACCCTGACTCGGTAACTCTTGTGACCGTGACTCTGTAACTCTTGTGACCGTGACTCGGTAACTCTTGTAACCGTGACTCGGTAACTCTTGTGACCGTGACTCGGTAACTCTTGTAACCGTGACTCGGTAACTCTTGTGACCGTGACTCGGTAACTCTTGTGACCGTGACTCGGTAACTCTTGTAACCGTGACTCGGTAACTCTTGTGACCGTGACTCGGTAACTCTTGTGACCGTGACTCGGTAACTCTTGTAACCGTGACTCGGTAACTCTTGTGACCGTGACTCGGTAACTCTCGTGACCCTGACTCGGTAACTCTTGTGACCCTGACTCGGTAACTCTTGTGACAGTGACTCGGTAACTCTTGTAACCGTGACTCGGTAACTCTTGTAACCGTGACTCGGTAACTCTTGTAACCCTGACTCGGTAACTCTTGTAACCGTGACTCGGTAACTCTTGTAACCGTGGCTCGGTAACTCTTGTAACCGTGACTCGGTAACTCTTGTGACCGTGACTCGGTAACTCTTGTGACCCTGACTCGGTAACTCTTGTGACCCTGACTCGGGTAACTCTTGTAACCGTGACTCGGTAACTCTTGTGACCGTGACTCGGTAACTCTTGTGACCCTGACTCGGTAACTCTTGTGACCCTGACTCGGTAACTCTTGTGACCGTGACTCGGTAACTCTTGTGACCGTGACTCGGTAACTCTTGTGACCGTGACTCGGTAACTCTTGTGACCGTGACTCGGTAACTCTTGTGACCGTGACTTGGTAACTCTTGTGACCGTGACTCGGTAACTCTTGTAACCGTGACTCGGTAACTCTTGTGACCGTGACTCGGTAACTCTTGTGACCCTGACTCGGTAACTCTTGTAACCGTGACTCGGTAACTCTTGTAACCGTGGCTCGGTAACTCTTGTAACCGTGACTCGGTAACTCTTGTGACCCTGACTCGGTAACTCTTGTGACCCTGACTCGGTAACTCTTGTAACCGTGACTCGGTAACTCTTGTGACCCTGACTCGGTAACTCTTGTGACCGTGACTCGGTAACTCTTGTAACCGTGACTCGGTAACTCTTGTGACCCTGACTCGGTAACTCTTGTGACCGTGACTCGGTAACTCTTGTAACCGTGACTCGGTAACTCTTGTGACCCTGACTCGGTAACTCTTGTGACCGTGACTCGGTAACTCTTGTGACCGTGACTCGGTAACTCTTGTGACCCTGACTCGGTAACTCTTGTGACCCTGACTCGGTAACTCTTGTGACCGTGACTCGGTAACTCTTGTAACCCTGACTCGGTAACTCTTGTGACCGTGACTCGGTAACTCTTGTCTCCTTGTCTGTGTCTCTCGCTCACTCCCCCTCATCCCGCTCTTCTTCCTGTCTCACTAACCCAATCAAACCAATTTAATAAACGCCGCTTCCTGTGGTGGTGGCGGGGGTCGGCCATCTTTGTTTTTTGGGCTCCCACTGACTTCCTGCCTGTCTGGCTGGCGCTGGCTGCCTCGCTGCCCGGTTTGTTTGGCAACGCAGAGGGTGAGGATGACACTGACCGCGGCGCTGTCCCCGCAGTCCAACTGCCGCCCAACGTCTTCCAGAACTACGGCGAGGCCGAGGAGGACGACCCGTACCGCTACTACGAGCCCAACTACCCGGCGCCGCGGCCCGTGGCGCCCGACGACCCGGCGCTCCAGGGCGACGACGCCGGCGCCGACATCGACCTCAGCTCACCCGGCGCCCATCGCATTTCCCGAAGCCCGGAGGGAGAGGAAGCGGGAGTCGAGCCGAAGAGGAGGCTAAAGAGAGGGGCGAAGGCGCCGCCTGGACTAAGTGAATAAGAGGAGGGCGATCGGAGGCCGCTCAGAACGCCGCTCGAGGCTTCTGATTGGCCGGTTTGGAGTTACGGACTAATCAACAAGTGCCTGATGTAGAGGATTTCTTATGGACCTTGTAGAGGGGACGGGGTGGGGGTTATCGGGGCGGGACTATTTGAACTCATCTGTGCTTTTTGAATGAACTTCAAGAAAAACGGATTTGATTTGTTTTCGTCTCAGTGAGTCGTCTCAAAAAACGGAGTCGGCTTCACGTGGTTTTATATTCCGACGTCTCTCCGTGAGCCGGTTTGTGTCATCGAGGTTTGATCGGAGAAGAGAAGCCGGTTCCGGTTTTGTTCTTCGGCTTTCGGGTTCTGCTGTTTGTCTTTTACCCGGTTGGTTAAAGTGCCTCCTGATCCTCCTGCTGGAAGATGATGAAAGAAACGTCAAGAAATGCAAACGCTGCAACCCCCGAGCATTTATACACAGAGACGTGTGCACGTCGCCACTCTTTATGTCTTTATATATATACATATATATATTTACTTTTACTTTAAGTTGTATGACTGCAGAGCTAACATCAAGACAAATAATAAAAAAAGGTTCAACAAATGTTTTTTTATCTATCTGTCAGGGAGACGATAAAGAAATATTCATTTTAAAATAAAAAGAGATTTCTTTTTGTACGAGATTTAGCGGCTAGCTGCACATTTATACACTAATAAATGAACACTAATCTGATAAGCGTTTAAATTCCAAACACGACACATAAAATGAATATTTGTTTTTGTTTACTAAATACTGAATTATAAACTTTACAACCGAGGTGATGTCGCCTCACTGTAAATATAAAGATTATGTTCTTGCTCCGTAAACAAGCAAAATCTGCGAACAGAAACTGCGATTTTATGCAGACGATTCAGCGGAAAACATCCAAAAAATTTTGATCAAACCAGAGTGCAACTGAAATATTTCTAGTCTAAAGCTGGGTCTTCATTATGAATTATTTAATCAATGTGTTTACTTCACCTCCGTGTGTTTCTTTTAAAGGCTCCGAAACTCTTTAATTAACTTCTTCACTACAAAAAATTACTAAAACGTTTATTTATGTCAAGTTCTGCATGTTTTTGTTTATCCATTTTTCATGTGATGTGATGTGATGTTTTTTTATTAATCTCATAGAGCCACAGACACATTTTACTGTCACGTATAAGGATTTCATCATTTTATTATTGTTGTTATTGTTACAGTATTAAGCTCAGACTGACGTTGCTCTGCATTTAAGAAGGTTGATGAAAATAAATATGTTGTAAAAACAATAACAGCTGATGTAGAACGGAAGTTATTATATTTCATATAAATGTATTTCTGGATCCTGCCGCGTTGTCGATGGAAAGACGATTAAACGGAGATTAGGAGGGAAAAATGTTCTTTATACTTATTTTTGGTTCTGTCTTTTGATTGATCTTCCTCCATTTGTAACACTTATTTTAACGTCATCTTTTCCATTTGACACATTGTAATGCAGAAACTGGACACTGATCGGACAATATGGAAGCCCATCTCCGCCGGTAAAATAAATAAATTAAATGAAAATGTAGCTGTGATAATAAAATCATCACCATGGTAAATCGTAATTCTGAGATAGAAAGTCGAAATTATGAATAATTATAACGTTGTTGTTTTTTACACCAGCGGCACTGAAGCGCATGCGCACTTACTTTCTCATAATTTAAACTTTCTATCTCATCATTTTGACTTTATCACAGCTACATTTTCATCTTATGTTTTTCTTTTACTGGAATGCTTCCATACTTTTCATTACTTTCATATCAAGATTCCAGCTGTTTAGAAATATGTGTGCTTATTTCATGCACATTTTTAAGTTTTCCAGAGATCTTAGGAAATCTTTGACCTTCAGGGTCAAAACAACAACTGGATAATTCAAGGAAGTATTTTCTTTTTTACTTGTTTTTTTCTCAAAACAATAAAACTCAAATACAACCGTCGTCGTTGTTGTGTGTTTGGCGTTAAACTGTTTGGCGCCGTTTAGCAGGTGAAGCGACGCAAAATGAACCTGAAGCCAAGCGGGACGATGACCGCTGGAGCCTCGGTGGAGCTGCAGGAAGGTGACTGGGAACCAGCAGCTGCAGGAAGCTGACTGGGAACCAGCAGCAGCAGGAAGGTGACTGGGAACCAGCAGCAGCAGGAAGGTGACTGGGAACCAGCAGGAAGGTGACTGGGAACCAGCAGCAGCAGGAAGCTGACTGGGAACCAGCAGCTGCAGGAAGGTGACTGGGAACCAGCAGCTGCAGGAAGGTGACTGGGAACCAGCAGCAGCAGGAAGCTGACTGGGAACCAGCAGCTGCAGGAAGCTGACTGGGAACCAGCAGCTGCAGGAAGCTGACAGGGAACCAGCAGCTGCAGAAAGGTGACTGGGAACCAGCAGCTGCAGGAAGGTGACTGGGAACCAGCAGCTGCAGGAAGCTGACTGGGAACCAGCAGCAGCAGGAAGCGTCTGCGAGGACCTTCCCGCTGTAACCCCTTTGGTCCTCTTTCTCCGATTAAAAATCAGCTTTGAGTTTATTCAACAACCGCTGACCGTATAAGAGTAGACACAGTCATTGGGATTTCACCCATTGCTTTTGACCGTCGCCATCTTAGTTTTTGAACATTGGCATCTTGGTTTTAGACATTTGCCAACTTGGTTGTTGTCTGTTGCTATCTTGGTTTTTTAACATCGCCATCTTGGTTTTTTAACATCGCCATCTTGGTTTTTGGACATCGCCATCTTGGTTTTTGATATTTACCAATTTGTTTGTCGTCTGACGTCATCTTAGTTTTTGAACATCGGCATCTTGGTTTTTGAACAACGGCATCTTGGTTTTTGAACATCGCCATCTTGGTTTTTGTACATCGCCATCTTGGTTTTTGTACATCGCCATCTTGGTTTTTGGACGTCGCCATTTTGTTTCTTGATATCGCAATCTTGGTTTTTGGACATCGCCATGTTGGTTTTTGACATTTGGCAATTTGGTTGTTGTCTGACGCCATCTTGGTTTTTAAACATCACCATCTTGGTTTTTGAACATCACCATCTTGGTTTTTGACATCGCCATCTTGGTTTTTGGACATCACCATCTTGGTTTTTGGACATCGGCCAAACTGCTTCCATTGATATTTTGAACCAGTGAATGGAAGTGACCAAAAAGTGATCATCTCGTTAAACTGCTTTTGTTGTTATTGGTATAGTTTTTTAAATATGCTTCACATGATCAACATCAATATTACATTAATCATAAAACATAAATCGTGAGTGTGGAGGTGAGGAAAAGAAGTGCTTCTCTTAATTCTACTCTTTACATGGAGACTGCATTTCCCATCAGTCACCACCTGTGTGTGTGTGTGTGTGTGTGTGTGTGTGTGTGTGTGTGTGTGTGTGTGTGTGTGTGTGCGTGTGCGCGTGTGTGTATGTGTGTGTGCGCCTCCTGCTGTCAAGCTCGGCGGGTCGAGGAGCCTCTCGGGTGTAAATATGATCTGAAGTGCAGATGAGAGTGATTAATTATTCACGTTTACAGAATGAGACGCCCCGGGAAATCAATTATCTCCTGCGTCACCACGGTAACGCCCAAACTGCTTTCATCCCCCCACGTGAGGACGGCCCGCAGCTGCATCCTGACATTTCACCCGTTCAAAGGAAGTTTTTTTTTATTCAGAGCAACGACAGATGTTTACTTCTTAATATTTTTATTGATTTGTACTTTTTTTTTTTACATTCTTTATTTGAGATGTCTTTCGATGGATCCTTTCCTTTCCCACCGGTTGTCATGATGTAAATATTAAAGTTAACGTTGTTTTATTATTAATATTTTTGTTAAAGGAATGAATAAAGTAAATTAAGGAGGAATTAATAAACTTTCATTCTGACACGATCAACAACAAACATCATATTTAGTTTCTTTTGTTTTATCCGTCCAGCGTGTCACTTTAAAATGCTTGTTAAAATGCGGTGCTGCTGCCCCTTTAAGGGCGCCGTGCTGCTGCCTGCCCCTTTAAGGGCGCCGTGCTGCTGCCCCTTTAAGGGCGCCGTGCTGCTGCCTGCCCCTTTAAGGGCGCCGTGCTGCTGCCTGCCCCTTTAAGGGCGCCGTGCTGCTGCCCCTTTAAGGGCGCCGTGCTGCTGCCTGCCCCTTTAAGGGCGCCATGCTGCTGCCCCTTTAAGGGCGCCGTGCTGCTGCCTGCCCCTTTAAGGGCGCCGTGCTGCGCTGCTGCCTGCCCCTTTAAGGGCGCCGTGCTGCTGCCTGCCCCTTTAAGGGCGCCGTGCTGCTGCCCCTTTAAGGGCGCCGTGCTGCTGCCTGCCCCTTTAAGGGCGCCATGCTGCTGCCCCTTTAAGGGCGCCGTGCTGCTGCCTGCCCCTTTAAGGGCGCCGTGCTGCGCTGCTGCCTGCCCCTTTAAGGGCGCCGTGCTGCTGCCCCTTTAAGGGCGCCGTGCTGCTGCCTGCCCCTTTAAGGGCGCCGTGCTGCGCTGCTGCCTGCCCCTTTAAGGGCGCCGTGCTGCTGCCCCTTTAAGGGCGCCGTGCTGCGCTGCTGCCTGCCCCTTTAAGGGCGCCGTGCTGCCTGCCCCTTTAAGGGCGCCGTGCTGCTGCCCCTTTAAGGGCGCCGTGCTGCTGCCCCTTTAAGGGCGCCATGCTGCTGCCCCTTTAAGGGCGCCGTGCTGCTGCCTGCCCCTTTAAGGGCGCCGTGCTGCGCTGCTGCCTGCCCCTTTAAGGGTGCCGTGCTGCTGCCCCTTTAAGGGCGCCGTGCTGCGCTGCTGCCTGCCCCTTTAAGGGCGCCGTGCTGCCTGCCCCTTTAAGGGCGCCGTGCTGCTGCCCCTTTAAGGGCGCCATGCTGCTGCCCCTTTAAGGGCGCCGTGCTGCTGCCCCTTTAAGGGCGCCGTGCTGCTGTCCCTTTAAGGGCGCCGTGCTGCTGCCCCTTTAAGGGCGCCATGCTGCTGCCCCTTTAAGGGCGCCGTGCTGCTGCCCCTTTAAGGGCGCCGTGCTGCTGCCCCTTTAAGGGCGCCGTGCTGCACTGCTGCCTGCCCCTTTAAGGGCGCCGTGCTGCTGCCCCTTTAAGGGCGCCGTGCTGCCTGCCCCTTTAAGGGCGCCGTGCTGCTGCCCCTTTAAGGGCGCCGTGCTGCT
This sequence comes from Taurulus bubalis, assembly GCF_910589615.1. Classification (NCBI taxonomy): domain Eukaryota; kingdom Metazoa; phylum Chordata; class Actinopteri; order Perciformes; family Cottidae; genus Taurulus; species Taurulus bubalis. The sequence goes on from NC_136604.1 coordinate 22,576,821, forward strand.
GCCCCTTTAAGGGCGCCGTGCTGCTGCCTGCCCCTTCAGGTCGACGGCGTAGCGACGCCCGTCACCACGAGAGCTCGGCGTGTAAACACAGTAATCACAGCTCAAGAGCGCTGATGAGGTTGATTATAATTAGCGCCGCAGTTAAATTGCAAATTACGGAAGATGTTGCCTCTCTCAGTTTTATTGGAAAGTGAACAAACAGAGAGCTGCAGGAAGAAATCTGGAATAATGATCTGTGCACATCTTTTTTTATCGTCTCTCTTCTCGTTGCTGTGACCTTTGACCTTTTTCACTTTGATCTTTTTATTTTTCATAAACAGAGATAATGAAAAAGGACTCAAAGTGCAGCTCTGTTTCTACACCGACTAAATGCTGCCCCCGTGTGGTGGAGGTGACGAACAGCAAGCAACTGTGCTCCCTTTAAATGTGTTTTTCTTTATTCTGTCTTCACAGAAACTAAAGACGTTTTTATTTATTATAATGTTCAAATTAAGCTAAATCTAAATAAGCTAAAGTTTGTAGAGAGATTTTTTATTATTATTTTTATTTCCCTCTCGAAATGTCATGACTATAATCTTGAATTGTTAAGTTTAAGATTATGATCTCAGACAATATTGAATTTTAAACATGGACACAAAATCTAATTTAAAAATACAGAAATAGGAAATACAGTTTTAATTGTTTATTGACATCAATTTATCACAAGTATCATCCTGTTTATTACAGAAGACGCATAAATATGACCAAATCAGATATAATTAGTTTTAAACGTACGTGCATGTATTTAAAAGAAGGAGGGTGTATTGTGTTATGAAGTTACATTCATCTTCATTGTGTTCTTAAATTGAATAAATGAAAGTGACTTTTTAAAACCGGAGAGAAGTCTTCTCTAATCCGACACACGCGGTTCACATTTTGGGTCCAAATCAAATGAGATGAGATCAGAATCTCAGTGACATGAAACTCATGTGACTTGAAGCTGACGAGTAAATAAATGTGACCTTTAAAAGAAACGTTTGATGCTTTAGAAGAAAGACTTTTATTATCACATTCTGATGCTGTGATGAGCTTCAGAGCCACATGAAACAACTTGAACAAAACAACCTCAGCTCAACGTTGGAGGAGACGTTCTGGAGCTCTCTGTCCCGTCACATGGTGTTCTTTTACCGCGAGAACCAGAACAGCGAGTGTGATTTAAAATATTGATGAAAGGCGCTTTGGTCGTCCTCAAATCTCAGCGAGGGCGTTGGCGAGGGAAATCAGGAACGATGGGACGCAATTATGAAGACTTCCTTCAAAAACGGAAGAGAGTTATGACCCCGCACGATAATATGGCTTTATAAAAACACTCGTCTGTGTGTAAATGAGCCCAAAAGGTTTACGTTGGACACACACACACACACACACACACACACACACACGATTAATTAAAAGTGACGGGCCTCTGATGTTTGCAGTGCTGTGGTCCTCTCACTTGTGATGAATAAACTATCACCTCTGAAGCCGGAGGCTTCCTGATGAGCCGAGCAGCTGACTCAGCTAAAAAAAACCTGCTTCATCTCAGATGACAGTGACAAGAAGACGTGGGTAATCTCCGCAGTGAAGGTCGGGACCAGATTAGTAGAAACAAAGACGCCATTTTGGCTCCGAGCCCTCGAAGAGGTTTGGACTTTCTGGCCGAGACACAAAGTCAGCAGAGTGGACGTGAGGTCCAGAGCCTGCATGTGTACGTACAGCTCCACGATGGGGATGGAAATACAACCACACACACACACACACACACACACACACACACACACACACACACACACACACACACACACACACCAGTGTTTTCCTTTGTGACATGCAGATTGCAAAACAACATTCCTAATCTCCAAATATTTAATGAATGACATGAGCTGAAAGATTGCTTCATGTCTGCTGAATACAGATGATGTCTGGTTCCAACATCTATCAACACTGAAACATTCATAGTCCCCAGAGGATGAAACCTAAAACCTAAGCTTGGTAATCACCTGACTTTCCATCTAGCAGTGTCAAGATGCCACTTTAACGATTACCTATTCCCCATCAGGCCCCACTAGACTTAGACGCCAACTTACCTCCACTGAATACCCAGTGGAGAAAACTCAATGTATTTTCTACTGGGGGGACATTCAGTGGATACAACTCAATGTAAGGCCCTCTAGGGGGGTATTCAGTAGAGAAAAGTCAATGTAAGGCCCTCTAGGGGGGTATTCAGTGGATACAACTCAATGTAAGGCCCTATAGGGGGGTATTCAGTAGAGAAAAGTCAATGTAAGGCCCTCTAGGGGGGTATTCAGTGGATACAACTCAATGTAAGGCCCTATAGGGGGGTATTCAGTAGAGAAAAGTCAATGTAAGGCCCTCTAGGGGGGTATTCAGTAGAGAAAACTCAATGTAAGGCCCTCTAGGGGGGTATTCAGTAGAGAAAACTCAATGTAAGGCCCTCTAGGGGGGTATTCAGTAGAGAAAACTCAATGTAAGGCCCTCTAGGGGGGTATTCAGTAGAGAAAACTCAATGTAAGGCCCTCTAGGGGGGTATTCAGTAGAGAAAACTCAATGTCAGGCCCTTTAGGGGGTCATTCAGTAGAGAAAACTCAATGTCAGGCCCTTTAGGGGGTCATTCAGTAGAGAAAAGTCAATGTCAGGCCCTTTAGGGGGTCATTCAGTAGAGAAAACTCAATGTCAGGCCCTCTAGGGGGGTATTCAGTAGAGAAAACTCAATGTAAGGCCCTCTAGGGGGGTATTCAGTAGAGAAAACTCAATGTAAGGCCCTCTAGGGGGGTATTCAGTAGAGAAAACTCAATGTCAGGCCCTTTAGGGGGTCATTCAGTAGAGAAAACTCAATGTCAGGCCCTTTAGGGGGTCATTCAGTAGAGAAAAGTCAATGCACGGCTCTCTAGGAGGGTATTCATTTGAGAAGACACAACGCATGGCCCTCTAGGCAGCCTTCTAGCCCATTAGGGTTTCCTTGCAGTGGAGAAAACGTGAGACAGTGTCCTCTGTTGAGTCCATGTATGAAAAATGTATGCAGCTGGTGTCCCACTGCATGCAGCTGTTGCCATGTTAATTGTTGTTCTGCCCGCCCCTCAGACAGCCTCACTCTGCAACTGACTTTGAGTAAAAATTATAACATATTACTCAAAAATGTTGTGGAAGTAGATGTATGGAGTTTGCAGAAAATGTACCCCAAAACGTGCACTCATTGAATAAATACACTCAAACTCAAGTTACTTTTCCTCATTGAATATGAGCAGCCGTCTAAACGGACACACTGTTGACACTCAGGTTATCACAGTCTGGTTCTCTGAGTCATCAAAGCTCGACGTCAGCTGCTAAAATTGTTGCAGAGTCACTTCTATTGATCAGCAACGGTATCGACTCCGCACGGATGTTATTTGTTTAAAACGTCTGCTGATGTCACCCTCAGTGCAGCCCGTTAGTATTCAGACTGCGACACATTTTCTATTGATCTGTCCGTGTCCTGATGATGCATTTATATTTGAAGGCCTTTTTTTCTGCCATGATGCACAAACTATCCGTGTTTGTCAATATCAGCAGATATTTCTCCTTATGTTTTAATTTATAGTTATTTCTTATGTTTTATTATGTGTCATTATAAACACCCTGTCTTCAAAACATATTGTTTTTATGGCACAATAAACTAAATTCTAATGAGACCTGTTGTGTGTTGAACCTCCCTGTTTTTAATGTTCCGGATGAAGCTTCTCAAAACGAACGCCTCTACACACACACACACACACACACACACACACACACACACACACACACACACACACACACACACAGCCTCCCGGCACAGTGCGATAAACTGTGACACCAAATAATGACTTTTGTTTTTCTGCCTTTTCAGGCGGCTTCATTTGATTAATTGCGGGGAGGAGGCCGCCGGCTGCCAGGCGCTCGTGTCACGGCACAAAAAAGAAAAGCCACACGATTTCAGCGTGTTGAGCTGTTTTCTGCTTTGCAATTTGAAAGTTACATTTGAGTTGTATGACCGCTGCGTGATTAACAACCTGATAAAAACCTTCTTTTGTATTTCTAATACCCCTCTGATTATGTCTCTTTTACTGTGCCTCTGTGCGTCACACATTATCCTGTGGTTGTGGTTTGACTGCACAATTGAAATGGGCACCTGATGAATGAGTGAATGTGAAGAACAACTAAATAAAAGATTCCTGTGGTTTGATTCTGCTGAGTTTTTGTTTCAAAGTTCTGAGCCACCAAAGAAAACTTTTCTCAGGTTCAGTGTGTGTGCGGTCACGATTTTAAAGAAAGAAAGAAAGAGTGGACCTACAGGCGCAGGGGGTCAGGGGGTCTGTGTTTGGAGTGGTACTACTTCCTTTTGAAAGTCAATCTGCAAAGAGACACCAACCCACTACAAAGAGACACCAACCCACTGCAAAGAGACACCAACCCACTGCAAAGAGACACCAACCCACTGCAAAGAGACACCAACCCACTACAAAGAGACACCAACCCACTACAAAGAGACACCAACCCACTGCAAAGAGACACCAACCCACTGCAAAGAGACACCAACCCACTGCAAAGAGACACCAACCCACTACAAAGAGACACCAACCCACTGCAAAGAGACACCAACCCACTGCAAAGAGACACCAACCCACTGCAAAGAGACACCAACCCACTGCAAAGAGACACCAACCCACTGCAAATAGACACCAACCCACTACAAAGAGACACCAACCCACTACAAAGAGACACCAACCCACTGCAAAGAGACACCAACCCACTGCAAATAGACACCAACCCACTACAAATAGATACAAACCACCCCAAACAGATATAAATTGATACAAAACAACCACAAAAAATTCAAAACAACCACGGCGAGATGCAAAACCTTACACAGAGTTACAAAACAACTACAAAGAGATGCAAGACAACTAGAAACACAGAGAGAGATAAACATATGTCAAAGGGGCTGTAAATACAAAACAGCTACAAAGAGACACAAACAGATACAAAGAGATACAAACAGATACAAAGAGACATAAAACAGCTACAAAGATACAAAACAGCTACAAAGAGACACAAACAGATACAAAGAGATACAAACAGATACAAAGAGATACAAAACAGCTACAAAGATACAAAACAGCTACAAAGAGACACAAACAGATACAAAGAGATACAAAACAGCTACAAAGAGACATAAAACCGCTACAAAGAGACGACACAGAGATGCACGACAACTAGAAACAGAGAAATATAAACATCTATCAAAACGGCTACACAGAGAAGCAAAATGACCACAAAGACGTGAACAACCACTAAGGCACTGAAACGGACTGAAGCAAACGCATCTTTGCATCCTCTGAGTCTTTGCTTCTCACAGGAACAGAGTACAGAGGGTGGGTGGCCTTTCACATGTCTGTGTCCAATCTTCTGATTCATAATCTGTTCATTGCCTTTCCTTGTTTTGTTGTTGTTCATGATGCCGCTTGTCGTTGTTAAAGTACAGTCCACCTTTTGTCACAGCAGAAGACAAACTTTTCTTTTCTTTTCTTTCTCATCTGCAGAAATTGGTGACTCTTTTTTTTTTTTTTAAGAAGATTTTTTTAAGCTTTGAGTGGTTCAGTTTGTAACTTTGGTTGCTAAGCAATGTTGGCCAAAACTGTGCTTATTGGCTAGAGCCGGCACTTTTGCCTGGCAACATTACCTGCTTGTGTATTCTGGAGACGCTGGCAAGAGCTTCCAGTTGCAGACAACTCTTCTCTTCTCTGGCTTCTGTTTCCAAGGCTCTGTGTTGGTTTCCCTCTGCCTGTCAGGTGTGTTTTGTGATGCCATGAAATAAGCTGTTTATTATTATTAAGCTTTTTTTACTTTTTCCTTCCAGAGTGTATTTGACTTTGAATAAACTCCTGACTGACCTGTTCAGAGGACAGAAACCTGCTGCAGAATTAATAAGGAAGATGGCTGATGTGTGAACATGTTTTCGGGGGTGAAGCATTGTGGGAAGCTGCCTGGTCTGCAGCTGATGCTCAAGGTTCAATACATTCATCCTTAAAAACAAATAAATTCAACTTACACTTTATTTGCCCATTTCGTACAAGTTAGAGCAGCTCAAAGTATATGTATATGTATATATATATAAAGATTATTGCACAAAGGATATAAATGTGAATCAAATGTAATGACATTTTAAAATAACTGTATTAGAAACATCGTTACAAATATAAAATAGATAAGACGGAATAAAACTAACAAATCAGCTTTATCAGTGACATCTGACCATATGGAGGATAAATGTGATTAATTATTAGGAGTCCCACTGCACAGAAATGCATATTTTCTTGTTTAAAACTGTTTTTGATCACCATTTAAAATATATATACATATTTAAGTGCCTCAGGATGAATAGGAGCCTGTCTCCTCTCATCAGCACAGAGGTCAGAGGTTATTGATTGAAAGGCAGCTGACTGTCCCTCATGGTAAACATAAAGCAGAGGAGGCTGCAGCTCCCAGAGGCTCCTGTAGATGTCGCTGTCGGTCTCCTTTTCACAGAGCTGCGTGGGGGAGGTTCCCACGTGTATTGCGTCTGATCAGCTCCCCTGGTCGCCCAGAGAAATTACCTGCGAGTACACAACAAACCCATTTATCAAAAAATACACGAGCCTGATGAAATGTGTGTGTGTGTGTGTGTGTGTGTGTGTGTGTGTGTGTGTGTGTGTGTGTGTGTGTATACGCCTCTTCTTAAATGTCAATCAGTTCATATCTCTTGGTGGTTTAACGTGCGCTCTCACTGGTGTTGAGCTGCTGTTGGTGAGGTCAGCTCCGGGATCAAACAGGTGTTACAGAGGAATTATTAATAAATAATAAATGTATGTAATGTTTGTAATGTTTTTCCAAGAAGGGTTTGTGTAAATATTTGTTTTGGACTATAACAGCACATACAAAAAAAGTAAAATAAATGTACGAAAATTAAATAATAATTTATAAAAAATTAAAAAAAACTATACATCCGAGAAAAAACCCGACGAGTGCAATAAGTAAAGCAGCAACAGTCTGGTGATGCATGCAGATACAAGTCATGCTAAACTAAACATGTGTGATATAAGCGCATGAATACATAAGAAGGTTACAGGGATGTTTAATAACAGCCGGACCGGTGCAGGACTAGTCGATGTGTGTGTGTGTGTGTGTGTGTGTGTGTGTGTGTGTGTGTGTGTGTGTGTGTGTGTGTGTGTGTGTGTGTGTGTGTGTGTGTGTGTGTGTTTGGGGTGCAACATACCTGCAGCCACCAACAGCAGCTCGTGCCATAACACCCCCCCACACCCCCGAAAAAAACTTTTCTGTGCATTTTTTTTATTTCAGTCACCATTAAAAGCCAAAACATAAATGTCTTCTTTTTTTTTTTTTTTTTGGCATCCTATGCAAATATATGCTGACGTATAAGATCATGTGGTTTTTGTCGTCGATCCCCCCTATGAGCAACGAGGAGGGTTTTTTTTTTTCCTCCTCTCCTCTCTACTGTTGTCTTTAGGTTAGCTATGCTACAGTCCTTACTGTACCCAGCTATATGCGCCCCGCACCGCACCGCACCGCACCGCGCTGGATCTCTGGGAATAACCAACGCACAGCCCGCAGCCTGCAGCCGCGGAGCCCGCACACAGGTAGGGACGCGAGCGGGGAAACTTCTTATGCATTTAAACTCATAGGGGTTGTGTGTGTGTGTGTGTGTGTGTGTGTGTGTGTGTGTGTGTGTGTGTGTGTGTGTGTGTGTGTGTGTGTGTGTGTGTGGGGGGGGGCATTTTCATCCGAAAGTGGACCGCAAAAGTGAAGTTATTAAAGCGGGCTTGATCGCAGCCTGAGTAGCCGACGTGACTGCCTCCTGCCCGGGCAGCTGCGGCTGCCGACCGACCGACCCTCCGTGCGTGCGACCCCTCTCACCCCTCCTCCATCGCGGGGAATCACCTTGCGTATCACCCGCAGGAAGACAAAAACTGCTATAACAGGGTTAAAACAGCCCAGACACCTGGCCGCCAGGTAACTTTAGCGGGCTGCTCTCTGGACGTGTGTGTAGTTGTCAGATAGTTGTTTTTATTTTGTTTATGGGAGCCAACTTTTGCCCACCACCCCTCCACCTCCACCCCCTACCTCCCCGGTGAAAGTGTCCATAATAGCCGTTAGACCCCCGGGTGAAGCTCCGCGCTGTACCCGCTCTGCCCCTCTCCTCACGCGGCAGCACGGAGCTTCCATGTCGGGGGAAACGTATTTGTTTTGGCTGCCTCTCTCCTCCCTCCTTCTTCTTTTTATTCTTCCACAATCTGAATTAAACCCCCTAAAAAAAAAAAAAAACCGACCCCGCTGTTTTGTGTGTGTGTTTCCTCGCGGAGGGGTTAGCGGGAGAGCGCCGCCGCGGCAGTTCGGGCTCCCCTCGCCGGCTCTGAAGCCGCCGTCCCCCGCTGAACGCTCGGTTCAAACGAGGCGAGCAGACAGGCAGTCTGGCGGTCGGGTCATCTGAGGTGACGCCGCCGTCAGCGGGCCGTATAGAGCAACACACACACCCGCTGGTGCTCGCTGCCCTTCCGCTTGTTTCGTTTATTACACACGTAACGAAACCGCCATGTTGTATAAGACGGTTTTTACACGTTTTACGTGTTTTAAGCCTAACGGCTGCTCCCGTAGAGGAACCGGCCGTTGGTGTGTTCGTACTGTTCGCTCGCTCGCTGCCGAGAGCTCGGCCGGGTTTTAACTGTTTTTCACCTAAAAAAAGAACCGTTAGTTGGCGGATTTAACGGCTTTAACGGCTTTAACGGCTTTAGTGGGTTCCTACGGAGGCGAATGCGTGTTTTTAAGTTAGTTGTGCGGTGTTATTTAACTGTGACACACCAACGAGCTGGCGCCCGGTTTCAGAGGCGGACCGCCGGGCGACTGTTTGGTAAACAGCCGCTGACTTGCCACTGGTTTTCTACTGGTTTTCTACTGGTTTTCTACTGGTTTTCTACTGGTTTATGAGGCCATACGCAGACATTATTCTGGTTTTATATTGTTTTACATAAATAAAAGCCTGTGAGATACTGGTTTGGAGGGAAACTGTCTGTCTCTTACCTTCATGGTAGACTGGTTCTCTACTGGTTTAGGCTGAAGTATGTACAGTATTCTGGTTTTATATTATTATATATGTCAGCAACAGCCTGTATTATACTGGTTTGAACTGGTTTAGGCTGAAGTATGTACAGTATTCTGGTTGTATATTGTTTTATGTAAGCAACAGCCTGTATTATACTGGTTTGAACTGGTTGAGACAGCCAGTATGCACAGTATTCTGTACATATTTAAACTAGTATCTATTTACTATAAACTGGTTACTATCTATTGAAACTGGTTTGTAGAGAAACTGTCTGTCACATACCTTCATGGTAGACTGGTTTTGTACTGGTTAAGACAGCCAGTGTGTACAGTGTTCTGCTCTGACACTGTTTCATGTGAGGAGCAGGCTGCCGGTGTGTATGATACTGGTTTGTAAAACCAACTGGTGGCTAGTAGCCCTAATGGCAGACTGGTGTTGTACTGGTTTATGCAGGATAATGCTGCCAGCATGTACAGTATTCTGGTTTTATATTGTTTTATATAAGCAGCAGCCTGTATCATACTGTATCATACTGGTTGATTCTGTATCATACTGGTTGATACTGTATCATACTGGTTGATACTGGTTGATACTGTATGATACTGGTTTGTAGAGAAGCTGTCTGTCTCTTACCTCCATGGCAGACTGGTTTTGTACTGGTTTGTGCAGCAATAAGCTGCCAGTACGTACAGTATTGTGGTTCTACTCTGTTTCATGTGAGGAGCAGGCTGCCAGTGGGAGTGAT